>NC_084460.1:58487500-58815833 GCF_027409185.1 Cynocephalus volans | reverse complement strand
TGCTTTCTCCGGCTCTGCCAGCATTAACCTCGGCTGCACCACAGCACCACGTTACGTCCCCAGAGGAAGGATGAGGACAGCAGGGCAACTGGAACCCATGCATCCAAAGTGTCAAGTCATGCTTTTAGGTAAATTAATTGATTCTTTTCAGAGCCCTTGGATGCACATGCTTTGTCCTGAGGGAAACAAATTCGAAGTGTCTTTAAACCCTCTTGTGTATCACCCTGGTTTTAAGCTATAATGAAGCAAGCAAGCATTGTTCACAGCAGGGACCTCAACCCATTTGGAGACTGCCATTCCCCCCAGTACTGGAGGAAACTAGCTGGCCTCCAGCAACATCACAGCAAACTCCAAGACCTCCATTCTTCAGCACTTGCTCAGGGATTTCTGGGGAACATGACTGGGAGCCTCTGGAATAAAATCACAAAGTCAGCCAGGAACTGGGGATCTGGCTTTCTTCCTTCCATAAACCTCCTCCATCCTCAGTAAAATAAAGGAGGTAGACAAAAGCAGCAACCCAAACCACCTGGTGGTGCAAGTAGAGACCTGACCCGTCTCCCAAGCAGAGGTGCCCTGAGGACTACAAATGTTTGAGGGGACAAGGGAAGGGTGCATCTCTCTCCGCCATCTCTAGCTTCATCCCTCAACCCTGAAAATGTGGAGTCTGGGTGGTTCCAGGTTAGTTGTTTGAGTCCCACATAACCAGCCTCAGCCACCTACTGCACCTGCCATGCATCTAAGATGTGCCCCAAACCTCTCCATATACCTGTAAGGAAGATGGTGATACGTTCACTTTACAGATGAGAGAAGTGAGGCTCAGAGATGTTGAGTAACTTGTCCAAGACCACACAGCTATAGTGACAAGCTGGATTCAAACCCAGGTCTGCCCAGCTCCACAGTCTGTTCTCTTTCAAATAAACATGCCATGCTCCGTGACACTGCATTATCAACAAGGACTGAACGAGAAGAAGGAGACAGAATCCATGCTGTCCATGGGCGCACACCCAGGTAGGGAATAAAGAACACCATCACGCAGGAAGTTCCCCTGGCTGCTCTCCCTGCCCACGTGACCTAAGGTATCTGAGGACTGCACTCGTGTGGGCAGAAGATTGGGACCTTGGAAGAGCACTTAACAAGGAGGTCACATGCCCGGGTTCTCATTCTGGGCTCTGGCACCAACCTTCTGTGTGGTCTCCAGGAACTTACTTCCTTCTCTAGCCTCAGATACAAAGCAGAGTCCAGATTTCAAGAAGAAAAAAATAGCGTCCACTCTACTTCCCTCCTCGCCAACACATTAGAGTATAACTACATAACCTCAGGGACAATGACAGAATACCTACAAAGGAACTATTAGGCTAACAGCAGACTTCTCAACAAGATGCCTAGAACCCAGAAAACAATGGAGAAACAGCTCCAACTAACAACCTATCTTATTCAAGAGTGAGGGTATAACAACAATCGAGTGCAGAGACATGACCTAAAAGAATAAACTGTTCAGTTTTTAAGTAGAGTTTAGAGAAAATGTAGGGGACACAGGACAATCTTCCCAGGCCAGAAAGAGCTCTCAAAGCAAGAAAGGACCTCAGGGCAAAGACAAAACCCAGAGCCTTGTTAAAGAAACAGTCTCCGGGTAAAGATGAACCGAAAAATAAACTTTTCAGTTTTCAAGTAAAATTTAGAAGAATTATAGAGGGACAGTCTTACCTGCCAGAACATGATTCTCAAAGTAAAATAGAGCATTCTTTCTTCGTATGAGTCAAGGGAAAAAAGTAAAATAGAGCTTAAGGATAAAGATCAAATTCAGGTCACTGCTCAGATAATATGGTCTCAGAGTAAAGACAAAACCAAGGGTGTGACTGTAAAATCCCTACTTCAGGCCTCTGCTATGGTGTGAATGTGTCCCCAAATTTATGTGTTGAAAACTCGATTCCCACTGTGGTGGCGTTGGTTGGAGAGGCCTCGTGGGAGGTGTTTAGGACATGAACAGACAAATGCTGTTGTAAGAAGGGTTGGCTTCTGCTGCCATGTAAGGACACAGCGTTTGTCCTCTCTCACCCTTCTGTCTTCTGCCACGTGAGGACGCAGCAAGAAGGCTCCCAGCAGATGCCAGCACCTTGACCTTGGATTTCCAGCCTCCAGAACTGTGAGCAATAAATTTCTGTTCTTTATAAATTATCCAGTCAGTGGTATGTTGTTATAACCCCACAGAAGTACTAAGACAGCCTCAGAAATATTTAAAGGAGTGCCTCAAAGATCATTTCAAATAAATAAATGGATCCAGACCTTCTATGTTAAGCAATAGGGATTCTCAGAATTTTGAGGTCATTTTCTCACAGTAGCCTCACAGGGGACCTAAGGAAGAGAAGGTTGGTTCTTTTTTAGGTGTGGCTTTTGTCTAATGAAGTTTATATAAATCAAACTCACAAAGTTTTTAAAAGGAAGTGTGTCAGCTTGATCTAAGGGGACAGCAATACTACAAAATAACAAGAGGTCTTTGGGCCTTTGAACTTCTGCAGAAGGGAAGCAGGCCAGAAACTCAGCTGCAAACATTGGTCATTTCTCATGAAAGATGGAGGATGGTCCAGAGTCAAGTAAGAGCTCAGAGAGTGGAGCTAAGAGATTAGAGACTCTCACAGGAAGTGGATGGGGGCTAATCAAGGGATGGAGAGAGACGCCCAGTGGGATTTCAGAATGGCTGTGAACCTGTGACCTCTGTGTACCTCCCATGCTCTCCCTGTTTGAATGGGAGCATCTACTGCAATGATCCTGTCCCTGTCCCACCACTCTGTGCTGGGTGTATAGATGGAAGACAACTTGGGTTTTTTTTCATAAACCTTCAGAACAAGAGCAACTGTACCCAACGAATCAAACCTGGGGCGTCTTATTCACATCTGGAATTGATAAGGGACAATATCCTCAACTTTGAGCATGAGACTGAAACCACAATGAGACACAGCTACTTGGGAGGAGAGGAGTATATTCGGCTTGGGGGAGAAATGTAAATAGCTTCTGTTTAGAGAGATACGTGGCAGTTTTAAAACATGGATGCAAAGGGGCCGGCCCGTGGCTCACTCGGGAGAGTGTGGTGCTGATAAAACATGGATGCAAATTCTGACACTTCTCCATCTTTGACCCTTCCTTCTGAATCTGAGT
This sequence comes from Cynocephalus volans, assembly GCF_027409185.1. NCBI lineage: Eukaryota > Metazoa > Chordata > Mammalia > Dermoptera > Cynocephalidae > Cynocephalus > Cynocephalus volans. Next base: position 58,812,680 of record NC_084460.1, on the reverse strand, counting down.
GAGCTTGTGACCCCTTCACTAACACAGTTCAATGGGAATGACACCGTGTGACCTCCAAGGCTGGACGACAAAAGGCTCTATGCAGCTTCTGCCTGATGGCTCTGGGCCCCATGCAGGAACCGTCTTGAAGCTGCCACCTCGCAAGGAAGCCCAAGCCACATGGACGGTCATGTACCGGTGCTCTGGCCAGCAGGTCCAGTGCAGCCATCCTGTGAGCCACCCCAGCCCAGACACCAGGCATGTGAGCGAAGAAGCTTTCAGGGGATTCCAGCCCTCAGCTTTCCGAGTCTTTCCAGAGGAGACCCCAGACATCGTGAAGCCAAAACAAGCCATCCCTGCTGTGTTCTGAGTCCCTGACATACAGAATGCGGGAGCACAGTACACAGCCGTTGTTTACGCACTGCATTGTGTCATTGTAAAGCAGCAACAGAAAACCAGAGAGAACGAGGAAGCTTGCCACCCAAAGTCCTCACTAAAGGAAGGGTTAGAAGATATACTTCAGCCAAAAGGGAAGTGGATTTAGAAAAGTGGAGTGGGTTATTAGAAAAATGGTCAGATCGTGTCATCTATAATAAACTAATGTTGAAAAGTTTAACCTTTCAAAAAGGTTAAACTTAAATAAGCAATAATAAGTAGGGCAGGGTTCAATGGATGGTTGAAGCATGCTAAGGTCTTCATGTTCTGGAGAAGGATAGAAATACCTAGTGACTTTAGACTTCTACGGAAAATTTCTAGTTAACAACGTGTGATAAAATTTTAAGGGTTACCTTTGAAACAACAGAGATATAAATCTTAGTTTCCAAACTAGCAGAGAAAGGGGAAATAATTTAAAAACATATCCATCAGAAATTTAGAGAGAAAGAAAGAAAAAAGTGGGGAAGATAAAACTCCAGTAATAGAAAACCCAAAATAAGATACTAGGAAAAAACGTTTAAATATGTCAATAATTACCATAACTGCAGACAGATTAAACTCACATTGTAATGGATAAAGATCAACTGACTATATGAAAATAAAATATTCAGTTAATGCTGTTCCTATGAAACATGCCTAGAATGAACCACACTGACAAGCTAAAAATACAGAGGAAGAGAAATGTACATCAGATGAACACGCTGTCACCAAACAGAAGATTTGTCTACATTAATAGCAGGCAAAATAGCATTTAAGACAAAATATTACTAGGGATGAAGAAAAACAGAACACATCTGTCCTTCTGCCTCTGTCCTGCGTGCTCCCGCGTGGCCACAGCCCCTGGCTCAGGGCGCATCTCTCGTGCAGGTGGCCGGAGAACTTGTGTGCTCGCTCTGGAGAGCGCGGCCCCCAGCGGCAGTTTCGTCTCGCTCCTGACTTTGTTGTTTCACTTCTAAGTCTGATGCTCCTCTGTCCCTATTGGCTAATGTTTCATGTCGAGAGTGAGTACTGACCTTTATTAAGTGCTTGTTTGCATCCTTTATGATGGTTCTGGGGATTTTCTCTTTTAATCTGTTCCTGTGGTATCGTGAGTTCTTGTATTTTCTAGTGTCAAACACTATCATTATCTCTTCTTTTAGAAACCAGTGCCTTTAGGAATTAGGGAGGAGCATATGGAGCTTTGATTATACTTATAAAGTTTTATTTTTCAAAGAAAAAGCACGGGAAATGAATATGACAAGCACCATTGTCTGCTCTGCCTGGGTTGTGGCTCCATGGGCATCGAACTGCTCTGTGTGTTTTGTGTGTGTTTGATACTATTCCACTATTTTTTAAGTGCAAAGAATGAATAGCCGTTTAGATTTTATAGAAAACCAGATTATTTAAAAGAAAGTTTCAGGAAAATGTTTTAGGACATTGAAGAGAATATAAAGCAAAAAAAAAATAATGAGAGAAAAATTAAGATATGTGGAATGTTAGAGTGAGCAGGACTGAAGCCATGTTGGGACTTAAAATTGCATGGGCTCTAAAACGTTTTAAGAGGATAGCGTTTTTTCTTGGCATGCATTTCTCTGAGTTCCCTTTTTTCCCATGGTTATTTGATATTTTAAACCTGGGTTATGGGGCAAGATGACATTATTTACATGAATGTAAAGTTGTTTTTCAGCCAGGCTGGAGCTGCAGACTTGCATGTATTATCCAGACCCTGGGAAACCAAGGAAGACATCAGTAAAGCCGTGCTGACTCCACCCTCCAGCAGGACCCTGAGATAACAGCAAGAACGGGAGCAGAAGCAGACGTAGCCTCAGGGAGACCTTGCAGCTGCCTCCCTACATGGAGCCCCCACAATTCACATCCCCTCCCTTCTCCCTTTCGTTTCCCATGTTCCATTCCCTTCTCCCCCTCTTTAAAACCCCTCAGTAAACCTGAGTCTTGGAGATGGCTTTAGCCTGCCCGTTCTCCTTCAGGTTTGCCTGAGAGATGGGTTAGCCTGACATCTCTCCTCAGGTCACTGGTGTTCCTGAGTAAAAGCTGACTTCCTAGTCTACCAACATTTGGCTTTGGGGTCATTTGTTTCTGTTTGGGGCAGGCAGCTGGACTTGGGTTCAGTGACAGAGGACAGATCCAAAGTAGCTTATACAAGGGTCTTCAAAAAGTTCATGGAAAGATTTGTATTATTTCTCAATTCCATTTTTTCACAAACTTTTTGAGGCACTCTTGAGATCCTATGTTCTTACCATATGCAAAAATATACACTGAGACAACTGGACAGTCGGAGACTGGTTTTAACAGACAGAGACATCGATAAAAAATGGAGCGTGAAGAGCAGGGAAGATACAATGAAAGGAAGCAGTGGTGAGTGGTAAACCTCAGGGAGGGTGGAGTGGAGCTGGGTTCAATCAATGGCTTCTTACCTGGTTGTGACACTTAATTCATGCAAATTTTAAAAAGAGGTTATATACTTGATCTTTAAACATATGATTACTAGTTAAAAAAAAAAGTAATTTACATATAAAAGTCTCAGATCCTTTCAACAAGAACCAGTAGGTGTAGAGTAGGACGACCCTGGACTTGCTGTCTTTGCAGCAGAGTTCACAGTATTGGTGGGACGTGTTCTCTGCCCTCTCAGCGTTCTTTGGGCATTTTCCCACGGCCTTTTGGAATTTTCTCATGGAGTGGCATTTAGTTCATACCAAGAAAAGGCACAGCCGCTTTTCTCGTTTTTAGCCCTCAGGTCCCTGAGGTTAGTCCTGTTTTCCTCTCTGTATTTCCATCTAGTGAAATGCCTCGAACCAATTCTCTGGAGACCCGGGACGGAAATGCTGGAGAGACGCAGCTGACCATGGGCAACCCTGAGCCAGGAGCGCAGTCGAGGGAAGGAGAGGCTGGCCGGTGTGAGGCGACCCGGGCCACTGCCTGCCCAGCACCTGGTCCCCAGTGAGTGTCCCCACCGTCCGTGAGCCGGTCACTGTGCCAGTGAGTGAGGCTCTGGGTGACTGCGTGCACCTGTGGGGCAGGGCACCTGTGGTCACCCGCAGACACCTGCAGGGCGGGGTAGGGGGCCAGGAGACAATGAAGCAAGCAGCTGATGGCTCTTGAGAGGAGCCTCGTCTGGGGGAGCCAGCCTTGCGTGTAACCTCGTGTGCCGCTGCCCCTCGGCGGGGACTTCCCACCCAGAATCTGGGAAGCCAGCCTCCGCATCACCTGAGCAGGTAAAAGGGCAGGGTCCCACATGCATGTAAGTGGCAGACGCCGGGGGCGCACAGGGCATGATCAGCCCTTCTCTGAGTCGTGGGCTTGGCTGGCTGGGCCGCACCTGCTCTCTCCGGGTAGAAAACCGGTGTGGACATGGTCGATGGTCCCATCCCCACCCGGCAGCAGGCTCACGTCCCCATGTGAGCACAGGGCTGAGGTCCACCTGTCAGGATACACCTCCCGGAGCTCCCACTGTGGGGGTCTTTCTTGTCGGGTGCTGTCTGCTGGTGAGGAAGTGTGAGACTCGATGCCATTTAGGGTTCCTGCTGTAGGAACACGCTTGCTAGTTGCTCAATCGTTGGGCCCTTTCTGGAGCGGGAGAGGCCACACCTTGTGCAGGGGATGGATGGCCAAGGAGACACTGGTCCTGTGCCTAATCTTGATGGTGCGGCATGGAGACAGGCCAAGACTCCCTTGTCCCTTTCACCCCTCATGCTGCTCCACCAACACCCAGCCTTGAAATGCAAGTTAACATTGTTGCAAAGAGTGTCACTGTGCCCCAGGCAGGTGGCTGGGCAGACACAGGATGCAGCAGGCCAAGCAGCATGGGGGTTGGGGGTTGCAGGGAGCACATTGGTGCCACCACTGGGGGCAGTAAAGCTGAGCAGCGCCTGTGCCATGGCCAAGCTAGCCTACCCCTCCGCACACACCACCAGAAATGTCAAGTGCTGGGATGTTCACAGCACCGTTCAACTGAGCCACTAACTGGAGACCACCCGGATGCCCATTCCAGGTGGATGAGCAGGCAGCGGCACATTCACATGTAGTGAATGCTCTGACTACAAAGCCTTGCAGAGAGACGGGGCCTCGCCAATGTCCAGCTGAGGAGCGAAGGCAGGCGTGCGAGATGCCACTGACTGGAACTTCAAGACCAGACACCTGGGCAGCTGGAAACCAGGACTGGGGCTACCCGAGGGCTGCTGTGGCAGGAGCTGCTTTTGCCCCATCCGGACGCCCGAGCAGCAGGCATCCGCTCTGTGAGGTGCAGACTTTCCAGTGGCGTGGGCCTGCAGGACACGGTGTGCCCACAGACTCTGGGCCAATGCATAACCTCGGTAGTAACAGCGGTGACCTCACCAAGAGCTTGGAGGGGCCAGGCTCCTCCATTCTGAGGGTTTTCTCGGCTTCCGCTGAGTTAACCCACACATTGACTCATAAGGCAGCCACTATTTTAATCCTCGTTTTAGAGAGGAGGAAACTGAGGCACACAGAGGTTGAGCTGCCCAAGGCTGCATGGTGCTGCAGCCAGGGTGCACCTGGCCCCGAACCCCACTTTTAATGGCCGTGCCATGGCCAGGGAAGGGGAAGGCAGGGACCAAAGGGGACTTCCTGAAGATGGGCCGAGTGAGAAAGGTTGGTCATGGGGAGGTGGCCCATGGGCTCAGCCAAAGGCGGCTTCTGGGGCTGCTCAGCATGGCATTCTGACCCCGCGCAACAGAAGGCAGTTGAGTGTGTGCAAAACCCCAAGCCCAGGCCATTTCCTGCCCTGATTCTGTCATCACCTTGTCAGCTGAGGGGTCTGGGTGTCCTCTGCAGTGTGGGGCTGTGGGGTCCAAATCGGTCAGACAGGCTTGGAGCTATGTGAGAACAAGCATCTCCAAACATCAGCAGTGACAAGTGGCAGGTTTTGTTTCAGTCGGTTACTCTCACTATATGTGCACCCCATCGCCTGGGGGCCCTGCCCCGAGTCAGGGCACCCCAGCCCAGGCAGGGCATCTCATGCCTCCAGGTACCACAGTGGAGGGAGAGAGAATCTGTGGCTTCCAGAGTCTTTGTTCACGCTCGACACTGCCCAGCTCTGCATCTCAGAGGACACGTGGGTGACGGCACCACCATGGTCCAGGCAGCACAGGGCCGGGGATCCCAGCTGTCCAGGCTGCCACACCAGCCTCCTGCTGCCGGTCGGGGCAGGAGTACCCAGGCCAGAAGCCCCCTGGTCTGGGACTTGAGCCATGAAGGATGTCCCACCGGAGCCACTCCAGAGGGCTCTGCCCCTCAGAGATGAGAAGACGCCGCCATCCCCTTGGGTGCCCCACCTAACCACCGAGGTCGCAGGGTGAGTGCAACAGCTGGGCCGGAAGTTGCCCTCCCCCCAAACGGGGCTTGGTCCCTACCCCCTACCGAAGAGTCAGGGCCTCTCTTCACGCCCTTGCTGGGCCAGGCGCCAAGGGCTGCTGGGAATCATCTGTTCCCTGTAACATGTCACAGGGCTCTAAACAAACACACTGACGAGAACACATCTGGATGCAGCTTCTTCAGAATTAGAAGAAAGGAAATGGGCCCTTGAGTGGGGTCAGCCAAGCCCCGCCTGGCGTGCACTGGGCTGCGTGGGAGGGGCTTGCTGCTGGGTTTTTGAGGAGGATAGCTAGGCCAGTGGCTTTATCACCACACGACCAGCATCCTCCAGAGTCCCAAAGTCCTCTGTCACCTGTTAGAGATCTGCAAGGGGGTTCACGGGAGCTGCCCCAGCCCCCATCCTGTACCTCCACCACCTGGCTCAGCAGAGCTGGGATTCAGAGCACCCTGCACTGGGCCGCAGCTGTGGGCCTCATCCAGGGTGCAGAGAACTGCCCACCACCTCCCTGGGAACTGTCCTCAGCCCCAGAAGGCCCAGATCACCCTGACATGGGCTCCTGGATGGTCACCCCACAGCTTCAGGCCCAGCTGGCCTCTCAAGCCCAGGTTTGTGGGGAGCAGAGGGATGAGCCTCTTCCCTAGACCGCCTGGCACTCCATTCCAGCACACTTGCCCTGTACAGTTAACAGGCACACGCCGTCTTATCAGCTTCCTCCTGGAAGTGGGGAGGACGCCTCCCAGGGGATCTCATGATTCTCCCAGAGCCACACAGCCAGCAGGCATCCTTGGGCCAAATGGCGAGCCAAATGCCAGGCCAGGAAGTCCTCGCATTTAAGTTGGGAGCCTACTGCCCAGAGGAGAGGAGAGGCCAGGGGCCTGGGCAGGGCTTGAGGACAGGGAGGGACAGGAGCAGATTCCAGGCCCACCAGGACAGGCATGTCCAGCCTCACACAGCAGGTGCAGACAGCCCCGACATCTGGCCACAGGGCCGTGCAAGTCACTGGAACAATGGCAGCGGCAGGGGGGAGAGCCACCGAGTGTGGGCACGTTCAAGACCTCCACATGCATGATTCACTCAACCCTGCTTAGAGATGGAGAAACCAAGGCACAGGAAGCAGTCACACAGCAGGTGCACCCCGGCTGGGTGATCCTACCCCTCCCACGGCCTCAGTGCTCACTGGGAGCAGGCATGAGGCCCCGGGTGGGGGCTGGGCTAGGCCTCTGAGCCGTCGGAGCCCACCCCTTCCCAGGCCAAACATGCGTCTTTTCCACCAACCACAGGTGCTTCTGTGTCTTCAGGCATCTGCAAGGAACTGAGGGTCACCAACAGGCTCCTGAGGCCCGAACAACCCAGCAACATACCTGTGTGACACGACAGGGGCTCCAGTTCTCCAAGGACAGATGGCTGCACAGGGACCGCCAGGTGGCCCCAGACCTTGCCTGCAGAGCTCTGTCCACTCTCTCCATCTGTGCCACACACGCACATGTGCACACGCACACTCACATGCACGGCTACGGACAGGTGGGCAACATGCCAAGGCCTCCCCACCCCCGCAGTGCCCACACCCACCAGGTCCCCTGTTGACCCGGGAGCAACCTCGGAGGAGACATCCTCACGTGGGGCCATGGGAGCCACCAGCCAGCTGCTGCTGCTGCTACTGCTGCGGGAGGCCAGAAATGTTTAAATTCTCAGTTTCCCTCAGTAGAACTGCGGATCAGCTCACAGCCCTTCTCCCAAGGACATGAGAGAGAAACGCACGCTTGGGCTGCAGCCCATCACTAAGATTCCTTGTTTTCTTTCTGTTTTGACAGCATTTTAATCCTCCCAATTCATGAAAAATGAGGATGAGGAGCATTTATCCTCACCCACCAGTGCAGATGGCCACGTCAGCAGCAGGGGCCCCTTTGTTGGTCCAAAGCCCACCAACCCCTGCGGCCCACGTCACCCTTCCCTTCTGCCACATACCCAGGCATCCCTCTGGGTGTCCGCCCTGCCTTTGCATACTGAAGGCCATTGGGGCTCAGAAAGCCAGGGGTGGCCTTCCTCTTGCCAGGTACCCCTTGTTCAGTCTCACTGTACTTTCTAATTTTTTTAAACAGCAATATGTATGTATTGAAACGAAAGGGTTTATATTATATTGATACATGGAAAAAAGTGTATTAGTCCATTTATGTTGCTTATAACGAACTACACGGAACTAGGTAATTTATAAAGAAAACGAAATTTATTGCTTACAGTTTCTGAGGCTGGAAAGTCCAAAGTCCATCTGGTGGTGGCAAGAGTGACCCAGGGATCTCACATTGCAAGATGGTGGAAGCGGAGAGAGCAGAGAGAGAGAGACTCTCCTCTTCTTTTAAAGCCCTCAGAACCACTCCCCGGCCACCATTTTTAATCCATTCACTACAGCACGGTCCTACAATCCAATCACCTCTTCAAGGCTCCACCTCTCAATCACCGTAATAGCATTTCCCACCCTCTTAACAGCCACAGTGGGGGCCAAGTTTCTAATACGTAAAACTTGGGGAACACAGTTCAAGCTTCAGGGAGTTTTGCAGGGACACAAATCAATCCACTACAAAAAGCAAATTTCAAACAGGCACCTGCAGAGGGTCCTGTTTTTGAAAACAACATGTCGATGTATAGGTGTCTACGTGCATAGAAAATGTCAGGAGGGATGACACCGAAACAGCAGAAGCGGGTATGAGGGTGGCTGGGCCTGTGGACAGTCTATGAGCTACTTTCACTCTTCTCTGCAGACCGTTCCTTGTTTTCTCAGGGAACACGTGCAACTCATTTTTCTTTTTTCTTCTTCTTTTAACCAGGGATACAGTATTTTTTTAAATTGAGATATGATTTACATACCCCAAGTGCACCATTTAAAAGAGTACAACTCAATAGTTTTTGGTATAGTCACAAAGATACGCACCATCACCATTACCTAATTCCAGCACATTTTCATCAAAAAGAAACCCTATACCTGTTAGCAGTCACCCCACTGCCCCTCCCCCAGGGCCTGGTAACCGGTGACCTATACTCTGTCTCTGTATCTGCCTCTCCTGGACATTCCAGAAACATGGAAGCACGTAAAGTGTGGCCTTCTGTGACTGGCTTTATTCACTCAGCATGATGTCTTAGAGGCCCATTTGTGTGGCAGCGTGTATCGGTGCCTCACTCCTTATTGTGTCCAATAATGTTCTGTTCTGTAGACACACACATTTTGTTTACCCATTCATGAACCGATGGCATTGGGCCACCTCCACTGTCCAGCTATTATGCACAGTGTTGCTGTGCGTCTGTTCACAAGCCCTTGTGTAGACGTTGTTCCAGTCTCTCGGGCACACACCCAGGAGTGGGACTGCTGGTCATGCGTGCTCAAGCCCTCTTAGTGAGTGTGAAGTAGCATCTCTGTGTGGTTTATATTTACATTTCTCTAATGGCTGACATTGTCAAGTATTTTTTTTCATGTGCTCATTGGCTGTCAGGGTGTCTTCTTTGGAGAAATGTCTTGTCAAGTCCTTTGTCCACTTTTTAATTGGGTTGTCTGTGTGTTACTGAGTTGTAAGTGTTCTTTGCATGTTCCAGATAATAGTCTGTTTTCAGATATATCATTTGCAAATGTTTTCTCCTATTCTCGGGTTGTGTTTTAGTTTCTTTACATGTCTTTGAAGCACAAAAATGTTTGATTTTGATGAAGTCTAGTTTATCTACTTTTTGTTTTGTAGCTTGTTCTTTTGGTATCGTGTCTAAGAAACTATTACCTACGCCAAGGTCATAAGATTGACACCTGTGTTTTTTCTAAGAGGCTTATAGTTTTAGCTCTTATATCTAGATCTCTGATACATTTTACGTCAATTTTGCATATAGTATGAGATGGGAAAACAGCTTCATTCTTTTGCATGTGGCTCTCCAGTAATTAATTATCTAGTAATGATGCATCTAGTAATCTGCACATGGCTGTCCAATTGAGCCAGCACCATTTGTCAAAAAGATGTTTTGTCCCATTAAGTAGTTGGCATGCTTATTGAAAGTAGAGGTCTGCTCTGGACTCCACTCCATCCCGTTGTCCTACGTCCCACTCTACGGCGGCACCTCACTACGTTGATTACTAGGGCACAGTAGTAAGCTTTGAAGGTGGAAGCGTGAGTCACCCAAACTGGCTCTTGTTTTTCAAGATTGTTTTGACAATTCTGAATCCCTTAAACCTCCATATATTTTTGGATCAGCCTGTCAATTTCTGCAAAAGATCCAGGTGGGGTTTTAATATTGATGTGATGCACCTGCAGGTTCAGGACTGTGTCTTAACAGTGTTGCCACCCATATGCACAAGACATCTTTCGTTTATTTGAGTCTTCTTTAGTTTTTTTCAACATTTTGTTATTTTCAGTGTATAAGTCTTGTGCTTCATTTGTTAAATTTATTCCTAAATATTTTATTGTTTTTATAGTATTGTACATGCAATTGTTTTCTTAAATTCATTTCACTGCCAATGTATAGAAATACAATTGAGAAACCTAGAGGCTTTTCAAGATGGCGGCGGCTGCGGCGGCTGGCGCGGAGTAGCTGAGGTGGAAAAGGTGGCCACTGGGCCTCAGGCAGCCGGGAATCTTGTGGACCTTCCTCTCGCCATCTCTTAAGGGAGGACTGCTGCTGCTGACCGGTCGTGGGGGGTGACCGCCACTTTGCCCCCGGCAGGAAAGGCTGCCTCATTTACAGACAACAGCTTTGAAGTGTGGAGCAGGAAACGAACTGTTTCTTAGCTGCAAAAGCGAGTCTCGAAACAGGGAACACGGCGCCAGGGCTGCTGTGGATGCAGCCAGGATCCCGGAGGCCGGGGCCGCGCTGAAGGCGGCCAGCTGCCCTATTCAGGATTCGAGGTTTCAGGCCGGCATTAAAGAAGATTCCTGGGAGCGCCCGAGCCGCGCCGCGACTGAACAGCCCGAGGCGGCAGCGGCCGAGAACTGGGAAAGGCGGCAAACCAGAGACAGAGAGCGAGCACCCGACCTGGCACAGCACTGTGAGTGATCCCTGGCACAGCTCTGTTCGGGGGGTGGATGCCCACGCGGCTCCCGCCTGCACCACCAGGCCACTCACCGCCCCTGTGCTGCCTCCATTTTCCCAGGTGCGGGCAGCTCCGCCCTGCTCGGCCATCACTGAGCCCTCCCACTTGCTTGGCCTGGCGCGGGGGCCTCCGCTCCCACTCCCTCCGCGGTTCTCTAGCGGGGCTGGTGGAGGGGGTGTCCCGGGCCAGTGCCGGGACGGCAAGGAAGTACGGGCGGGCCAACTGTCACTCCACCATACCCTGGACTCCGGCCCCAGGTAAACTCCCTGTTACTGGGAGGCAGATACCATCTCTGCGGCCACCAGTTTGGAAAAAAGCCTAACGACTGTCTGGTTGGGAATAGTGTGGTAGGAGAGTTCCCAGGTCCGCTTGAACCTGCCGGAGACCAGGCTGCAGGTGGGCGCTAGACTCGGTTTATACTGGGGGGATACAAAGGTGAACAAGACCCGAGAAAGATCTACATAGTGCTACAAAGGCACCCAGAGAGACCAGTCGTCTGTGCCCAGCAGAAACCTGGTAGACTTCCTGGGCGAGGCGGTGCCGAGCAGGGTCTTGAAGGCCCAGCTGATAGACGAGGGGTGCAGAAGACACGCCCCAGCCCAGCACAGTGCGCACAGAGTGGGGAGACGTGCGGCCAGGGAGGGGGAGACTCGACAGAAACCACACACCCGGTGGGGTCGCCACTGCACGATCTAACAGCCTGGGCCAGAGCACACGGAACAGGGAGAAGTCCTGCACAGGAAGTGAAAGCTCAACAGAGATCACACACCCTGTGGTACGTGATCCACCAGCCCAGCAGAGTCCAAGCTGACCAGAAAGGTGGCTCCCCGGAGAAGCCCAAGACCCGAGACAACCACACACACAAGGCACTAGAGGCCAACTGAGCAGTCACGGAGGGAGCCATACGAAATTGGCAACCACAGCAACATCCTAGTTAGTCATTAGCCTCAAACCGGTGAACTGTGAAACCCCCGGCCACAATGAATAAACACCAAAAAAAAGATACCATAAATACAAAAAATCAAGAAAGTACACCACCAAAAGTTAATAAATCTCAAACTCTAGATCCTATAGAACAAGAAGCCCTTGAAATGACTGACAAGGAATTTCGAGTGATAATTCTAAGGAAACTGAATGAGATACAAGAAAACTCAGCTAGATATCATGATGAAATGAGGAAAAGTATACAGGATCTGAAAGAGGAAATGTACAAGGAAATCAATGTCCTGAAAAAAGATGTAGCAGAACTTGCTGAACTGAAGAAGTTATTCAACGAAATAAAAAACACAACGGAGAGTTTAACCAGCAGGCTTGTCGAAGTTGAAGAGAGAACCTCTGAACTTGAAGATGGGCTGTTTGAAATAACACAAGCAGACAAAAAGAAAGAAAAAAGAATCAAGGACATTGAAGAAAATCTGAGAGAGATATCAGACAACCATAAGCGATCAAATATCCGAGTCATGGGTATTCCAGAAGGGGAGGAAAATGGAGATTGCATTGAAAACATATTCAACAAAATAGTGGCAGAAAACTTCCCAGGTATAGGAAAAATCACAGATCTTCAGATCCAGGAAGCTCAACGATCTCCAAATGTATTCAACCCAAAAAGACCTTCTCCAAGACGTGTCATAGTCAAATTGGCAAAACTCAGAGATAAAGAGAGAATCTTAAAAGCTGCAAGAGAGAAGCGTCAAATCACCTATAAGGGAGCCCCAATCAGGTTAACATCAGACTTTTCATCACAAACCCTAAAAGCTAGAAAGGAATGGGATGATATTTTCAAAATACTAAAAGACAAAGATTGCCAGCCAAGAATACTCTACCCTGCAAGGCTATCCTTCCGAAATGAGGGGCAAATAGTATATTTCTCAGACAAACAAAAACTGCGGGAGTTCACTACCACAAGACCACCCTTACAAGAAATCCTCAAGGGAGTACTGGGTTTGGTTCCTGAAAAATAACTACCACTGCCATAAAAACCCAAGAAAAATCTAAACCCGCTAGTATAATAAAAATGGCATTCATGAAGAGAAAACAAGCTAACAAAAACACTATCTACAACCTAAGGAACCAACAAACACAGAAAACAAACAGTAAATCAGAAAGCAAGGAACAAAAGACACCTAAGACAACCAAACAACCAATAAAATGCTAGGAATAAATCAACACCTTTCAATAACAACTCTTAATGTAAAAGGCTTAAATTCCCCAATTAAAAGACACAGACTGGCCAACTGGATCAAAAAGCAGGACCCAACTATATGCTGCCTACAAGAGACCCACCTCACCCATAAAGATTCACATAGACTAAGCGTGAAAGGATGGAAAAAGATTTACCAAGCAAACAGAAAAGAAAAACGAGCTGGAGTAGCTATTCTTATATCTGACAAAATAGACTTTAAACTAAAAACCATAAAAAGAGACAATGAGGGACACTACTTAATGATAAAAGGACTGATCCATCAAGAAGACATAACAATCATAAATATGTATGCACCCAATGTTGGAGCAGCCAGATTTATAAAACAAACTCTATTAGACCTAAAGAAGGAAATAGACACTAATACCATAATAGCAGGGGACCTGAACACCCCACTGTCAATATTAGACAGATCATCTAGGCAAAGAATCAGCAGAGAAACACAAGATCTAAACAAGACTCTAGACCAATTGGAATTGGCAGATATCTACAGAACATTCCACCCAACAACCTCAGAATATTCATTCTTCTCAGCAGCACATGGATCATTCTCCAGGGTAGATCACATATTAGGTCACAAATCAAGTCTCAATAAATTCAAAAAAATTGCAATTATCCCATGTATCTCCTCAGACCACAATGGATTAAAACTAGAAATTAATAATAAATGAAACTCTGGAAACTATACAAACACATGGAAATTAAACAGCATTCTACTTAATGACATATGGGTCCAAGAAGAAATCAAGCAGGAAATCAAAAAATTTCTTGAAACTAATGAAAACAATGATACATCATACCAAAACCTGTGGGATACTGCAAAAGCAGTATTGAGGGGAAAATTTATTGCATTAAACGCTCACTTCAGAAGAATAGAAAGATGGCAAGTGAACAACCTAACACTTCACCTTAAAGAACTAGAAAAACAAGAACAATCCAAACCTAAAGTTAGCAGACGGAAAGAAATCATTAAGATCAGAGCAGAACTGAATGAAATTGAAAACCAAAAAACAATTCAAAAGATCAACGAATCAAAAAGTTGGTTTTTTGAAAAGATAAATAAAATTGACAAACCATTAGCATGGCTAACAAAAAAAAGAAGAGAGAAGACTCAAATAACAAAAATTAGAAATGAAAAAGGCGATATTACAACTGATTCATCTGAAATACAAGGAATCATTCGAGACTACTATAAACAACTATACGCCAACAAATTTGAAAATCTGGAGGAAATGGATAAATTTCTGGACACACACAAGCTCCCAAAACTGAACCGTGAAGACGTAGAAAATTTGAACAGACCAATAACAATAAAGGAGATTGAAGCTGTTATCAGAAGGCTCCCAACAAAGAAAAGCCCAGGACCAGATGGATTCACAGCAGAATTTTACCAAACATTCAAACAGGAATTGACACCGATTCTTTACAAACTATTCCAAAAGATTGAAACGGACGCAAATCTCCCAAACTCATTCTATAAAGCAAATATCATCCTGATACCAAAACCAGGTAAAGATATAACCAAAAAAGAAAACTACAGGCCGATATCCTTGATGAATATAGATGCAAAAATCCTCACTAAATTACTAGCAAACAGAATACAGCAACACATACGTAAAATTATTCCTCACGATCAAGTGGGATTCATCCCAGGGATGCAAGGTTGGTTCAACATACGCAAATCAATAAATGTGATACACCATATTAATAAACTCAAACACAAGGACCATATGATCATCTCTATAGATGCTGAAAAAGTATTTGATAAAGTTCAGCACTCATTCATGACAAAGACCCTCTATAAGTTAGGTATAGAGGGAAAGTATCTCAACATAATTAAAGCCATATATGCCAAACCCACAGCCAATATCATCCTGAATGGGGAAAAGCTGAAAGCTTTTCCTTTAAGAACAGGAACTAGACAAGGATGCCCACTCTCACCACTCCTATTCAACATAGTGTTGGAAGTACTAGCCAGAGCAATCAGAGAAGAGAAGGAAATAAAGGGCATTCAGACTGGAAAAGATGAAGTCAAACTGTCCCTGTTTGCAGATGACATGATCCTATATATTGAACAGCCTAAAACCTCTACAAAAAAACTGCTGGAATTGATAAATGATTTCAGCACAGTAGCAGGATACAAAATCAACACACAAAAATCAGTAGCATTTCTTTTCTCCAATAGTGAACATGCAGAATGAGAAATCAAGAAAGCCTGCCCATTTACAATAGCCACCAAAAAAATAAAATACTTAGGAATTGAGTTAACCAAGGAGGTGAAAAATCTCTATAATGAGAACTACAAACCACTGCTGAGAAAAATTAGAGAGGATACAAGAAGATGGAAAGATATCCCATGCTCTTGGATTGGAAGAATCAACATAGTGAAAATGTCCATACTACCCAAAGTGATATACAAATTCAATGCAATCCCCATCAAAATTCCAAAGACATTTTTCTCAGAAATGGAAAAAACTATTCAGACATTTATATGGAACAATAAAAGACCACACATAGCCAAAGCAATGCTGAGCAAAAAAAATAAAGCTGGAGGCATAACACTACCTGACTTTAAGCTATACTATTAAGCTATAATAACCAAAACCGTATGGTACTGGCATAAAAACAGACACACTGACCAATGGAATAGAATAGAGAATCCAGAAATCAACCCAGACACTTACTGCCATCTGATCTTTGACAAAGGCACCAAGCCTATTCACTGGCGAAGGGACTGCCTCTTCAGCAAATGGTGCTGGGATAACTGGATATCCATATGTAGGAGAATGAAACTAGATCCACACCTCTCACCGTATACTAAAATCAACTCAAAATGGATTAAGGATTTAAATAGACACCCTGAAACAATAAAACTTCTTAAAGAAAACATAGGAGAAACACTTCAGGAAATAGGACTGGGCACAGACTTCATGAATACAACCCCAAAAGCACGGGCAACCAAAGGAAAAATAAACAAATGGGATTATATCAAACTAAAAAGCTTCTGCACAGCAAAAGAAACAATTAAAAGAGTTAAAAGACAACCAACAGAGTGGGAGAAAATATTTGCAAAATATACATCTGACAAAGGATTAATATCCAGAATATATAAGGAACTCAAACAACTGTACAAGAAGAAAACAAGCAACCCAATTAAAAAATGGGCAAAAGAGCTAAGTAGGCATTTCTCCAAGGAAGATATACAAATGGCTAACAGACATATGAAAAAGTGCTCAACATCACTCAGCATCCGGGAAATGCAAATCAAAACCACATTGAGATACCATCTAACCCCAGTTAGGATGGCTAAAATCCAAAAGACTATGAACAATAAATGCTGGCGAGGCTGCGGAGAAAAAGGAACTCTCATACATTGTTGGTGGGACTGCAAAATGGTGCAGCCTCTATGGAAAATGGTATGGAGGTTCCTCAAACAATTGCAGATAGATCTACCATACGACCCAGCTATCCCACTGTTGGGAACATACCCAGAGGAATGGAAATCATCAAGTCGAAGGTATACCTGTTTCCCAATGTTTATCGCAGCACTCTTTACAATAGCCAAGAGTTGGAACCAGCCCAAATGCCCATCATCGGATGAGTGGATACGGAAAATGTGGTACATCTACACAATGGAATACTACTCAGCTATAAAAACGAATGAAATACTGCCATTTGCAACAACATGGATGGACCTTGAGAGAATTATATTAAGTGAAACAAGTCAGGCACAGAAAGAGAAATACCACATGTTCTCACTTATTGGTGGGAGCTAAAAATTAATATATAAATTCACACACACACACACACACACACACACACACACACACACACAAACCGGGGGGGGGGGAAGAAGATATAACAACTACAATTATTTGAAGTTGATACGACAAGCAAACAGAAAGGACATTGTTGGGGGGGATGGGGGGAGGGAGAAGGGAGGGAGGTTTTGGTGATGGGGAGCAATAATCAGCCACAATGTATATCGACAAAATAAAATTAAAAAAAAAAAAAAAAAGAATACAATTGATGTTTTGTATATTGATGTTGCATCCTGCAACCTTGCTAAATTCATTTATTAATTCTGATAGTTTTTTGTGGATTCTTTAGAATTTTCTATATATAAAATCATGTTATTTACAAACAGAGATAATTTTACTTCTCTACACTGCTCACAGAAACTCACTGCAAATATGGTATAGACATGTCAAAAGTAAAAGGATGTAAAAGATACACCATGCAAACATTAATCAGAGAGAGTGGCTGTATTATGTCAAGAAAAGTAGACTTCAAAATAAATAACCGATGACAGAGAAAGACATTACATACTAATGAAAGGGTCAGTCTCTCAAGAAGACATCGCAATCCTAAATGTGTATGCATAGGACAGTAGGGCTGAAAAATGGGAAGTAAAAAACTGAAAGGAGAAATAGACAAATCCACAATTGTATTGGATACCTCAACACCCCCGTGCAGAGGCTCCTTGACTTACGATGGGGTTACTTCCTGATAATCCCATCGTAAATTGAAATGCATTTAATACCCCGATAACCCATCGTGAAGTCAAAAAATCATTAAGTAGGACCATCATAAGTCAGGGACCATCTGCATTAGTTTCTTATTGTAACAGATTACCACACAGTTAGTGGCTTAAAACAACACAAATCTGTCATCTTACATTTTTGGAGGTCATTTTCAGTCTCACTGCACTAGAGTCAAGGTGTGGGCAGGGCTGGATCCTTCTGGAGGCCCTGGTGAGGACCTGCCTCCTTAGCTCACATTCTGCCTCCTCCATCTGCAAGGCCAGCAGCATCTTCAGATCCCTCCCCGACTGGCTCTGCTCCCTCCCTCGTGCACTTTGGAGGACTTTGCATTCACACTGGGCCCCCATGATAATCAAGGATAACCTTCCTACCTTCAAGTTGAAGATGGAATCAATGTTGCTGGGCAGCTCACTTTAAGACAGCAAGATCTGCATGGCCTAGTGTAATCACAGGGCCTTTAAAAATGCAGGAAGGAGGCAAGAGAGATCAGGTGGTGTGAAGTGAGAAGGGCTCTGTCACTACCGTTGGCTTTGAGGGTGGATGAAGGGGCGAGAAGCCAAGGAGAAGGGCCGCTCCTGGAAGCTGGACGTGGATTCCCCCCTTGAGCCTTGGAAGGGGATGCAGCTCTGAGATGCCAGGACTTTGGTCCAGCAAGACCCATGTTCGACTTTTACAGAAATGCAAAATAATAAATCTGTGTTGTCTCAGCTCTTACATTTGCTTCTTAACTTCTTTGGATAACAAAGAAGTTACCCAAGAATCATAATCATCTGAAAATTGCTTAGAATCATCCGTCACCAGGAACATATAAATTTAAAGTACAATGAGGTACCACTGGACACACATTGAAATGATTAAAATTAAACCAACCATTACTATCAAGTATCGTAAAGATGTGGAACAACCAAACTCCTGGGCTTTGTTGGTGGGAGCTAAAGGTATCCGGTCACTTTGGGAAACTGCTTTGCAATATCCATTGAAGCTAAATACCCACCTCTCCCGTGACACTGCTGTCCCACTCCTGGGTGTTTATGCAACAGAAATGAATGCTGTGTCCACACAAGGACTTGCCAATGAGTGTCCATGCAGCATTACTCACAACAGCCAAAAAGTAAAAACAGCCTGCGTAGGTGAATAGATACACTGTGGCAGTGCCATACAATGGAATCATATCAGTCTATCTCTGTTGCTTACAACAGAACACTTGAAACTGGGTGATTTATGAAGAAATGACATTTATTCCTCACAGTTTTAGGGGCTGGGAAGTCCAGAGTCCAGGGAACACACCTGGTGAGGACCTCGTTGGTGGGTGGTGACTCTTCACAGCACGGCAGGGTGTCACATGGCAGATGGCTTGAGCAAGAGAGAACTAACCTGCTCACTTGTTGTCCTCATAAACCCATCAGAACCACACCCACGGCCACCCATTAAACCATCAACTTATTACTCCATGAATGGATCAACCCATTCACTAGGGCGTGGTCCTCACAGTATAATCACCTCTTCAAGGCCCCACCTTTCAGTTACCATAATAGGGTTTCCCACCCTCAACACTGTCACAGTGGGGTCAATACACGAACCTTGGGGGCATAGCTCGCCCACAGCAGGAGCGCTACTGAACAGTGCAGAGGAGCGGACTTCTGACACACACAGCATGAGTGGGTGTCAAGAATATGACACTGAGTGATTCATCCAGACACACAAGATCACATTCTGTGTAATTCCATCTGTATGAAGTTCTGGGACTGGCAAAACCTAATCTAGGAGGTGGTACATGAGAGCTAATTGTGAACATTCCTGAAGCTACACACTCAGAATTTGTGCTTTTTCTATTGGAAATTAGATTTTGATTTTAAAATTGGCACAAACATTCACAGAAAAAGTTTATTCCCTTGAAAACTAGTAACTCTTTTTAGGAATATTTACCAATGAATTAGTCTAAAATGTAAATATTTACTGAATTTTTGGAATCCATGTAAATGTCCAACAGTTCAGGAAACCTCAGCTTGGCGAAGCGCAGGAGTCTCTGGAAGGACAGGCTCTGCTGACAGCCAGGGCTGGCGAGGTTTGGGGCTGGAGCCCTCGATCTCCCCCACCTCCCTCATGAGGGAGAGTGTTCGCGATCCCAAGCTGGGAGGGTGAGGCCTTTACAGAGGTGAGGACCCTCCTGGGACCCTCCTTGAGTGCTGACCACATGGCATGTGCTTTGGAGACACAGTGGGGACCTAGAAGTGGAGACCCGTCCATCTCCATCCTGCTCATTCCTGGAGGCGGCAGAGGGACAGACACTTGTGCTGACCCAGGGAGAGGACATACAACCCAGGCCTGGACTCACTGGCCCTTCCTGAAAACCCTGCTGAGCTTTTCCTCAGACCCCCATCTCTCCTTTACAAATTGGAATGTTAGCAAAGGCGATGCAGAAGAGGAAGGGTTTTCTGTTCAATAAGTGATGCTGGGACAAGTGGTCCCACACCTCACACAAAGATGAGCTCACAGTAGATCACACACCTAAACGTAAAACCTAAAACTGTGCATCTCTGAGAAGAAAACATAGGAGAAAACCTTTGTGACCTCATGTTGGGCAATGAGTCTTAGAAACAACACCAAAAGCATTATAGATGAGAGAAAGAAAGGGTAGATTGGACCTCATCAAAATTAAAAACTTTGCCCTGTGGGAATAAAGTGATAAGTCACAGACTGGGAGAAAATAATTGTAAATCTCATGCCTGGCCAAGAGCATAGTCAAAATATAAATAGAATTCTTAAAACTCAACA
This sequence comes from Cynocephalus volans, assembly GCF_027409185.1. NCBI lineage: Eukaryota > Metazoa > Chordata > Mammalia > Dermoptera > Cynocephalidae > Cynocephalus > Cynocephalus volans. Next base: position 58,792,356 of record NC_084460.1, on the reverse strand, counting down.
AGAAAACAAGCAACCCAATTTTTTATAATGAACAGTTTAAAAAAATACATCACCAAAGAATAAACACAATTGCAGATATCACATGAAAAGATGTCCATCATTATTAATCATTAGGGAAATGCAGATTAAAGTCACATGAGACAATACTATGCACCTGTTAGAATAGCTAAAATTAAACATAAACAGAAGAAACCTCTAAGGGTGTCAAGCACTGACCAGGACCCTGAGCAGCTGGAGTGCCCCCACGCGCCTGATAGGGTGCAGGCTGGTTTTACCTTCTGGAAGACAGTTTGGCAATTTGTTATAAAGTTAAACATACACTTGCCATCTGACCCAGCAATCCCACTCCTAGGTGTTCACCCCAGAGATAGGAAAACAAGTCGTCACAAGAACTCATACATGAACATCTGTAGCAACGTGCTTCACAATCACAGAAAACTGGAAAAGCCCAGCCGTCCCTCAGCGCTCGGGGCTTTGGCTCAGCAGTGGGGACCCGCACAGCCGGGCTTGATGGGGCTCGCTGGGTACACAGGGCACACTGGCGGGTGAGCGTGGGGTGCGGTGAGGTCCGAGGTCACCAGGGGCTGGGGGAGAGGCAGCGGTTGACTGCAGAGCAGCAGCCTGAGGGACACTGGGAATGAGGAGACCGTGAGTACTGGTTGTGGTGGGTCCAACACAGCTTTACGCGTTTGTTACTGTATGAAAGTTGAAAAATAATTTTTTTTAAAAATCCAATTAAAAAAAGATCCCATTTAAAAACTACTCAGATGTTCTTCCTGCAGAGCTTCACTGCACAGAGGGCGTCCAGCATCCTCAGGAAACAGGGCATTTTGGAGTCACTGGGACAGTGTGGGGTGGAGCCCAGAGCAGGTGTCCCAGGCGTTTCAAATGCAATATTACGCCCAAGTGTTAGTGAAGATTCCCACCAAGGGGACATCAGAAGAGACCATGACTAGATTTTCTGTGGTGGGGGCTGGCCCTGGAGAGCCCCCAGTGGAAAGAAAGCCCTGTCCCTGCTCAGGTGCGCGGGGCCACCTCCCAACCTTCAAAAGGCTCTTGTCCTTCAGTGAGGTCTTGGGGACAGGGTGTAGGCAGAAATCCTGTCTTGAGTTCACAGTGACAAATAAGCTCAGTGTGATTAGCTTTCTTTTTGTTGTCAGCTTGAGGAATTTCATTGCTGTCAGTGTGCACACAAACACCTTCTTTATTTCCCTGGGTATTTTTTCTTTTTGGGGTGCGGGGAGGGGGGACGGTCTGCCCAGTAGGGGATGCGAGCCCTTGACGTTGGCATTACAGGCTGTACTCTAACCAGCTGACAAACCGGCCAGGCCTTATTTCCAGGTTGAAAAAAGAAGACAAGAAAAGGCAGGAGCAGAACGGGCTGAATGTGCACCTGCAGCCTCGAGCACCACAAAGGTGGGCGCGATGCAGGGACCCGAGGGACAGTGTGGCGCAGGGCCAGGGCTGGCCAGGGTCGCAGCCCACCTCACACCCGAACACCCAGACAGATCCCACAGCTGCTGCTGCCCCAACGACTGAATCCGAAATCCGAGGCTGGGGATCGATCCGGGGGCACAGGAGCGGGGGGAGCACGGGCTGTGCAGGGGCAGCCAGGTTTAGTCATCCTGGAGTCAGAAATTTGGGGGGGTTGCAGAACACCAAAGACCCCCGTTGGGAGTTTTACCTGCATGGGCGGCGGCAGAACAGGGTCTTGGGGAAGACGAGACCACAGCCTGGCCCAGAACACACATGGGCGCTCGTGTCCCCTGTGTAGGGGTCGGTTGCAGACCCAGTCACGGACCCAGGAGTACAGCGGGGCTTCATTGTCCCCGCGGGCTGCCCAGCCTGCCCTGTGCTCTTGGGACGGTGCTGCTGCATCATGTCCACGCCAGCCCCCATGTCCACACCACAGCCCCCGAGTCCGCACCACAGCCCCCGTGTCCACCACAGCCCCCGTGTCCACACCAGCCCCCGTGTCCATACCGAAGCCCCCATAGCCACACCAGCCCCGTGGGCTCCTGCCCTGGTGCTGCGGGAAGGGGGCAGGACATGGGACTCCCGAGGGTCTGAGTGGAGGAGGGACTCGGACACCGCCTAGTGGGCATGGGCCAAGCCCCACTGCAGTGGGGACACCCACTCCAGCCTCCATGCTGATGGCCCTGACCCAGCGACGGGGTCTCCCTCACAGCGTGGACTGACCCAGCCCAGCAACCACAGTCCACTCAAGCTCCACCCCACGTGTTGCCACCAAGGGGCAGGACACAGGCCTCACTGGCCACCTGTGACTTCAGGGCAGGTCATGACACTCAAAACCTGAATACAAGGGATGTGGGCTTTACTGATTCAGAATTCCCGTTTGGATGGGACCTAATGAGACACACTAAGGTGTGGACCTTGGGGAGCAGTCATCCATGCGCTGCTCAGGTGCCCCCCAGTGAAGCACTCTCCACCCACTTTATTCCCTGAAAAACCCTTCCCATGGGGGCTGAGTCCTTCTCCCTCTCTCTCCGTCCACATCCTGGTTTTGCCCTCTTGAGCCCAGGCGGGACAAAGGCAGTCTGCCTTCCAGGTGGAAGAGCCGGGCCCTCGCCTGATTGCCACATTGTAAGGACTTAACAGAAGTGCCCTCAGTGTGCGTGGCAATGGACAAGTACTCTCCAGCTGGCCGAGCAAATCCCAGGATGAAAGGTGGGGGCAGAGTCTGCACCTGCCCCACCACCAACAACAGGGGCCAGGTCTTCTCCCAGGGTGTCAAGGGAGGTGGCCCAACTCCTCTCAATCAGGATGCCTCAGACACCCATAAAAATATAACCTGAAAGATGCCTCAAGTGAAGAAATTAACTCCCATTGTCAACAAGCAATAATAAATTCCTTCCCAAAATACTTCCTTCCTATTTCACAGAGTTACATGCATTATTTCTTTCAACCCTCTGGGCAAGCATTGTCCCCACCCACTGTATGCAGAAGCCGCATCTTGGAATGGCAAAAACTTTGCCCAAATTCCCATAACCCCTCAGAGAGGAACTAGCACTCATACCCAGGGTGCCTGCCTTTTAATGCCTGCAAAAATAATTTTCCCAGGATTCAATATACTGACTAAAAATATTTTGATAAATGCAAAATAAAGTGGGAGTACATCTGAGAGCAATTGTTTTAAATGCATACAACAAATAAAAGTGTGACTAGAATTTGTGGTGGGTATTCGTGGTGGTAAGATATTTCAGGGCTCCCTGGGGTGATCCAGACATTCATGACCAGGGCTGTCCCCACTGAGAGTGCAGCCAACCAGTGGCTGAGAAGGGACTTCAGTTTTGCTGCCAAAAGCCCTTCTCTCCTGTCCCAAATATGCCAAGGAGGAAAGGGCTTCATCTGCCAGCACCCAGCAGGTTCTCTGTGAAGAGTTGTAGAAAAATGAATGAATGAATGAATGCAAATCAGGCGGTGGTCGTGACAACACTCGGGCCTCAAAGGCTGCTAGACATGGGAAGGAAGCCAGTCTCCCCCACTGGGCTCCCTGTCTCCACCTCCCCCAGAACCACAGAGAGCTTGTTAAGAAGCAATTAGCAAACAAAGAACGTCCTTGGAGACATTGCCCACCAGGCCTGCGGCTTTCTGGTTAGGAGCTAGCCCTGCACGCCCACAGATGACCAGCTCTGAAGGGGGCAGGGAGGGTCAGCATTACATCGCATCTCTCAGATGAGAAACGACCTGGCAGCAATGACAGCCACCCTGTGAGTCACAAGGAAGGGAGTGGCCCAGCTCTGTCCCCTGGACTCAGTGAGTCAGTGAGCAGCAGAGGAGTCCCTGGACCCCTAGCCCCCATGCCTATTCCTGCGAAAGCTGAGAGCCAGATGCCAGACCCTGGCCCAGATCCCCACATGGTGCCCACTACCCCTCCAGGAACTATGTCCTGCCAGATGGGCCCTGGCCCAGTGCCCCTCCTGTGGCCTCACCCACACCCACCAAGCATGCCCACAGGTGGAGTGCTGTGTTCTTAAGAGTTTTGAGAGCTGATTGCTAAACACAGACACTACTTAAAAAGTATATAAACTACAATTCAATACATTATATTTAAACAAACGTAGCAAGTTCTAAAGCTCATCACTGCCTAAGTACATCACCACATTTACTGATATCTGTGCTCTCGAGGTGGCTTACGTCTGCTGTGTCTGTGTGGTGGAGATGCCACCTGACATACTGCTGCCACAAGTGTTCAGGAACATCCCTGTAATGGGAGTATTTACACCACAGCAATAGGCAAGCCTGTAAATCGAGCTTTTTCTTCCTCAGAGCCAGTTGTTAAACACTTATCAGAACAGCCCCACCCCACCCCTGGCCCACTGGGCCCTGCTCCAAATCCAGGTCCACACTGGGCCCCAACATTCATTCCACACCCCTCTCCCATCCTGCCTGCAGATCCACTTCCCAGGGTACCCCAAACTGGGGATGAAGGGGGCTCGTAAGGGGTTTGTGGCTGGAACAGTGGCACTGGGGCTGCATCATCAAAGGCCAGCAGCTTCATCACATCTGCTATCCTCTTCCCCACCTGGACCAGCCCACCATCAGCCATGCTGTGTCCTTTCCCAGGAAGTCCAAGATGCCAGACCCCCTGACAACCAGGACGATGTGGAGCTGTCTTCTCCATCACAAGGAGCCGCTCCAGCCACTCCTGGGGTCTTGCAACCTCCCTGATCCCTCTTCTCCTTTCCCCACAGCATGGGTCTCTAACCCTCCTCCTCTCTCACCCACTCCCACCCCAGCCCAGTTCCCCATTCTCAGCAGAGAGTCACAGGCTAAACCTCTCTTGCACTTTGGCTTGCATGAATCCCACTGACTCCCCTGTGTAAAGTCCACTCCTTGAAGACCAGTAGTGAGACAAGGGGCATCCCCAAGCCACCTCAGTGGTCACAGTGACTAGAGAACAGAGGGCCCATTGGCCAGAGGGCACCTGCCAGAGCTACAGCAGGCACGCAGACCCTGGAATTTCTGCTGTCACCATCCACTTGGCCAACCTGGCCAAGCCATACCTTGGAAAACGCCACATACAAAAATTATCCCAGCGGGGCTCCTGCATCTGCTTACTGTAAGCCTTAAGTTCTTCTTGCACACATGGCTCTGTAGACAGGTCTGTTTTGAGGAGTTTCTGCCAGTATCACAGGCAGAGGCTGACCCTCCTATCCTCTCCTTCTCAGGTTTATTAGGTCGTATGAGAACTCTTTCGACCGCACCCCATCATGGCGCTGGCTACCCTTCTCTTCTGCCTTCTCCTTCCCGCCGGTGCCACAATACCTTCCAGCCGGCATGAATCGCACACCAGTCAGCACAGGCTCCCTGCTCCTGGCCCCTTAGCAACGCAATCCATCCAATCCCCGAATGCCCTGTGTCCTCAGCAAACCTATCAGCTCTCTTCTAACCCTATAAAAGCAGATGTGCCCGCTGAATAAAAAAACCTTCTCCAGCGAGCTGCCTTGTGTTTGTGTCTCTTCCTTTAACTGGTGCTGAATTTTATTCCTTTCATTGGTGACAAAACCTGGGACAGGATTGTCCGCTGTTGACCCCGTCTCCATCTCAACCAAGGCGGCTTGCCCTCATCCACCTTTTCGGGCACTGGCTCTTCGCACTCACCACCGCTTCCACCCTTGGGTAAGTCTCCCTTATAGAGCTGCCACCCTCTTCTGGGCTACAGCAGAGCAGTTATCGACCAACAAGGCTCCAACGCCCTTAAGAGATGTAAAGTTACACCCCATTAAGACCGTTACGGTCATGACGGACCCTCCAGCTATCCACTCCCTTCTCTCCAGGAGCCTTTGAGCATGAGGGTTCAGGGTGGAGGCTCCTTTCTGCTTCTCTCTCTCTCTCTCTCTGGATGCTAAAACGGGTTCCAAAAATCCTAGTACTAGGTTCCTCGTGGCCTCCGGCACTGTGCCTCCTGGGAGCTTGAAGTGTGGGTGACGACCCTCACTCTCCTCCTAATCCAGTTCCTATAGGACCTCCATGGCTCACAAACTCCTCGGAGGATGCCTCCTGGATTTTGCTGACCCACTTCCAGCCCAGGGATTCATTTCCTCGTTTTCTCTTTTTCTCTTCCTCTTGATTTCCTTATCTCTGTCCACTTCACAACGGGAGCCTCCTCATCCCTTCCGGAAACCTCGCCCCTCAAATGCTTACTCAGAAACCTTACTGTACTCTCCCTTACACCAGATATTAAGCCAAAGCTCTTGATCAGATTTTGCACTCAAGATTGGCCCCAGTACCCCCTGGACAACCAAAACCATTGGCCTTTTGAGGGATCCCTAGACCCAGACCTCCTTTGCGACCTTTTTAACTACTGTCAGTGCCTCAAAAAGTGGAAGGAGACCCCTATGTGGAGGCCTTTCACCTCCTCAGACAAAATCCCCATCTTTGTTCTTCATGCTCTCCCTCCCAAGTCCTCCTGGCCTGTAAGTCTCCACCCCTTCTTGACCCTCCTACTTTCGATCCTGCAGCTCCACCATCTTCCATTTCAGCTTCCCCTTCCACTCCAATTCCACAGCTGCCCCCCGTTTCCCCTCCTCCCGCAAAACCTTTTAATCTTCCACGGACTAGATCACAGGGACTCCCTCTGGTCCCTCCCACTATTGCACTACTTCGAGAGGTGGCTGGCCCAGAAGGGGTAATCAGAGTTCATGTACCTTTTTCCATCTCTGATCTCACACAATTAGAGAAGAAACTGGGCTCCTTTACCACTGACCCCACCACCTATGTTAGGGAGTTTCAGTGGATCCTGCAGGCTTACAGTCTCACACACCATATACATGTTGATAGCTAACACTCTCCTTCCTGAGGAGCGAAGGCATGTATGGGAATTGGCCCGAGCCCATGCAGATGAAACACACAGGACTAATCCTAACCACCCTACAGGTCCCAATGCAGTTCCAGAACAGGATCCCCAATTGGATTATAACACCCCTATTGGCATAAATTCCCATGATGTTTTTGCTTCCTGCCTTGTAGCTGGCCTCAAACGGGCTGCTCGAAAAGTTGTAAATTTCCAAAAGGTGCAGGAAGTAATACAGAAAAAGGAAGAAACCCCTTCCGAATTTTTAGACAGGTTAACCAAGGACCTTCAACAATACCAATCTAGACCCAGAAACCCCAGATGGTTGTCATGTTTTAATGACCTATTTCCTAGCCCAGAGCTATCCCAACATTAGGGCTAAATTTAAAAAGCTAGAGCAGGGGCCCACTACTCCTCAGACTGAAATTCTTACGGTGGCTTTTAAGGTTTTTCATAATAGAGAGGAGGAAAAGGAACGCCGTAAGCAGAGAGCTGATCAGGCAAATTTTCAGATGCTTGCACAAATAATCCAAGGACAGCCACAACCCAGGCGCCCACAAACCCATAAGCCGCTCCCTGGAACCTGCTTTAAATGTGGAAAAGAGGGACATTGGGCAAAAGCCTGCCCCTCTCCTCGGCCTCCAACCACTCCCTGTCCCAAATGCCACAAAAGGGGCCATTGGGGATCTGATTGCCCTGCCACCCAAAGGGGAGAGGGGCCAATCACCCCACAATCTAAGCCCGACCTGTTGGGACTAGCAGGAGAAGATTGATGGGGCCCTGGGTCTCTGTTCCCGACCATGACCATCACGACACAGGAACCCAGGGTGCAGCTTGTGGTGGATGGGCACCCCATTTCCTTCCTCTTAGAAACCGGAGCCACTTTTTCGGTCCTGAGGGAGTTCTGGGGCCCAACTACACCTTCCACCTCTCCTATTGTCAGGGTAGGAGGTAAACAGGTTTTCCATCGTAAAACCCCCCTATTAACACGCACCATGCAAGATGTTTCCACACCCTTCTCACACTCCTTCCTTGTCATGCCCCAATGTCCCATCCCTCTACTGGGAAGAGATATTCTCTCCCTTCTCAGGGTTACAATCAGCATCACCTCCCATGCCTCGCCTACCACACAGTTTTTTATAGCACTCCTGGCCGACGACTCGGACTCACGGCCTCCTTTTCCAACATTAACTGAGCCTGTCAACACAGTTGTCTGGGACTCGTCAAGCCCCTCCACTGCAAAGTGTTCTCCAATACACATTAGGCTTAAGGACCCCACTAAGTTTATATGTTAGGCCCAGTATCCCCTGACCACCACAGCCCTTCTTGGCCTTTGCCCCATCATTCAGGATTTACAAAAAAAGGGCCATCTCCGGCTCACTCGCCTTTCAACACCCCTACACTAGCTGTAAAAAACCTAACGGGACCTATCGCTTGGTGCAGGATTTGCGCCTCATTAACTCCTCAGTCATCCCTATCCATCCCTTAGTGCCCAATGTCTATACCCTCCTTTCTAACATCCCAGCCACCACAACCCATTTTTCAGTTTTGGATTTAAAAGATACTTTCTTCTCTATACCTCTAGCGCCAAGCTCTCAAGATATTTTTGCTTTCACTTGGACTGATCCTCTCACCCGACACTCCTGACAATTTACCTGGACTGTTCTCCCACAGGGATTTCAGGACAGTCCTCACATCTTTGGCCAGGTTTTAGCCCAGGATCTCACTGATTTTTATGCCAACCACCCCGATTCCATACTTCTTCATTATGTAGGTGACCTTCTCTTGTGCAGCCCCTCGTGGGAGCAATCTCAAACAGATACCGCTCACCTATTAAATCACTTAGCTAATAAAGTATATCGGGTCTCCCCACATAAAGCCCAAATTTCCCAGTCAAAGGTAACCTACCTCGGCTTTCTCCTTTCCCCAGGGAAAAAGTCAATTATGCTTAACAGAAAACAACTTCTCATGGACCGTCCCATTCCCCAAACAAAGGCTGAAATATTGTCATTTTTGGGATTAGCTGGATACTTCAGAGCCTGGGTCCCAAATTATTCCCTCCTGGCCAGACCTCTGTTATAACCTAACTAAGGGTCCCCCTGATGAACCCCTACTCTCCTCCCCCCACCATCCCTTTTTAAAATTGTGACAGACCCTTGTACAGGCCCCGGCACTTCATCTCCCTGATCTCTCTAAACCTTTCTTCTTGTACGTCCATGAGAAGGGCGGACAAGCACTCGGGGTGTTGGGACAAAATTATGGACCCACCTTTGCTCCCGTAACATACCTTTCTAAGCAGTTAGATCCCACCGTCCGTGGATGGGCACCCTGCATAGGGCCCTAGCCGCTGGACAGCTCTTACAAAAGGAGGCATACAAATTAACTTTCGGGGCACCATTAACTACCCTTTCCCCCCACCACTTAAAGGATCTCCTGACATACAAGGGACTTCAATCCCTCTCTCCGTCCAGGGTTTTGTCCCTTCTCACCTCCTTCCTCGAAAACCCTGACATCACCTTTCTTCCGTGCCCCCCCTTAAATCCTGCCACTTTACTTCCCATACCTTGTCCTTCAGGTATAGGCACCCCTTCCCATGATTGCCTGGAGGCCCTAGAAAACTTCCTGCCCTGTCACTCCTCTATTTCAGAAGGACCTCTCTCTCATCCCGATTACATTTGGTTTACGGACGGTGGTTCTTTCAGACAGGACTCTGCCCATTATGCAGGATATGCCATAACCTCTCTCACCAAAATCATAGAAGCCAGACCCCTACCCCCAGGCACTACCAACCAACAGGCTGAGCTTATAGCAGTTACAAGAGCCTGTATTTTAGCCCAAGGTAAATCCCTCACGCTTTACACTGACTCCAAATATGTTTTCCACATCCTGTTGTCCCATGCTGCTGTGTGGAGGGAACAGGGCTTACTCACCACAAAAGGAAACTCAATCACTAATTCATCCCTTATCACCAGACTTATAGAGGCCTCTCGTCTGCCCGTCCAGCTAGGGGTAGTTCACTGCAAGTCTCATCAGACAGACAACTCCCCTATCACACAGGGCAATTCCAGGGCCGACACGGCTGCACGAACAGCGGCCATGAATCCCGAACATAAACCTGCTCGCTTTTAGCCGCCCTCACTGACATACCCCCTGCAGACAATATGGCCCTGTTCCAGCTTCTACATGCTCTCTTCCACACTAGCCCCCAAACTTTAACAATCTTTTTACAAACTTTCTTTATGCTCACTCCTTTAGATAAAGCCCTCCTACAGGAAATTTCCCTTACTTGTAAAGTCTGCCAGCGCTCTAACCCCAACACTCCTTTAAAACCTAAGCCTTTCCCCTCCCACCAGGCCAGAGGTCACACACCTGCAGCTGATTGGCAGGTGGATGTCACTGACATGCCGCCTGTACGACGCACCAGATATCTCCTAGTGTTCGTAGATACCTTCTCTGGATGGGTGGAGGCCTTCCCCACATCTAATAAAAGGGCTATTACAGTGGCGTCCATCCTTCTCTCTCAGATTATCCCTAGGTTTGGAATGCCCACTTCATTACAGTCAGACAATGGTCCTGAGTTTATCTCTCAGATTACCCAGAAAGTTTCCCAAGCTCTCTCTTTTCAGTGGCACTTACACTGTCCCTATTATCCCCAGGCTTCCGGAAAGGTAGAGAGATCCAACAGAACTCTTAAAAATATTTTAACAAAATTATCCTTAGAACTGCACCTGGACTGGGTTCAGCTACTCCCGTAGGCCTTACTCAGGATAAGGGCTCTTCCAAAAAAACCCTCTCTGTTGTCTCCTTTTGAAATAATGTACGGGCGTCCCCTCTCCCCTCCAGGGTTCACTCCCTCACAGGGTCCAATACCGCCAGACCTCAATTTACCTCTCCTTTTCCATCTCCGCTCTGAACTTTGGAAATTTCAAGATTGGCTTCTTCCTGACCCTGCTTCCTCTCAAAACTTCTTGCCTCTCCACCCTGGACAACTAGTATATTACAACTCCCCGGAAGAAAAAGGGCCTCTCACGCCCAAGTGGGAGGGCCCCTACCTAGTTATTCTTTTCACCCCTACAGCTGCCAAACTCTCTTTACCTGGTAACCATTTTACTCCCTGGATTCACATTTCTAGATTAAAACCAGATACCCGGAACCTCGTCCCCACCGGCGTCCAGGATATCTCAGAAGAGTCCCGAGGCTCCCCTCCATCTGCTCCTTCTCCCTCTTATTCTTGTACTCCGGACCCATCTAATCCCCTGAAATTGCGATTTTCCCGCATTCCTGCTCTTCCTCCCCTCGATCACAAGGATGCTCCCTCTTAGTATTCTTAACACTTTTAACATCCTCCTCCTCTTTCTCTTTATACTTCCTCAAAGTTCCTCTTCTTCTCCATCTTACGTATGGAGATTTAAGGTGAGAGAGTCACACACACACACAACAAACACCAAAGTCACCCATTTGGCCGCTACTGCGGACTGCTCCATCAAAGGTTGCTCCGAGGCTGTCACTATCACTCTTTCCAATTCTAAGTTAGTTAAACAAGCCAACCGCCCTTACCTTTGCTTCCTCTTTGATCAGACCCACCATTACTGCCGCTGGTGGCCTGACACCTATGACGGCTGTCTGTATTGGTCATGTAAGATCCACTGGGGGTTAGGGTATATGGGCAGCCTACTGGTAGGAGACTTTTTCAGTGTGACGGCAAACGACAGTGTTCTTTAACCATCCAGGACCCATGGGAGAGCCGATGGGCTACCAGGGTCCTTGCTTCTGTTTACTGTAATGGCTATGCTTCACACCCCTGCGGAACTTTTGAAATATCCTGTGAGTATGTTCCTCTTCTCGACCCTATATCTCTTGTCTCTACAGACATAAAACATCATGAACAGAACATCATATCCTCTTTAGAAAATGCCCCTTCCCTTCATGCCCCAGGCTCCCCTATATATACTTGGTTACAGATCATCTCCGATACCCTGTCCTTTTTAAACCAGACTGTTCCATCCATTTCCCCCGGAAATTGTTTTTTGTGCGCCTCCTTGGCTCGCCCCCTGCTTGCCACTGTCCCAGTCAACACCACTGACTCACTCCTTCGTCCAAACCCTTCCCGGGCCCCACTGCCCTCTTCTCCCCTACCCAATGTTCCTTTGTGGGAGCCTGAGGATGGCAACCACACCCTCCTCCCTAGAACATGCCTTTGTGGCCCCACTATTTCCAAATCTTTCAATGACCCCTTTTGCCAATACAGTCTCAACCTGACAAATACCACTCATGCATCACCTGGAACATTTTTTTGGTGCAATGGAACCCTTATCACCACTTTCCTCCCCAACATAACTTCTCCTTGCCTTCTCGTAACTGTTGTTCCCCAGCTCACCCTATACAGCAGCTCAGAAATGTTTCACTTTCTTAATCCCCCAGACCGACAGAAAAAAGCGGCTTTCCTCCCTATCTTGGTTGGTATGTCTTTAACCATTTCCTTCGCCAGTACCGGCCTCTCGGGAGGAGCCCTGGGCCACTCTCTGTGGGCTGTCGAAGATATTAAATCCAACTTAGAAAGGGCCCTCACATCCACGGCAGAATCTCTAACCTCCCTACAAAGACAAATAACTTCTTTGGCCCAAGTGACCCTACAGAACAGGAGAACCCTTTATCTGCTCACAGTAGAAAAAGGTGGCACCTGCCTCTTCCTAAGAGAAGAATGTTGTTATTATATTAACGAATCGGGTGCGGTAGAAAATAACATCATTAAACTCACTGAATTAGCTACCAGCCTGCGTGCCCCACCCGACTCCAGCCCATTCTCCTCTCTAATGTCCAACCCTCTCCTAACCTGGGTTTGGCCCATCCTCGGCCCCCTCTCTGTAATCCTTCTGGTATGCCTTTTTTTACTTTGTATACTCAAGTTTTTACAAACCCAAGTGGGCAAAATTTCTAACCAGACTTTTAACCAGCTTTTACTTAGAAACTACCAACTCCTAGCTGCTGATGAACCCTCCACCTCTCCTCGGAAACTCCTCACCACATGCTGATGAAACATACAGGATGCGATGGATCGCCTTCCTAGATGCCCTTTCCTCCGACACCTGGCTGCTACACCAGGTTTTTACACATCAGGAGTGGACTCAACAGATTATCGACTTATGGCTGCAGGGAACTTTCATCCATTTCACCCCCCAGGAGGTTCTTTTATATTCCACCATATTATGGGGTCTCCTGACCATATTCCTCCCTGACACTCCAACCCCTTCCCAAACGATGCCCCTACCAGCAAGAAGTAGCCAGAAAGAGAAACATCGCACTTTTCCTAACAGAACAAAAAGGGAGGAATATTAGGTGGTATGAGAACCCTTTTTCGGCCGCGCCCCATCATGGCGCTGGCTACCCTTCTCTTCCACCTTCTCCTTCCCGCCGGCGCGAATTGGACACCAATCAGCACAGGCTCCCTGCTCCTGGCCCCTTAGCAACGCAATCCATCCAATCCCCGAATGCCCCGTGTCCTCAGCAAACCTATCAGCTCTCTTCTAACCCTATAAAAGCAGATGTGCCCGCTGCATAAAAAACCTTCTCCAGCAGGATGCCTTGCGTTTGTGTCTCATCCTTTAACTGGTGCTGAATTTTATTCCTTTCAAGGTTCACAGAGCTAGTGAACTCTAAACAGAAAAGCCCAAGTAGACCCACACTCAGACACATCACAATCTAACTTCTGAAAACTAGAGACGAAGAAAAATATCTTCAATGCAGGCAGAGAAAAATGACACATTACTTGTAGAACAACAACAATCAAAATTACTGCAGATTTATCATTAGAAGCCATGAAGAATGAGGTGGTGCATTTTCTAAGTGCTGAAAAGAAATTGTCAGTTGAAAATTCTGTCTCCAGCAAAAATATCCTTCAGGAATAAAGGTGAAATAAAGACACTCTCAGACGAAGGAAAACAAAGAGAATTTACTGCAAATAAACCCTCAAAGAATGGCTCAAAGTGGTTCATGAGGCAGAAGGGAAACCTGGAACATCAGGAATAAAGGAAGAGAAACGAAAATGGTAAATGTTGGAAAAATATAAAAGGCTCTTCTTCACTTGAGTTCTTTAAAATATGTATGATGATTGGAAGCAAATATCGCAATATTGTCTGATGGAGTTTTCAGCATATGTAGGTGTACTGCACACAACAGCTGCATAAAGGACGAGGGTACAGGAAGCACGTGGTGGTAAGGTTTCTACAAAACACTTGAAATAGTAAGATACTGATTCTAAGTAGACTGTGAAAGGTTAAGTATGTATACTGTAATCCCCAGAAAGCCACTAAAGATTTTACAGAGCTATATAATCATTAACACAACAGATAAATTAAAACAGAATACTAAAAAATGTTCAAATAGCCAAGAAAGACAGGAATGAGGAAACAGAAAAATAAGAACTAGAGGAAACAAACAGAAAACAAATAATACAGTGATAGGCTTGAATTCAAACATATTGATAATTACATTAAATGTAATTTAATGTAATGTAATGTAATTAAATGTAATTCAATGAACTAAATTAAAAGACAGAGATTCTCACAATGAATGTCTTTAAATGATCCATCTATATGAGGGTACTTCAAAAAGTTCATGGAAAGATTTGTATTATCTTTTAATTCTATTTTTCCACAAATTTTTTGAAGTATCCTTATATGCTATCTACCAGAAACTCACTTCAAAGATAGTATTGGTAGGTCAGTGTAAAAAGAATGGAAAAAGATATAGCATGCAAGCATTAATTTTTTAAAAAAAACACTGCTTATATTAATATCAGATAAAGTAAACTTCAGAGAAAATTATCAGCAGTAAACAGAGAAATTACATGATGATAAAAGGGTCGGTTCACCAGGAACACGGGACACATAATGGTCCTAAGTGTGTATGCCTCTAACACCACAGCTTCAAAAAACATGAAGCAAAGTCCACCAAGACATAACTGGAAGGAAAAGTAGACAAATCCAGAATTACAGTTGGAAACTTCAAGACTTATCTACCAGAACGAATAGACAAAATCAGCAAGGACACAGAAGAACTGAATATCACCATTAACTAAGTGGATCTGATTGACATTTATAGAACACTCCTCCCACAGTAGAACACAAATACTTTAAAGTGCACATGGAACATTTATCAAGACAGGAAATAGTCAGGGTCATTAAAATATCTTAAGTTTCAAAGAATTGAATCATACCAAAAATGTTCTATGACTGTAATGGAATTAAACTAGTTATCATAACAGAGATAACAGGACTATCCCCCCAAGCTTAAAAGTTAAGCAACATACTTCTAAATAATGCACAAAGAGAAGGTCTTGAGGGAATTTTCAGATAACACTCAACTGAGTGAAAATGAAAGTGTAGCATATCAAAGCCTATGGTGTGCAGAGCTCAGAGGGAGATTTATAGTCCTAAAGATTTATCCTGCAAAAGAAGAAAGATCTCAACAGAATAACCCATGCTTCCACCTCAAGAAACTATTTTAGAAGAGCAAGATGAATCCAAAGCAAATGGAAAAAAGGAAAAAGGAAAGATAAGAGCAGTGGTCAAGGAAACTTAAAGCATGATACAGAGAACCAGTGCAAACAAAAGCTGATTCTTTGAGACAAGTAACAAATCAATAAAACTTTAGCAAAACTGGCCCAAAAAAGAAAGAAGACAGTCCCCAGCACCAGGAACAAAAGAAGGGATATAAAAATTACAGACCTTGCAAACACAAAAGGGAAAACAGAATACCAGGAACACATCTACATACAGAAATTCAACAACTTAGATGAAATGAACCAATTCCTTAAGAACTGTGAACTACCAAAACTTATCCAAGATGAAGTAGATAATCTGAATAGTTCTATAACTCTTAAAGAAATGGAATGTGTAGTTAAAATATCATCCATAAAAGAAAAATCCAGGCCCAGATGGTTTCACTGGTGAATTATACCAAACATTTAAAGGGGAAATAGTATCAATTATACCTAGTATCTTCCAGAAAATAGAGGAGGGAGAACTTCTCAGGTGATTTTATGAGACCATTGGTACCCTGACACAGAAACAAGACAAAAACAGCACAAAAAAGAAAGAAAGCTACACACTAGTATTCCTCATGACCAAAGATGCAAAAATCATCAACAGAATGTTAGTAAATCAAATATAGCAATATATAAAGAGAATAATAAACCATGACCAAGAAGGGTTTATTCCAGGAATACAAATGTTCTTCAATAGATGAATGGGTAAATACACTGTGGTACATCCATACGGTGGAACACCACTCAGCAATAAAAACACAAACTACTGACACTTGCAACAACTTGGATGGATCTCAGATGCATCACACGGAATGAAAAAAGCCAGCCTCAAAAGATTACTTGCTGTGTGGTTCCATTTACGCAATATTCTTGAAATAAAATTTTAGAGATAGAACAGACCAGTGGCTGCCAGGGGTTAGGGTTGGGGCAGAGCATGAAGGAGTTTCTCCGGGGTAGTAGAAAAGTTATGTGTCCTGATTGTGGTCGTGGTCACACAACTGTATTAATATGTGATCTATACACACACAAAAAGCATGTAAGAACTGATGAAATTTGAACAAGATCTGTAGTTAGTTAACATTGTTACCAATGCCAGCTTCTTGGTTTTGCCATGTTTGATTTTGATAATGTGACAGAGGATAACAGCCTTGGGAAAACTGGGCAAAGAACACATCAAACTGTGCTTTATGCAACTTCTCCATGAGATCTAAAGTTATTTCAAAATTAAAAAGTAAAACAAAACTGGGGGTGGGAAGGGGAGAATTAGAACAGGCACTTCACGAAAGACGTACAAATGGCCAGTGAGCTAAACATCATTAGTAGTCAGGGAAATGCAAATTAAAACTGCAATTAGAAACCACTACACACCCCCAATAATGGCTAAAATTAAAAAGACTGAGTAGCAAATGTCTGCTGAGGAAGTGGATGAACCGAAACTCTCCAACGCTGCTGGTGGGGACGTAAAAGGGTGCAACCAGTCTGAAAAAATGGCAGATTCTTAGAAAGTTAAATATGCCCTTTCCATGTAACCCAGCCACTCAAGTCTACATATTTACCCACAACAGATGAAAAGAATACACCCTCACAAAGGCTCAAGCATGAGGGTTTGTAGCAGCTTTCATCATAACAACCTGTTCGCAGACTGGAAATGCCATCGACAGGTGACTGAATAGGTAGACCGTGGTGCACACACACAACGGGGTACTCAGCAGCTAGTTACATTAGGCTGCATCTCAAAAACATTACACGGAAACCAGAAGAGTGTGGACTGTCTCATGCCACGTGAGTGAAATTAACATGTAAAACTTAGCTATAATCACACAGTGCAAGTCAGTGATTGTAGGGGGTGGGAGCAATTTATCACAAAAGGGAATGAGGGATCTTTCTGGGGTAATGGACATGTTCTTTGTCTTAATCATGATAACAGTTACACGGCCATATAAATTTGCCAAAATTCATCAAACTTTACACTTAAAACAGTGCATCTTCTTGTAGGTAAACTAGAACTCACTGAAGTTGATTTTTAATAGACCCTCCCACATTTCTATGCCCCCATTGCCCTTGTGGTTACTGTACAGCCTCCAAGAGCTTTGCTACAGCAGGACCCCTCCCTCGGCCCTGCTCACTGACTTGGACAGTATTCCCTGAACACCTACCCCCACGGGCTCAGCACCAGGGACAGCCCCTGAGCTGCGAGGGCAGTTAGGGCCTCCTCGCCTGGCACTGCTCAGGAAAAAGCACTGAGAGAGAAGCCGGCTGGGGGCTTCTGCAAAGGCTTCCTGGCCCCAAAGAGAGATTCCCATGGAGCAGCGTTTGCCCGCGAGCAGTGTGTCCTTCCTCAGTGCCCTCCATTCCAGGAGACAGAGCCAGGGCACCCCGGGGCCTCCCATCCAGGCCCAACTGCCTGCATCCATACAGAGCTCCTTTCCAAACCTCCTTGCGTAACTTCCTTGGCCAAAAACGAGAAAGAGTCTTGCATAACCAGACATCTGTGACTCCAAATCCAGAGGAAATTTAGGCAAATGCTACAGGACAGTTCAGAGAGGCCTCACACAGACCCAGAGGACCCAGCTTTGCCTCCCTCCCTTTGACCTGACATATTTTGCAGCTGTTTGTCAGGGGATTCGGGGGAGAAGCTGAAACTGGGAACTCAAAAGACCAGTTTCACAGTTTATTACAAATTTTAACTGTCTCTTCCAAGAATGTTTCATTCAATCTCTCCTTTGCACAATGGTCTGCTGTTTCCTCCCTGTGCGGAGGGGATTTGTTTATCTTTTTTCTCTTCCTATAGATCTGTTCTCAGAGGTATGCTGTTCTTGTTTTCAAATATGCAGATGTTTTTCAGCCAGAAAAATGTTTAATTCAAGATGCACATTTGGAGATGATCTGCCCCGGGGAGGAAATGTTTACTTGGCTCGCAGATCTTTGTGCTGGGTGAGGTGGAGGATCATGTTATTTTAAAAAATAGGTGATGGGAGACAGCCTCAATTGGCTCTTAAAAGTCCAACAACCAGGAGGTAGGGGACAGGCCGACAAGATGAGCCTCGTCAGGGCAGTGTCCTTTCCACTGGTCAGCACACGTCCCTGCTGCAGCCCAGCACCCCTCAGACCTCACTATAAAGCTTATCCACCATGACCCAGACTCTTGGGACCTGGTGTCCTCGTCCCTCAAGGTTAATGTGCCAAACACCTCTAGGTGTTTGACCTGGAAAAGAGAGTGCCGAGGCCAGCTCGTGGCTCAGAATGAAGAAGCCAAGCTCTCATGGCAGAGGGTCCACCACATGGCCAGTGAATGGAGCGTGTCTGGACAGAGGGCTTCCTACACCCCCTGGACCCCACCACTGAGCAAGCGTCTCCCAGGCCAAGCCACAGAGTTGCTCTGCCCACAGTGGGAACTCGTTGGGGAGGGTCCCCCACACTTGGCAGAGGTTAAATACCAGACAGGCTTTCTAAACACAGCCAGCAGGACAGCTCTCTCTCTCCACTTGGTCCACAACATGAGGTCAGGTCACCTGTGAGGTCAGGAGCAGTGGCTGCACCCTGGCAGCCCTGGGCGTCCATTCTCAGTGGGGATTCATGTCATCCAGGAGCTGACGGGTCACGTCAAGGTCCAGGCAGAGAGGTCCATCCCTGGCCACAGCAGGACCCTCAGGCTGGGCTCCCCAGGCTGGCACGGGGACCTAGAGGTGGGAGCAGCTTTGCAGAATTGTGGCTGAGGGCCCCACGCAGCCTTAAGACCAGACATCCTGTGGCTTTGGAAATAAAATGGACCAGAGTCAATGACATTCAATTGAGAGACACTGAAAACATGGCTCCACTCTCGGCTGCACACACAGGAGGCACTCGCTGCGGGATGGCAGCTGAGCAAGGGGCATGTGCACAAGTGGGGACCAGAGTAGGAGACAGGCAGGGGTGATGGCCAAGCCCACCTGGGGCACAATGAACAGGGCATGGAGACCTGTGCTGCACTTGGTCCAGAGGTGGCAGAGAGTCTTTGCAGGCTCTGAAAGGGGGTTGGGTTTGGGGTAGAGGCTGAGGGAAGAGACCACGGGGCCTCAACTAGGTCCACAGCTCATTGTGCACAGACCCCTCCTCAGGTGACATGCCATGCGTGGTCCCAATGTCCAACATGCACAATAAAGCCCTCTATCTGGAGTGGGGTGCAGTCCTGGGCCCCTGCACTCCTGCCAGCACTGCGTTGGGTAGTCCCCAACCCCTGTGCAGTGGCCAGGAGGAGACCCAGGGCCAGACGGTGGTCTGGGCAGCTGTGGGTGGACGGCGTAGGTGGGGAAGAGGCCCCCAGTGGGCAGGTCCCAGCCGGTGAGAGGCAGCCAAGTCTGCAGAAGCACCTGGACATCTTCACGTGTGGCTCTACCCCTGGGCCACAGACGGCAGCAACCTTACCGCCCTGGGCCCCTAGAGTCTTCCCCCAACCCCAGGGCCAGCTGGACTTGGAGGGGACACAAAGACACACCAGGGAGCCGGCTTCAGGGTACAGTCTGGAGTGACTTCGAGGCTGGTGAGCACCGTCCTGTGACTCAGGCTGGGACGCAGAAGGGGGAGGGCCTGTTCTCCAGGCTGCACGAAGGGCCCCTGGGGACAGCCCACACAGCCCAGCCGCCTCTGTGAGTCACACAGGGGCCTGCATCTGGAGCCTTACCACCAAGATGCACTGTTTCCTGAGCCCCTGGCTTCCTGCGGAGAGCCCCGGCTGCCAGCCGGGAGACACCCAGTGATCCCGCTGGTGCCCCGCCCACCACTTTCTCTTCCTGCACTGTATAGTGCGGCTCAGGCTGCTTCCCATGGTCGGGGCCATGATGCTGGGGACAAGCATCTGGGGACATGGGGTGGGGGTTCTGACTCACCTTTGATATGTGCAGAGAGGGCCAGCGGGACAGGAGCACCAGGGGCTCAGGGGCCCACTGGACTCTCAGACAGATGGCCTCGAAGAGGGAGTCTAGGGACTCCAGACAGGAACCCAGGATCAGGCAGAGTGCAAGCTGGTCATCTGCGTCCTAGCCAAGGGTGCACGGGATCAGGAGCAGGGAACCAGCCCAGGATCACCAGAATAGCCAGGTGATAGGGCACCCTGGAATTCCCTGGGCAGGGCTGCGAAAGATGGCGTTAGGGCCCGGTCTTCCACAGGGATGATGGAGATGAGCGAGGTTGGGGCTGGGTTGCTTGCTTCTCATCTGCACCTGTCCTCCCTACCTCCTGGGTATTCAGGGCAGCAATGCTGGCCAGCCTCTGGCAGCTAGGTGTGACCCATGAGCTGTAAGTGGAAGTACTGGGGACTTCTGACTGTTCTAGGAAGAGCACCCTCTGCTCCTTCCCTGATGTTTTTTTCTGGGATGCAGAAGTGAGGGCAGCAGCTCCAGCAGTCATCATGGTCCATGAGGTGACCGTGGGGATGGACGTCTCTGATGATGGAAGGTAATGCAGGAGGAAGACAGAACTCCTGAATGAGAGCATGGACGCTGTGTGGTCTGGTCACTGCAGGGCCTGACTGTTAGGAAATATGCTGAGTCCAGTCCTGGGCTCAGCAAGTGGCTGGGGCTTCAGGGCTCTGGGGTAGGGAGTGGTGGCACCCATCACTCTCCCTTGGCTCCAGGGTCTCTCTACAACTCTCAATTTTCCTCTCTCCCCCACTTGGACTGCCTGTCTCCCCCACCACCCCCTCTACAGCTTCTTAAATGCCTGCCCCTTGCCCCCAGCAGTGAGTCCTGAAGCTCACTAACCACAGGCTCACCTGGGGACACTTCTAGAAACAGGCTCTCCAGCCCCACCCGCCACCCCAGCAGGTCCTATCTACACAAAGTTTCCACCCACCTGATGACTTAGCACAGTGGTTCTCAAAGTGCAGTCTGGGGACCACTAGAGCTTCCTGAGATCCTCTCAGGGGTCCGTGAGGCCAAACCTATTTGATAATAATACTTAGGCATGATGTGCCTTTTTCTTCTCATTCTCTTGCAAATGCACCAAGTATGAAAAGTCCATTGATTTGGGTTCAGATCCCACATTGCAACAAACCTTTAATAAACGGCCTCTTATTGGGTGTTGATGTCATATGAAAGAATATCCACAATTATCTGGTACTTTTTACTTAGGGAAAACTATCTTCCCTCTAATTACGTGTCTGTATGGGGCCAGATTTTCTCCATAGATTTCACCCAAAATAACCTATTGTAACAGATTTAATGCAGAAACACATCTGAGAATTCAGCTGTCTCCTCGTAAGCCAGACATTAAAATGACTTGCAAAAATGCAAAACAGTGCCACTCTCTGCACAATTTTTGGTTTGGAAAATACAGTTTTTTTCAATAAAAACATATTATGTTAACATGTGATGGGTTTATCCTTCTTAACTTGAAATGGATCAATACATATTTTTAGACTTCTGTTTTAACTTCTGATGCAATCAATATTGATAGATACAACTTGTACAAGCAGAAGCTCTCTGCAGTTCCCAGGATCTGTGAGAGTGGAATGGGCCATGAGACCAGAAGAGTGAGAGCCGCTGCCTGCTGGCTGAGGTCGAGGTCCCTTGGTGACTGTCCCAGACTTGGCAGCCCCATGGACAACACATCTGTGTCAAGAATCCCCACAAGCAGGAACCACAGGGACATGGGGCCCACAGGGTGATGAGCTTCCAGGTCTTTCTCAGAATCTTTTTCCAAATGAAAACGCCTGCCCTTCTCTGCCAAAGAGCTGCAACTCCCAGGCGTCTCTTGGCCTGGTACCTCATCCTGCACCAACCCCTTGCTTCCTGTCTCTAGTTTTTCCCTCTCTTCAGCCTCACAATCCTTATGGGAAAATGCGGTCTGTGCAAGAGATGCAAAGCCATGGATGGGACTAGGACTTGCGTCCGCAACGCTGCAATGAAGGATAGATGAGATCAAAAGGGTGGGGCCTGATAGGAAGAGATGCCAGAGCCTGCACGGGCCCGCTCCCGCCTCCCTGTGTCTCCCTCTCCCTCCCTGCCTCCCTCTTTCTCTCCCCCTCCCCCTCCCCCTTCTCTGTCTGAAAGCCGGAAAGAGAGGCCTCACCAGATGCCAACCCTGCTGACACACCTTGATCTTGGACTTCCAGCCTCCAGAACCGTGAGGAAATAAGATTCTGTTGTCTAAGCTGCCCGGTCTGTGGTGTTCTACTGCAGCAGCCCAAGCAGACTGAGACACCTACCGAACCCAGCAGGGGCCTCACATGGCTGCTTTCTCCACAGTCATTGCTGCAACAAAGGGAATGCAGCCCTCTGCTGTACTTTACAAACAATGGTGCATTTTTTCTAACTTTTATAATCAATTTTATTGAGGCATAATTACATAAAAGAAAGAGTACATATCCTAAGTGTACAGTTTGATGACTTCTTACAAACATTTACACCGTGTTAATGGTAACCACACTCATGCTACAGAACATGTCCATTGCCCAGAGTCCTCGTGCCCTCTGAGCAAATGTTCCCACCCTGCCCCAGCCACCCACTCATCTGCTCTCGGTCACTGTACATGACTTTTGCCTATTCTAGAATTTCACAGAAAAGGAATCATACAGTATTCCTCTGTCTGGCTTCTTTCTCTCAGCAAAATGTTTTTGAGATCCCTCTGTGTTGTCGCATGTACCAGTAGTGGTCATTTTACAGCTGAGGGTGTTCCATTGTGTGGATGGACCACTCTGTTTGTCATTTTTCCTATTGACAGATGCTGGGTTGTTTTCACGTTTGGACAATCGAATAAAGCAGCTGTGCACAAATCTTGTACAAATCTTTGTGTGGAATGTTTTTAAGTGTCTTGAAAAGAAATGGCTGGGTCATCAGGTAAGTATGTGTATTAGTCCTTTTTTTTTTTTTTTGCTTATAACAAAATGCCTGGAACTGGGTAATTTATAAAGAAAACAAAATTTATTGCTTACAGTTTCTGAGGCTGGGAAGTCCAAAGTCCATCTGGTGCTGGCAACAGTGACCCAGGGGTTTCACATTGCAAGATGGTGGAAGCAGAGAGAGCAGAGAGAGAGTGACAGACTCTTCTTTTAAAGCCCTCAGAACCACGCCCCTGACCACCATTTTTAATCCATTCACTACTGCACAGTCCTACAATCCAATCACCTCTTCAAGGCTCCACCTTTCAACTACCATAGTAGGATTTCCCACCCTCTTAACAGTCACAGTGGGGGCTAAGTTTCTAATACATAAAACTTGGGGGACACAATTCAAACTTCAAGGAGTTTGGGGGGGACATAATTCAATCCACTACAGTGTAAATTTAACTTTACACAAAATGCCAGTTTTTCAAGTGGCTGTACCAATTAAACTCCCACTGTCAGTGTATGAGAGTTCCAGTTGCTCCATAACCTCACCAGCACTTGGTTTTGTCAGCCTTCATAATTCCAGATGCTCTAGTGGGTGTGTAATGGTATCTCACTGTGGTTTTAATTTGCACTAAATTAACTACTTAGGCTAACTACTGCAAATATATGTAGTGTATATATATAATGTAGTGTATATATATGTATATATATACATGTATACATGTATGTAGTGTATAGTGTACATATGTATATATACATATATATATTTGGTGTTATACCAATACCACAGTCTAATTAGTGTAGTTTTACAGTAAGTCTTAAAATTAAGCAGGCTAAGACCTCCAACTTTGTTCTTTTTAAGATTACTTTGTCTGTTCTAAGTCCTATGAATTTTCACACACATTTTAGAATCAGCTTTTCAATGTTTATCAAAAAGACATTGATTAGGATCACAACACACCTAAATATCAATTTAAGAAAATTCTAAGCTTAGAAATACCATGTCTTCCAATTCCTCACTACAGCATAGCTCTCTCCTTTTACATCTTTTTAGTTCTCGGCAATGATTTTTCTCTTGCAACATACTGGTCTTCACCTATATTCTTAGATTTATCCCTCAGTAATACACATTCTTTGATGTTATTGTAAATGGCAAGACTTAAAATTTTTTCATTTCTTATTTGTCATTGCTAAAATGTAGAGATGCTGTGGAATTCACTTGTCAGCGGCCATCCCACAGCAGAGCTGGAGCGGGCGGGAGGTCTGCAGCACACCACCATGGTAGGAAAAGGGTCCAAAGGCAGGCGCTGTAACCAGCCCCAGCCCTGCGGGCCCTCTGACCCACATCCTATGATCTGGGGACCACTCTTCCCTCAGCCAACCTGACACCCCAGTCCCCACACTTCATGTCATCTCTGAGTCCTCCCCGCCAGGTTCCCTCTCTGGCAGGACTTCAAAGGGACCCACCAGCTTCCTGCCCACATGGCCCACATCTGGCCTAACACACACATCCTTTTTCCCACTCTCCTCTGCGTGGAGTCTGCCTAATCCCTGCACAGCCCTCTGCCTTCAGCCCGCCCCGCCCCCGCCTTCCTGCAGGGCCCAGCAGGGACTCAGCAGCAGTTCCCTCAAGAAACAGTTGCACAGACCTTCCACTCTCCACTCTCTTGACTTTTTATAGACAGCTTGTGAGCATGGGTGCCTCTGACTGGGTCATTCTGGCGTGAGTTAGGTGTGCCCCTGTAAATCTCAGCATCTCCCCTATGTCTGGCAATTCTTTCTCATGACACTTCAGTCTGCGGTTTCATTTATGCACAACAGTCGACGGTCACGTCAGCACTGAGCTCTGGCGACGTGGAATTCCAAACAGAAAGCTGGAAGGAAATGAGAAACAAAAAAGAAAGAAAATGCTGCTTTTAAACTAAAAAATTGAGTTCCCACAGCAATAGATTAAAAACTTTTTTTTAAAAAAACACTAAATAATTATCTCTTTTGCCTGATTTTCATTAAATTGACCAGATCTGTGATGCTTGGTTGATCTGCAGTGTGTACAAACATCCCATGTCTGAGTGTGTGTAAAAACAGCTCCCTCTGATTTTTGCCAGTATCTCTCTGTCCTAGCTTTGAAAATAAAGTGGTTTTTTTTTTACTAACTTTCAACTGACTTTAAGGAGGTCAAGCTTGAGATTTCCTTTTACCAACTGAGAATCTTCAATGTTAGCCTTTCACTAGGAGGCACTTTCTGAGAAATCTGGGTATGCAGATCGCCACTGCTCGAGCCCCTTCCCGGACTTGCTCAAGCCGTGCCTGGGCCCCGACGGCCCTCTGAGAGGAGCGCAGCTCTTCTGGACCACAAGCCGTCGTTTTTTTCTCTGACTGCTTAGTCATCTCCCAAGTCATTTGGCAGTTGTCTGTGGCCCCTTCAAAATGTTTCCATTTATGGTTAGAATTTGGTTTTCCCGGTTTGGTCACACAGATGGGAAAGCTTAAGTGATCAGCCAGCATCTCTGAGCTTCTCTCAAGAGCAGCCAACATTGGAGCCTGGAGGCTGAGCGGAAGGGGCTGAGACGTGAACAGAGCACGGCCTGTCAGGGGTCCCTCGGTGAAGCCCACCTGCCACCCACCAGAAGGGCTGCACCCTCCCTATGCCTGGTCTGGCTCCAATCACAAACTCCCCTCCAATGTAGGACATGTGCCTGGCGGGAACCAGTGCCACGACCCTGATCATCAAGCTATTTTCATTGCCTAGTTTGCTCTACATTAATTTAACACCTGATGCCTCAAGGGAACCTAAGTCTCACTGGGACAGGAACCACTCTGCCCACTTTGGTGGGGAGACAGGCAGTGGAGTGTGGGGAGCCCCCCACACTGGTCACTACCTCAACCCAAGTGTGAACCCAGCCCAGGAATACGCCCTTGACAGGGCTGGGGTGACAAAGACAGCCAGCCCTGGATGTCTGGAGGCCAGTGGGTAAACACAACACGACCCAGAGACCCACCCCCAGCCAGTGCTGCGGGCCCCGGGCTGGGCTCGGCTCACACTCCTTTTGAGCTCCAGCCCCCAAGCTCCTGGGCCTGTTTTGTGTCCAGAAACCTGGCTCCCACATCTTCTCTCCAAGGACCCCAGCCCCTCGGGGACTGCTGCAGCTCCTGCAGTGGACGCAGCCACGGGCCCACTCTTCTCTCCTCACACTTCTCTTCTTCCCAGGCTGGCAGAGGGCCCAGATGGGGCACAAGCTCAACTTCCACAACCTAAAAAGCCAGGAAGGGGACTGCCCACCACAGAGGGCAGGAATCTTTTCCCAGCAGGAATCTTCCATCCTTCTTCAAGCTATTGGCTAAACTGGAGCCAATTTTTAAAATATGAGTTTCTCCCTTTATGTTACATTAACGATCAGTTAAACGAAATGGTATCTGTCTCAGACTCTTATTTCTGTCATCAGGACAGCAATCTCCACAAGAGCTGGGACCGAGTCTTCTTCTCCATACCGATGGTCCGTGGAGGGGGTGGAGGAGGGAGGCCAGAAAGAGGGAAGAAATGGATGGAGACCAAGGAGAAAGGCGGCATTCAATTCTACGCTCTCCAGCTTCCCCCATCTCCCTTTAAGGAAGTCACTTCCATGCCCAGGAAGAGTGGGTATTCCTTCCTGGAAAGAACAAAGCCTTCCCATTTTGTCCTGGGCTTTCCTGTTGGACCCAAGGACAGTTCTGACCGTGATCACAGCCTGGGTAGGTGTCTCTGTGCATAGAAGATGTCTAGACAAAAGCACTTCGGGCTTGTCCCTGCTGCAGGCTGGCTCTGCGGTTCTCTGGCTGCTGGAGCAAGTGGTGCGGCCTCGCCATTTTTGCGTGTGGCTGCAAAGGTGCGCATGGACTTGCACACCTTCAGCGTCAAAGCAAAATCTCAAAAAGTTGAAAACATGCCTCTCTCCACACATAGGATGAAGATGTGGCAAAGGTTCTCTATGGCTCATTCGTGAGGAAGCCAGTGAGATGTAGAACCATCCAGGCGGGCATCGGAGGAGCCATCAGGAAAGACATCCTGAAATGTTTTTGCTCAGAGGCAAAACAGCTATGTCCTACAGAGCAGTAAAACCATACCCCTGGAGCTGTCCTTTCCACAGAACCAAGATTATTCACCTCTTTCCTGAAAAAAGGCTGCAGGCCAACATGAAACTTCATAGAAGCTGAGCCCTGAGCGAGCTGGTGAAGCAACTCGCCTTTGTGCCTGAGGTCCGAGGTCTGACAACCAAGCGTCACAGGGGAACGCCGGTGCACGGACGCTCACCTGAGCCACACCCTCCAGTGTCTTTGTGGACTGGTTGTGTGCTCTCTATCACCGTCATTCTTTTTCTCACATGTAGCCATCTCAAAAAACTGGAACATACTTGTTATTCATAGAATTTGCTTAGCAGAGGTGTATGTCATACTCCTAATGTTGAAAAATTAACAGAACCTTTTGTATTTCTAATTAAAGGGAGTGCTTAAGGGTGCTCAGCTGAACACCAGGTTCCCCAACCCACCCTTGAGTCCAGCCAGGACGTCAAGAGAGCTCTGAAGCACCCTCACCCTGCAAACTTCCAAAGGTTACAGGGCTCACGTGGGTGAAAGCATTTGTGAAAGTTAGTCACATTTAAGAATTCATTTCTGCGTGATTCTGTGAGAGAGGAAACTCCTAGCTTCTCTGTCGCACCAGCCACGTGGCTCAGAGGGACTCTGGGTCTGCCTTCATGTCCTGGGCCAAGTCATCCTTCCCCCACCCTCTGGCTCTTTTTCCCCATTTGTTAACGGATTTGCAGTTCTGTGAAGAGAGGGAGGGAACTGTTTTAGCTCAGCGGAGAAAAGCAATCCAGGTAACATTGCAGTGTGGAGGAAGCTGCTTCCTCCCTCCCGGTTCCTCCTGTCCACTCTCAAAAGCCTCGTTGTAAAGCCTGGCACTTCCAGTTCATTCAGCCTTGCTTTCTCGGTGAGGAGGCGGCCGTGCTGAAACAGAAGTATCATGAGAATCCACTCGCCAAAACTCACAGTGGAAAGTGGGTCACAGGGTGACCACAGTGAGTCACTCTGGATGGGGTACAGCCCTCCTCCACCCCCAGCTGCCTAGGTCCTCTGGGAACTTTCAGTGGAAAGTCTCTGCTTCTGACTCAAGGATGGGATGGCCTGTTCCAGCGGGAACACTTAAGGAAACCACTGCAACTGAGTTCAATTTGAAATGAGCGTTTATTGAGCTTTTATGAGTCCGTCTGCCAGATCCTGTGCCTTATCTCAAAGTGGGGAAGAGGCCACATAAACTTGGAAGGTATCAGGAAAAGCTTTCATGCAGGAGTCACTTTCAGGTCTTGAAAAGTGGTTGAGATTAGGATAGATGGAGATGGTGGGAAATGCACTTCAGACATCAGGAAGAACATGAGAAACGAGGGCGGGGACCTCATCCGCTGTCTCTGGGGACAGGAAAAGCTCTAGGACAGGCCACTCCAGCTCCCAGATTCAGGCTGCTGGTGGGAAAAGAGCATCTCCTCGTGCTCTACCCCTTATGCCGACACTTTCCCCTTCCTGATTCAGTTCTGTCCTGGTTCCCCCGCAATCCCAGGGTCTCCAGGCTCAGTCTCCCTGCTGTGCTTGACCCTCTCTCTCCCTTAATCATACCAGCCGGATGTCAGGACAGACCCGCCTCCGCGCAGACGTCGCACCCCCTTCCCTTCCTCCCTCCGCCCGCCTCAGGCTCTCTCTGTGACCCTCCTCAGCTGCTGACAGCCGCCTTTACATCTCCTCCAGGCCGGGCAGCCCTGTCCCGCGACAGCGACGGCCACCGTGCCTGCAGCGTGGACCCGGGCCCGGCTTTGTAGACAGGTGCACCGCCCGCGGACAGGGCCTCGCAGGAGGCCCCCGCAGCCCCAGCTGCTCCTCCAGGCAGCACCGTGAGCACATGTCAAGCGGTCGCACTGTGTCAGGTCCTGCTCCCGTCCTTCTTCGGCCCTCCCCTCGAGCACCGCCTGCAAAAGGGCAAAATGCGTGTGTGAAGGAGAACGCGCTAAGGAGAGTCGACACTCTGGGAAGGCGAGTCGCTCGTCGGCTTGTGACTCCGGTTGTCATGGAGTTGAGAGTGCAGCCCAAGGGAGCACGCAGCCCGCGGGTCTCCTGCGTCTGGGTGCGGCCTGCGTCCCCAAGGCTGGCCTTAGGGCCCTGGAGACGCCGCGGGCGGCAGGAGCCCAGGCCTTCTCCCGCGCCTGGCCGCACGGCCCTTCCGGACCAGAGCAGAGCAAGGCCCCAGCCCCGGCCACTGCATGAGCATGGCCGCCCGGAAGTCACGTGCACCCTCCATGGGCGCAGAGTCCTTGGAGGGAGGCCCCGCGGGAAGTCGCGTAGCTGAGACCGGAAGCCCCCAGGCTCGTGGGGCTGGGGGGTCCCGGTGGGTGTGGTGGAAGCTCCTGTGCGCCGAGGGTCCTGCCAGCCCTGCCCGGAGCTCCGCAGTCTGGCAGTGGCCCACTGCCATCTACTTTCTTCACACAAGCTGGCTGCGGGGCTCTGGAAGGAAACGTCACCGTGGCGTCACCATCTTGCAAGGCTGCCAGCCCGGCGTCGCGGTGAGCGGAGCGCGGCACTGAGGGACAGAACCCAGACGCAGCGGTGTCGGGTCTTTCGAAGGCTTCCTGCGCCGTGCGCAGGCGGGTGCGCAGGGCGGGGCTCAGCAGGGCGGGGCTCAGCAGGGCGGGGCTCAGCAGGGCGGGGCTCAGCAGGGCGGGGCTCAGCAGGGCGGGGCTCAGCAGGGCGGGGCTCAGCAGGGCGGGGCTCAGCAGGGCGGGGCTCAGCAGGGCGGGGCTCAGCAGGGCGGGGCTCAGCAGGGCGGGGCTCAGCAGGGCGGGGCTCAGCAGGGCGGGGCTCAGCAGGGCGGGCCTGCCTGTCAGGGTGGGAATGTTCTGGAAGTGTTCGGAGGTGGGTGCCAACACGGTGCACGTACGGAACTCCACTGAACTGTAGAGTTTTGAAATGATGGATCGTATGTTATGTGAATTTTACCTCCTGAAGGAAGGAGAGAGAAGGGAAGGAGAGAAAGGCTGAGGGACCCTCCCCGTCAGCTCCCTGCGGCCAGCACTGCCGCGGTCGCCAGAGGCTCCTCCAGGCCGCGGGTGGCACTGACGGCCATGCAGGGGTGACGCAGGGGCCCGGCACCCTCCCCGAGACGGGGTGCGGGGGGGAGCCGCGCGGCCGTGCGTTTGGCGCTCTGCCTTTTCTGTGAGTTGGCTGCCGCCTCCCTTCCGGTCCCCTGGTCCCCGGTGTTTGGTGTGCTGACAGGATTCCTCCCTTCTATTAATAAGCACTTAGGGGTGCAGACCAGCGTCTCCCTGCGGGTGGCTGGTTCCATTCAGTCCACTCCGTGACCTAACGCCAACAGTCAGCGTAGCGGCGTCTTTCTCTCATCTTGGCTGGCGTCACCGCGCGAGGTGGCCCACTCCTGGCCCTGAGATGGGGCAGCCCACTCCGGCATGGAAAAACCAGCTTGCCCCCACTCCCAGTGTATGAGTGTACGTGTGCGCACTGGTGTGGGTGGGGGTGGGGGTGGGGGCCTAAAGCAGAACAGAGCTCGCAGTTATTGGAGTGTGGGCTGAACGTTTTCCTTTCTCCATGCACACAGACGCTTTTGAAGTCAGTTTGGATTTTGTGGAAACTTCATTTTTTATTTTCCCCTCTTGTTTCTTTGGTAACATCAAAAATACACACAGCTGTGTCATCTGGCTCCCAGCTACATTTTTCCAGCAGACACCTAAGGCTGGAAACTCAGCAGGATGTGGACTCCAGAAATCCAAGCTGACTCTCACTTAATTCCTCCTCTCCCATCTCACTGTGCCCAGGGCCGCCTCAGAGCTAGCTGGGCAAATGCCGCTTCCAGTGCACCAGGGAGACAGGATCATGACTGCTCTTTCCACTACTAGAAGAACAGGCTTCTCCCCACACCTCGGGGCAGAGGTGGGGGGGACAGGGGAGGAAACAAAAGCAAAAAAAAACCCAACTTTGCTTGCATATCGAGCTGAGGATTCCTTGTCTTTAGAAATCACAGAATTTGATTGCTGGGAAAATAGAGTACCTTTATTTCAACCTTCTCATTGCAAAATTAAGAAGCCAAGGAGCAAAGAGAAGGCCACACAGCGAATTAGTGGCGGAGCCAGAAAAAGAAACCCTTATTCCCGCGCTCCCTGCAGCCCTCCTGCCCACCCTTGGCCGCCCCCATGAGAGAAGACAGCTGCAGTTGTGGCTGGAGGCCTCTCAAGCCCCCAAAACTGGCTGCTTCACCAATTCTGTTCTTGCTGACTTGTTCTATTTTTGTTCTAAACAAAGAATTTCATATTTCCACCCAGTTTTGAATCCCAAGTATGTACTCTAACAACACAGAAACTTTCTAACACATACTAGCATATCAGCCAAATTTCCTCTTTCTCTCATTAATTCACCAAGTGGTTATTCAACACCTACTATGAGCAGGGCACTGCATGGCACTGGGGTGGTGGCAGGGGTGCCAGGGTCTTTGCCCTTGAGCATTGGGGAGCTCCTGGCCTCCAACAGACAGACACATAGGTAGCTCTCACAGGTCTGTTTGGAGATTTGCTCCACTCTGCAGAATGTTTCGGGGTAAGAATAGCTGTTTCTTTGGCCTTGCCGCAACCACAATTTAATATTATGTTAACTTATTCCTACACCCAAAATAAACAAAACATTAAACAATTACAAAAATCTCTAAGTGTCCTGGTAGCCTTTGTTAGTGAAGTCACCGCTCCCAGCTGCACCACTGGGTCACCTTTGGCGATTATTCAACCACTCTAGGCCTCTGCTGGATGGAAGGAGAGCAAAGACTGTCCAGTTACCTTATTGTTTTCTGACAATTTTGTCTGTCTTAACACCTACTGCATAGTCAATGAGAGTATATACAAAGACAATTTACAGCCCTTTACAGCTTACAGTAAAGTTTGGGGAAGAGAATTTCAAGCAAAATAGGAATTTGAAAAGCAGCTTCTAACTTTCCCTATCCAGGGCTCTTTAAAAATGTAACTGCGCTAGAAATTACCCACCCTCTTTAAAAATGTGTTCAGGCTAGAAGCCAGGGGAGAGGCTGGTCTACTGCCCAGAAGCTTCTCAGCCTTTGCGCAAGCGATAAACGAGGCAGGGCCAGCTGAGGTCTGACGACTTCCCCTCTGTGAGTGAGCCAGGCCCAGCACACAGGGCCAGAGCGAGGGCAGACTTGGGACAGTCAGGGGACGAAGATACCCCCAGACTCTCCTGTCTCTGCTGAGAGGTGGTGGCATTTGGGTCACATCAGCAACCTTCAAGACCCCAGGGCTTTTCCTGGACTAGCCGCCACCGCTGGGAGTTTCCCCCTTTCCAGGACTCAGCTCCTGCCACTGTGGCCCTCCTTCCTGGATGCTGGATCTTAAACTGGACACATAAACTCGGGGTAAATCTTTCTCACTTCAGCTGGCTGTGAGAAATTCTGATTGGAGCATCCTTCAGTCCCAGACAGGACCCATCTCAGCTCCAGTACGACCATAAGCAGTGGTCACTTGGATGGAGACCTCCTCGAAATCACTGAATGAAGGAAAGCACTGGACTTAATTTTTAAATTGCTGTCATTCAAAAAAATAAATAAAAGAGAAGTGCTAGTGGAGGTCCTTCAAGAGGCAGATGCCAGGACAGGGTTAGATGTGGAGGAGATGTATTGGGAAAGGTGAATGTGGGGAGCCAGGCATGGGGCAAGAGAGGACTGGGGGGAGTCTGGGGCTGCAGCACAGGTCCTGGAAAGGTCCACACAAGCCAGTGGAGGGGTCTTCGGCCATTCACCCCTTCATGGAGTCCCGTGTGTTGCAGTAATGGACCTGCATTAGTGTCCCCGCCAAGCTGAGTCACTTGGGGGGTGTATCCCTGCAAAGTGTGGCCTGGCCTGCGGGTGGTGGAGGAGCCAAGAACTGTCCATCAGTTCTGCCCCTGAGCGGTACACTCCGTGAAGGAGGGCTGCTTCCGAGCTGGTGGTTCAGCTTTGCCTTTAGAAAGCCCTTCAAGCCTTCTGTGAGGTGATCCTGGGTGGTGCATATGAAGGAGGAGGAAAAGCCTGAACTTGGTTCGTAGATAGGGTCAGCTCGTCACGGGGTGGACCCCATGGTCAGGGTCCTTCACTGTGGAGTAGTCTCCTTGTTGTGTGCTATGCCCATGGATCAGGAGTTCTGTAAGCCCCAGACAGCAGTGCGGGCTGAGACTCTGTGAGCAAGAAAGATAAAACTGTACCTGGGATATACTTCTATCCCTGTAACCAGAATGGAAGTGACCAGTGTAGTTGACTTGCCAGCAAGTGTCCAGTTGGTGTCTTTGAAGAATAGTCATAACAGGGCTCAGAGTTGTTCTCATAGCTGAGAATTTGGGCATACAGAGGTGGCAAGGTCTGCCCGGAAGTGGGAGCCCGTGCTGTGGGTCCCGTCTCTACCATAGCCTCCACCGCCAGCACTGCAGGCACTACGGCCACCGCCACCATGACAGTTTTGGGTAACTGCTGATGAAGACCAGCTGACATCCAATGGCCAGGTCACTCTGGCTGCTTGGCTCTTGAGACCCTCTTCTGTGAATGTTTTCTGGTGGGTGTTAACGACTGATACACAAATCTTCACACTTGGTGTCCACTCCCAAATGCCCTTCACATGGCTCTCTACCCCAGAACTTCTCATCCCTGGTTTTCCAGCCTTTTTCTTCTGGGTTCCTGCCCAGACATCCAGGCCATTGCCCACTGCCCAGGAATCTGTGCATGCCCTCACCCTGGGCACGTCTCCTTCCATGCAGAGCTGACAGCCAGGTGTACTGCTTGAAGATTTCCCTCTCTATGGTGTCTGTGG
Organism: Cynocephalus volans; assembly: GCF_027409185.1. Classification (NCBI taxonomy): domain Eukaryota; kingdom Metazoa; phylum Chordata; class Mammalia; order Dermoptera; family Cynocephalidae; genus Cynocephalus; species Cynocephalus volans. Next base: position 58,758,322 of record NC_084460.1, on the reverse strand, counting down.
CTGGACTGCAGCTTCCATCGTGTAACAAGCTGACCCCATCTATGAACCAAGTTCTATCTTTTCCTCCTTCTTCACCTGGCCGCACAGAGACCCCCACGCAGCCGTAGTGTGAGCTGGGAAGAGGCACTGGTGCCACCATGTGGGGGACATGAGGGCCCAGGCACCTGCTTGTGCAACTCACTCATGTCCTCTTGTCCATCTTTTGAAGGACTCCGCTGGACACGTGACTTTGTGACAGGGTGGGTCTGACAGATCCTGAGAATAGGGAATTTCAAACACACAGTCATTTGAGGTCCTAGTCATGTGCTCTATCTTCATCAAGGTCCTTTAACATTCTCAGAGCTGTTTCTCATAGAGCGTATAATTTTCGGCTGTGGATGGCATAAGCTTAACAGAGGATCTCTCTTCCTCATCCTGTCTGATCAACATTAAGGTCATCAATGTGATTGATCAGTATGATGCTCTGTGGGACGTCCAGGCAGTTCGGATCTCTCTGGGCTTATGACAGAGGACAGAAGTGTTAACAGAATCCTGGGGCAAACTGTAAGTGAACGTTTCAGCCCATCCCACATGATTACACACTGTTTCTGAGAGTCTTTCTAATCAGAACACGAAAGAATGTGTTCACAGATCAGTGGCCACATGCCATGTACCTGAGATCTTATTCATCTGCCCTGGCAACACCACCACATCTGGAACAGCAGCCGCATTCTTGGTTGAACATGTGGTAGATGAGAGTCATCCCCGGGGTCCTTCCAGGTGCTTCAGGGTGAATTGAAACAGATACACAATGTGGAGCCCACATATTCCAGGCCTCTGATCATGGCACTACCTTCTGCCCTCTCTTCCAGAATGTGATCTTATTTCTAATTTTCTCTTGGCTGAGGTTGGGGGGTGGTTTCAGAGGTTTCCATTTGGCCTTTCGCATTATTATAGGTCAAAACCCACAGGCCAAGAACCCAGTGTGGAGTTTGCTCCCATGGCCAAGTACATTAGTTGCAATTATACTTTACAGGACTGAGAAAATGACTACTGGGTGGGTCTGTAGACCTAGTGAACCCATTGTGAGCTGGACATCAACCAAGACTATTTATTCCCTGGCTCCTGTAAACCCCACTCTAATAGGGGGCCATGAGGACATTTTAGGTCTCTGAGTAACATTATCAGCTCAGACTCTGTCCAATTGTCCTCCAAGTGTCTGAGTCTTTTCCTTTCCCCCGTCTTCAGACACCCAAGTCAGTGGCTGTAGGTAACTTTCTTCCTGCCCATCAATCCGTGTGTGTGTGCGCACACGCACAAGCACATGCACTGATGTTTCCAGCTCTAACACAGTGCCACGGGGCTCTTCCTGGCCTGCCTACCTTACTCACTTACGACTTCCCTCCAGCTATGAGAAGCCTGGATCACACCATCCACCATCCGTTTACTTATTTATTCAACCCTATTCATGTGAAGCAGTGTCAGAACTGTTGACTTGTACCCCATTAGAAACAAATTTACCCAGAAGACCAACCAGAGGATTATGTTTTACAGGATGACCCAGAGGACACACCAGCCACCAAAGGCAACATAAGTGCACTGGTGAGGGGCACCTGCCCCACTTAGAGCTTTGGTGATGGCACCTGCTGTAGGCCAGGGTAGGAGGGGGTTACAGAGCTGGGCTTGTTCATATCTGTTGGATGAGGAGGCCCCAAAACAACAGAGACCAGATGGCAGCACTTAACCTCCAAGGCCTTAGTGACTGGCAAGGCCACAGTGTCAGACAAAGGCAGGGACCCACAGGGAGTCATGGAGATGGCTAGGACAGTGTCCTGAGGAGAGGCAGTGGAGACAAAGAGGTCAAGCAAGTTACAGGAGAGTCTAGAGGGCAGGGGTCATGTCCACCTTGTTCACTGATGTGTCTCCAGACCCAACAAAGGGACTGGCCCAGAGCAGGGGCTCAGTAATGATCTATTGAATGTGGGATACATACATGAACAAATGCATGACTGGAGAGTCCACAGGGCTTGTGGCCACCTGCATGAAGGGAAATGGTGATGGCTTAAGGTTAAGCATCAAGAATGCTGAGCCAAATTGAACACATGTACCAAGGATTAACTCAATGACTAATAATGCCCAAAAAGTTAGTAAGGACTACATAAAGCCTTGTCTTTCTCTTGGTCACTCACACGAGCTCTCAGTCCATCCAGAAGTTCCTGGCATTTCTGCATCTGCAGCAGAGGCTTGCTTGCTACTTTCCAATTCCTTTGAAAGCGGAGTCTTTAATCGCCTTTCAAATGGGTCTTTTGTGGTCATGTCTCCTTAGGTTGACTTCATCATTATTCTTTAAAATTCAGATTTTGGTAGAAAGGTAACATTTTAAGGACTTAACAAGCTTGTATTTCATTAAAGGTCTGTAGGTTTGGGTGCCCTGCCACGTGCCTGAAACCCTTCACTCTCACTGTGAATCCCTCCTGGGACCTAAGGCACTGAGAATATGTACATCTGTTCTCTGGCTGGGGTGACACACCTCTCCATAGTCCCACATTGGCAGAGGACGCTGAGGACCTGGCACCAAGGATGTAGGCTTGGAGTCAGCAGGTGTGGTAAGTTGTGTGTGATGGTAAAGGCCCCAGGATTCACGAGAAAGCATGAGGACAAGTGCTTGGAGGCAGTGTAGTGGATTGAATTATGTCCCTTCAGAACTCATTGAAGCTTGAATTATGTCCCCCAAGTATTATGTATTAGAAATTTAGCCCCCACTGTGACTGTTAAGAGGGTGGAAAATCCTATTATGGAGCCTTGAAGAAGTGATTGGATTGTAGGACCATGCCATAGTGAATGGATTAAAAATGGTGGTTCAGGGGAGTGGTTCTGAGGGCTTTAAAAGAAGAGGAGAGTCTGTGTTTCTCTCTCTTTACTCTCTCTGCTTCCACCATCTTGCAGTGTAAGACTCCTGGGTCACTGTCACCACCACCAGATGGACTTTGGACTTCCCAGCCTCAGAAACTGTAAGCAGTAAATTTCATTTTCTTTATAAATAACCCAGTTTCAAGTATTTGGTTATAAGCAACAGGAATGGAGTAATACAGGTTAGCAATGAAAATAGTGGCAAGAGTCAGACTTCAGTGCTCTACGCATGTCCCCAAAATCCTGAGCAGCTGAGATCATTACTGCTCCAGTGAATCACAGGAGTGCAAGTGAAGTGAAGAGAGTTCTGGGACCAGAGTGAGAAGTGCTGGGTTCTGGTCCCAGTCCTGCCATTCGTGAACACACTATTCACAAGTTCATGATCATAATGAGGAGAGGAATCCCCTTAGTCTGTTTGTGCTGCTGTAACAAAATATGAGAATGGGTAATTTATAAACAACAGAAATTTTTTTTATTACAATTCTAGAGGCTGGGAATTATAACATCAAAGCACCGGCAGGTTGGGTGTCTGTTGAAGGCCAGTTCCTCACAGATGGCACATATTGGCCTCCTCACATGGTGGAAGGGACGGAAAGGCAGAGGGGGACAAATGCTTTGTCCTCCCATGGCAGAAGAGCAGAAGAGCAAAAGGGCCTAAGCCAATTCCCTTCAGCCCTTTATATGTCACTAATCCACTCAGAAGGGTGGAGTAGACCCCACCTCTCCTACCACCACAATGAGGATTAAGTTTCAACATGAATTTTGGAGGCAATATATTCAAACCATAGCAGAAATGGAAGTTTTTTTAAATGGAATTTCTAGAGCCAAAAGATAAAATATCTGAGATAAAAGATAACTGGATGGTTTTAAAATGGATTATACCCTGGAGATAAAAAGATCAGTGAACTGGAAGAAAAAGCAATGAAAAGAATATACACTGAAATACAGAGAAAAAGTAATTTAAAAAGAACAGAGTATCAGAGATCTAACATGATATCAACTGATCAGACATATTTGTAATTAGAATCCTGAGAGAAAGGGATCAAAAAAACAGCTGATAAAATAATGAATTTTTTAATTTGATGAAAAGTATGAATCTACAGATACAAGAAACTCAACAAACACCAAGCAACATAAACAAAGAAAATAAACACTAGGGAACAGTATAGTGACATTGCTGAAAAGCAGTGGTAAAAAGAAATTCTTAAAAGCAGTCAAAAGAAAAAAAGGCAGTAATATTAAGGCCTGGGGAGAGACACATTATATACAGAGAAATAGACTTCTTGACAGCAACTGTGCCGTAGATGGTGGAACAACATATTTATACTGCTGAAGGAAGAAATTATGAACCTAGAATTCTGTAATCATCAAAATAACCCTCAAAAAGGAAAATATAAACACATTCTCAAATAAACAAAATCTGAGAGAATATTTTACCAACAGAATTGTACATATAAGAAATGATGAAGAAGTCCTTCAGAAAGAAGGAAAATTATATCAGATGGAAACTCAAATCTACACAAAGTAACAAAGAGTACTGTGGATAAATATAAAATAATTTTTTTTCATTTTAAAAATTATCTTAGACAATTTAGTGTTTAAAACGAAAAATAACAACAGTGTACTTTGGGGGTTATAACATATGGAGGGAGACATGAAAATCCAATGTTTTAAGTTTATTACATTACATTACATGTGAAGTGGGATATCTGAAGAAAGTAAAAGATGAATATTGTAAACCCTGGAACAACAATTGAAAAAATTAAAACAAAGAGATATAGCTAATAAACAAATAGAGGAGGTAAAAATTGAATACTAAAAAATACTTGATTAATCCAAAGTGAGGCAGAAAAAAGAGGAGAAAAAGAACAAAGAATAGATGGGGTAAATAAAAAATAATTGCCAAATTGGTAGATTTAATCCCAAATGTATTGATAATTATATTAAATAAAAATGCTGTAAACACCCTTATTAAAAGGCAGAGATGTCAGAGTTCATAAAAATGCAAGACACAACAATATTTAAGAAAACACCCTTTAAATATAGACACAAAAGGTAAAAATAGAAAGGTGGAATAAAGATATGCCATGCAAATACTAATTACAAGAAAGCTGGAGGTACTGTATTAATATCAGACAAACTAGACTCAGGACAAACAATATTATGAGGAATAAAGAAAGGTGTTACATGATAATAAGGGTATTGATTCAATAAGACAATCTGAAATGGATATTCATCTACTAAAAAATCTTCAAAATACATAAATTAAAAAGAACTTGGTGAATCTCTTATCTGAAAATTTTCAGAAGTGTACATTAAATTAAAATTTCAAGCAGTTGGTCGAGAGTTGGCAGTACTCCACACCTAAACATCGCAGTCAAACTCCAGAACACCAAATGCGAAGAGAGACTTTCCAGGAAGCTAGAGAGGAAGGACAGATTACTTGCAAAGGAACAGCATTTAGCCTGACAACTAATTTCTCGAAGGCAACTATAGGATCTAAGGTCAGGGACTAAAACCTTCAGTGTGCTGAGTAGAAAGACATGCCAACATGGAACTCTCAGCCAAGAGAGCATCTCTGCCGAGAATGAGAGCTAACGAGGGGCTTTCTGGACTTAAAAAACCCATAGTGTTTACCACCAGTGCACCCTTTCTTATGGAGATTCTAAAGGATGTGCTTCAATAGAAGGTCTGAGTTGTGAGAGGAATCGTGAGCAAAGTTTTTGATAAGTGTGGGTAAATCCATACAGATATTGATGGTATAAAACAACATTTATACTGTCTAATTTGTGCCATTAGAAAGAACTGAAATCCTAGACAGCAGTAACTCAAGGTGGGCAGGGCTTCTTGGAGGTTAAGAACTCCTAGTTTTCTGTATCAGTTGAGAGATTGGGTAAAGACCATGACTCTACTCAGTTGTTACGTAATAAAATTCTCTTTCCAAAAAGAGATACAGATAAAATGTGTCCGCTTTGTAATTTTGGATTGGAGATTAGTACTGGTGCAGCTCTTTGACTGCATGAACCACTTCACCAGGTCTAGGTGGCCTAGAGAACCCTTACAAAATATCCAGTCACTGGGTTCCCCCTGGAGTGGGGCAGACAAGTAGTGTGGTGCTGAGGACCCGTGGACCTTCTCAGGGCATGTCTGATATGCACACCGTGTCCCCCTGTCTGGGGCAGGCACACATGAAGACCTCCTCTCACGAACATCTCACCACTGTTCCACACACAGATGAAGGCAGAATCCTTTTATCTTGTTTGGGTCTGGATGCCCCAGTGAAATCACACAGTCTCTGGGTAGACCTCCGGGACATCATGAAGGAGAGGGCTTCCTTGCAGCACATCAGAAGTGGGACTTTCCAGTCACCTGCTCCAGCTTTAATGTGCTGATTTGTTTTGCTGGATCCCAGTCCCTGCCAAGCACAGTCCCAATCCAAGGCTCATATTCCCTTTAGTAGGACCCACTGGTGACATGGGCCAGATGAGGGATGTGGTGGGCTTGCACCCTTCTTGCTCACTGCCACGGGCTGGACTGTGTTCTCACAAAATTCACATGTTCAAGTCCTAACCCCCAGGACCTCAGAATGTGACCTTATTTGGAGATAGGGTTTTAAAGAGGTATTAAGGTAAAATGAGGTAATCAAGGTGAGCCCTAATCCAGCATGACTGGTGGTCATATAAAAAGAGAGAGGGTATTGAGACAGACATACACAGAGGACAATACATGAAGACACAGGGAGGAGATGTTGTCTGCAAGCCAACGGGCATATCCCAACACTGGAGCATCCCCCTGAGGCAGTGGTGCAGCTACAGGGACATTCCCACCTGGTGAGACACCAGAGTCCAGAGAGATGAGGGGCCCACCAAGGCCCCACAACCCACAGGTGCAGAGTCAATAACTCACCCAGTCTCAGTATCCTTCTGGGAGCTTCCACCTGAGCATGTCCTGTGCCTTCTCACTCAGGATTCGGGTGGGCTCAGAACACAGGCTACCCTGCTCGGCCGGCAGGGCTTCCGAGGCCAAGTCACTGGCTTCCCTGCGCTGCTGCTCCCATCAACTGCACCCGCCCTCCTGAGTCAGCTAACACAGAAAGCAAGAGGAAATGGGCCTGCTCTGGCTTTCACGTTGGAGGCGCTGAGTGGAATGGAAGGGTCTCAGGCAGAGGTGGAAGATTCTGGAGAGATGCCATGTCGTAGGCCAAGCCTGGGAAGGTGACCTTGGCAGGGGAGTAGAGAACACAGCAGCAGTGGCCTCAGGCAGGGCCACGTCTGCCTGGCCTGGGCGGACTGAGGGACCCCTAACAGGACCACTTGGGCCACAGCCCCCAAGCTACTGCACTCGGCACAGAGCAGAGCAGAGCTGAGGGGACATCTGTCCCTGAGGGGTCTCACCAGAGCAAACGAGGGGACTTCTGGGGGCCAAGGGCTGAGGATCCGGCTGGACAAAAGCTCTTACTGCCCACACCCCTTGTCTCTGGGGAAGGGCCAGAAAATGGTGATGATAGAAATCAACAGCCATTGTCCCGGGACACTGAGCTGAGTTACAGGGAAATGAGGAGCACAGCATCCTGGCACTGCTGTGCTGGGCATCTCGGAAATGACCCGGCCCTGCTGACTGGAGAAGACACCAGGGGGACTCTGCAGCCCTGCACCTGTAGGATGTACCCAGGCCCACCCAGCTGCCGACTCATCCACAAAACCCAGGGATTTAGGCCAAGTGGACCCAGGCCGGAGGCCGGCCACGGTCAGGCTCTGGGACCCCAGTCAGGTCACGGCCTCTCTGACCCCTCTCTCAGTGGTCCAGCGTGGATTGGAGTCTGAGGTGAACATAGGCTGTGTACATGCTGCTCTCAGACTCCAAGGCCCTGCCACGCCATCCTTGTGCCAGCTAGACATGTAATTGGAAACAGACTCTGCATGTGACTCAGAGGAAGCCAGTGCCACCCCCACCCCCACCGGTTCACACGGGCAGCGTGTTCCTCCTCAGAGGCTTAGCAAGGGGCTCTGCTTCCCGTGAGCCCCCAGCTCAGCCTGGCTGACATGTGTTGGCCACACAGCTGATCTCATCCAGCTGGGTGTTCTGGAGGCTCCACTCCCATGCACATCCACCCCGATTCCCGAATGCCTCATCCCAGCCAAGAGCACCGGGCTATACACATGCATACATGCATACACACACATAAACAGATACGTACATGCACACACATGCATGCACATGCACATATACATGCATACAAATACATATGCATGAACATACACATGTACATACATCCACATACATGCACATATATATGCACATGCATGCAGTAGTTGCTCCCTTATCCATGGCTTCTCTTTCTTTGATTTCAGTTACCTTCGGTCAACTATGGTCTGAACTGTGCACTGGGTTCTCAGCATTGTGATGAAGTCTTGGTCATCTTGCCCCATCCTGCCCAGGGCATGAGTCATCCCTTTCCCCAGCTCATCCATGCTGTGCACACTATCCACCTGCAGTGGATTGAATTATGTCCCCCAAAACTCCTTGAAGCTTGAGTTGCATCCCCCAAGTTTTATGTATTAGAAACTTGGCCCCCACTGTGACTGTTAAGAGAGTGAGAAATCCTACTATGGTAATTGAAAGGTGAGGCCTTGAAGAGGTGATTGGATTGTAGGACTGTGCAGTAGTGAATGGGTTAATAATGATTGTCAGGGGCGTGGTTCTGAGTGCTTTAAAAGGAGAGTGTATGAGGAGCGCTCTCTCTGCTCTACTCCCTCTGCTCCACCGTTTTCGCAGGGTGATACCCTGCTGTCACTGAAGCCACCAAAGAAAGCCTTCACCAGTTGTGTTCCCTGTACTTTGGACTTCCCAGCCTCAGAAATTGTAAGCAATAAATTTCATTTTCTTTACAAATCAACCGGTTTTGAGTACTCTGTTATAAGCAACAGAAATGGACTAATACACCACCCATTAGTCACTAAGTAGTTGTCTTAGTTATCAGATCAACTGCCAAGTATGGTATATAAGTAGGGGATTTGGTACTATCCATGTTTTCAGGCACCCACTGGGGGTCTTGGAACGTATTCCCTGTGGATAACGGGGGGCTACGGTACATGTGCATACATACATGTACACATTTATGTACACACTCATACATACATGCATACATGCGTGCATACACACAAACTCACAGATCATGTTCCCACCAGCTCCTCACGGTTGCCTAGGACACAGGATCCCAGCGCACTGAAGTAACCCCTCAGGGCTCCCAACACCCTGCCCAGGCCCCCCCAGGGCTCTGCTTTGGGAAAACGCAGCAGAGCTGATGGTCTGCAGTGGCCAGCACATGGCTCCCTCGCCCCCACTGGAAAGCAGACTCTGCTCTGTGGGGTACAAGGGGGTGTGCCACGGGGATGTCCTGCAGGTGGACCACAGTGGCAAGACATGCTGCCTACTCCTGACTTGCAGCATCACCACAATTCCCCCACCCCCTAGTGCTCCCCTCCTCCTCCCCAGAGGATTGTCCGGATGTGTTGTCCTGCCCATGTGGCTGCTGGCCCCCAGCTCAGGTGAGCAGGGGAGTCGTCATGAGCTTCTCACCAGCTCGAGAAGCATGTTCAGTGAGGTCCCAGGAACTTTCCTCTGCAGGGCACCAGCCTGTGGGGGACCTTGGGTGTTCAGTGGCTTTCCATGCTGTGCAGCAAATTACCTCACACTCAGCAGCTTCCACAGCCCCCTCTTTCTGGCCTCAGCCTGTAGGTCAGTGCCCAGGGCCTTAGCTGGTTCCCACTTGGCCAACTGCAGCCTGACCCCAGGCTCTGGACTAGCCCTCTCTGCACCCACCCTGGCTGTTGACCAACTCTGTTCCTCGTGACTGTGGGGCCGTATCTCCTGGCTGGCTGTGGTCATTCTCAGCTACTGCACGAGGCCTCTTCGTCTCAGGAATAGAAGACCCCCAGACCCCCACAACAAATCCCCCTGGTGCTTCCAAACCCTCAGACCTCCCCTTCCCAGCCAGGGTTGCTGCATGGGCTCATGTGACAGCCAGGCCCACCCGATGACCTCCCCATCCTAAGATCAACCAATTGGCAACCTTCATTACATCTGCAAATCTGACATAAGGAGATGGCACGGGGCGAACGGCACGGCCACCCAGATTTCCGCCTGCCACCAGAGGCAGCTGGGTGCCAGGACGTCCAGTGAGGCTGCCCTGGGATAAAGCCACTTATCCAGGACAACCAAGTGGAGTAGGAGCCTCAAAGGCACCTGCCAGACTTCTTAGTCTCCTCCACGTACCAAAAACTTCGCCCTCTCAGTTCCGACACACAAGCCCTGCTGGACAGAGAACGTGGGCATTTGTTTGGTGCCACAGCTACTCAACAACAGCCCACATTCCTTCCTGGAGAATCCACTGTGACACGTGCACCTAGACCCAACCACCTTTGGAACATTTTCTTTGCGTGATGAATATGGCTCAACTGCCCAGGTTCTGGAAACCATGTCGTTTGCAGAAATGGCTGAGGCCAATTTAGGTGGCCCGGGGGAGGGGCTGTGGCCCTGCCTCGCCCAGCAGTGGGTGAATGACAGACTGTGAACTTCTCCTCCCCTCCCCATCCCCAAGCCCAGGCCCTCAGTGGGGAGGAGGGGAGCCCTGCCTCGGTCTCTGCTGGGGGGGTTCCTGGTGTCCCCCCTTGCCCGGGCAAGGGCAGCTGGCTCAGAGCCATGGCCCGGCCTCCGGGCAGCCATGGAAATGGCTGCCATTAGGGGTCAGCAGGAGGCTGCTTGCCCCCAGGGCTGAGGAGGGGAGGAGCCCCAGAGGACTCCTCTGCAGGGTCCAGTGTGGACAGCGTGCCCCCTGCCACCCCTCGAGGGCCAGAAGAGCAGGCACACCTGACCTCAGGGGCTGATGGACTTAATGTGACCGGCACTGACAGGACTAGCAGACGAGGATGACACTGGACACCCACCAAATCCTCACATGCATGCAGAGTCCCTCACGGAGGGATAGCAAGAGTAACCCGTGCAGCTCATGTGACAGGCACGCCCATTCATGGACAGGAAGACTGAGGCACCAAGGGAACAGGTGACCCTCCTCGGCCGAACAGCAGACGAGAGGGGCCCTGAACCCATGTCAGCACCACACGTGGTGGACATCTGAGGGTGCAGGCTCGAGAGCTGATTTCGGGGATGGGGTGGGGGGACCTCTGGGAGTGGATGGAGATCCCTGTCCACTGTGGGCTGCCCAGAGCCCATGGTCCAGGGAGAAGCCATCATGCTGTGGCCACTTGGCCCCAGGAGTCTGGCCAGGAATGTCCGGCATGGGCAGTGCAAGGACCCAGAAGGGGCAGCCCCAACTCTGGGCCAGAGTGTGGGGTGGGAGAGCCTGCAGAGAGGGCCTCAGTGGCTTCTCGTGAGGAATGGCTTTCTGGATCAACAGCCTGGCCACTCACCCCGGATGGCCACCTGCCCTGCATAGGCCACAGCCTTGCCATGATGCTGGCTGCTGAGTTGCCGTGGCAGGGGCAGTTGCCTGGAGGCTGCAGTCAGTCCTGGAGAGAGGAGGCCTGGGGGGGTGGTGATGATGACGGTGACCTGGCCCATCCTCCACTGGCCCAGGGTCCACGCTGTCAGCCCCTCCCTCCCCACTCCCCAGAGACCCTCCCAGCCCTGACTTGCCCCTGTCACCAGGGTGCTGAGGCTGGGACTGCCCCCTGCGGGATGGCCACACAGACTGCAAGGGGAGAGAAGGCTCAGGAGGAGCCAGGACAGAGCAGGACCAAGATGATGGCTGCATTGTCCAGGAAGGCCACTGGACTTCCATTCAGAATGGGGAGGCCAGGTCATCAGTCCCCTCAACCAAGTCCAAGCTTGGTCTGTGTGCATGGCCAGGAGCATTTGTGCAGCCCTGGCTGGACATCTCCATGGGGCCATCTGAGGGGAGCACTGGGTCACCAGTCCTGGGAGGGAGTGGGAGGGCATGGGGGAACAGGCAGCAGCTACCCCAGAGTCCCTGATGCTGAGGAGAAATCTCCTCATGTCAGTTTAGCCGGCCCCAAAAACCCAATGTCCATGGTTGGCCAGAGCCCCAGAACCAGGCTGTCTTGAAGTCACTTCCAACTCGCAAATCCTTCCCATCACTGCCCATGGTACAAGCCACCCTCTAAATGTGGGTCTGCAGGATTCACCGACGCTGCTCATTTGCTCTGGGTCTCCAGGCTGTTAACCCAAAGGGAAGCTGGTTTTGTTTAGGGCTTGATTTGTCAGAGAACTTAAATCATTCCTCCTGCCAGAAAGTGGTTCCATCAAAGGGCTGTGATCCTTGTCTGAGGCTGATGTCACTAAAAGCCTCCCGGAATCTCAGCCCACAGAGGAAGGAGGGGCCGGAAGGCTGTGCGTGTGGGTGGCAAACCACAGAGGGGGCTGCACAGTGTCACGAGAACCAGCATCCCAAAGATTCTCAGCTGCCATGGAACTCCACACACCCACTCTTCCTGAGCATTGCAGCAACGTGGGGGGAGGGGAGGGAAGTCCCAGAGGGGAGGGGCTGGGCAGGGACATCCCTGCATCTCAGGATGTAAAATGGGTGTCCCTCCACAGATGGTTCCTAGGGGCCCTCCTGGGAAGCATTCCGAATTTCCAGGGAAAATTTCATGTGCATTGCTTGGCTGCATGAGCCGTGAGCTGCTTCCCAGTGCTGGGGAGCACAGGGCAGGCCTCTGCCTCCTGTCCCCTCCTCACATCAGGCAGCAAGGATTTAAGCAGCAATAGCCTGACTTTGAGACTCAGTGTCTAGTCACTGGTTCTAAACTAACCACAGGTCAGCTCTATCCCCAGACCTTACAGTCCAGCTCTGAGAAAGGAAGGATCCAGGGACCTGACTTGAGCTCCAGGACTTCCCCTCCCCCAAGGCTGGAAAAAGGTGAGTTGCCTGTCCCTTGCATGCAGTGTGATCAGCTCTGCCCCACACCCTGCCCTATGGTGAGCATTGGTCCCCTCTACCCCTCCCCACCCAGGGAGGATCTTGTGGTAGGCAGCAGTTCCATCTGCCCTGCAGTCTGTGTCTGGACACTCCCACCATCTGAGGGGCCAGATCACAGCCAAGCAGGGTGAGGGGAGTGAGTGGGCACCACAGAGGGGCTTTCCAACCAGATAAGGAGCATACAACTATATGGAAAAAACAAATAGGAGAAACAGACCCATGCATGGCCCTGATCTTGGAGTTATAAGACATTAACTTTAAAATAAATGTGATTAAAAAGAAATTGGAAGATGAGATAGAGAACTGCCTAAGAGAACTGTAATCTATACTGAAGATAAAACAAATTCCAAAAATAAAAAATGCAATAACTAATATTAAGAGCTCAATGGATAGGATTGATTAACAGTAGATTAGACACAGCAGAAGAGAGAATAAGTTAATTGGAAAATAGGTCAATAGAGAATGCACAGACTGAAGGACAAAGAAAAAATAGAAAATATAGAAAAGAGCATGAAAGATATATGGAAAATGATAAAAACATTTAACATACATGAAATATAACACCCAGAAGGAGAATAAAGACAGAATAAGGAAGAGGCAATAGTTGAGAGATAATAATCAAGAATTTCATAAAACTGATAAAAGATATTTTACTCACAGATTCAAAAAAGAAATCCACATATGCCAAAAAGGATAAATACAGAAAACACCACATCTAGGTGCATGGTAATAAAACTGCTGTAAATTAATGACAGTGAGAAAATCTTGAAAGAAACCATAGGAGAAAAAAAAGGCACACTTTCTTCAAAAAAAAAAACAGAAAGATTTTTCCAGAAATCTGGAAGCCAGAAGACAATAGACTGTCATCTTTGGAGCATCAAAAGAAAATAACTGCTAAATTGGAATTTTCACCTAAGGAGGCATCCTTCAAAACTGAAGATTAAATAAAGTTTGAGACAAGTGAAAGCTGAGAAAATTTATTGCCAACAGAACCACCCTAAACAAAATAATAAAGGGAATGATGGTAGGCAGGATCTAAAATGGTCCTAATGATCCCACCACCTTGTGTGGTCCCCTCCACTGAGTGTGGGCTGCACCCTGTGACTCCCTTATAACCAATGGATTGTAGCAAAAGCAGTGGGATGTCCCTCCCAAGACCAGCTCCTGCTGGGCCTCTGTCTCCCTCCCTCCCCCTCTCTTGCCAGCTCTCTCTCTCTCTCTCTCTGGAGCCCCCATTTTGGGGGAATCATCTTCCGTGCTGTACATGAGGAACTGTGGTGTGAGGCTAAAGTCTCTGGCCAGCAGTAGCTAAGGCTTGCCACGGCTGCACGGGTGAACTCAGAAGTGATTCTCCTCCCCTCCTCTTGGGCCTTGCTGGAAGGGCTGGGAGGGAGGCCTGCTTTCTTACCCCATACCCTGTGATGTCTTTTGAATTTTTCATAGCGAACATGCATTATCTGCTCAACAGTAAATAGATAATATTATAACAGCTTAAGGTCAACCATTAGTAAAATTTTTAAATTAGTAATTATTTAAAAGGCAAAGAAAAATAACTATAGATACACACCTGACAAAGAGGACACTCTACAGGTGGTCATACCCTCTCCTGCCTCAGATAGAAGCCCCACCTCTGGGATAGGAGGGTCACAGTCACCCAGGACTCATACCCTTCTCTCCCCATCAAGAGAGTTTGTGAGTATAAGTGAGGAGCATGTCAGGAGTATTTACAACACTATTGTTTACCCATCATGAATATGTATTTTATCTTCAACTGCAAGGCACGACCTTAAAGAATGGAGGTACGTCTTTCTACGATCCAAGCCCCTGAAATGGTCAGTCCCTGGCTGGTGGAGGGGGTGAGGAATAGATGAAGGTGCTGGGGTGTGGGGTGGGACAGCTCTTCCCATCAAGAACTAGAACCTATTTCTGAACTCCCTGAATCCTGGTTGGCCTTGTGACTTGCTTTGACCAACAAAATGTGGCAAAGTGACATGGTATGACTTCTGAGCCCAGATCTCAAGAATCTTTTCCCCTTTTCTCTTTCTCTTCAATTCCAATGCCATGTAAGCACGTCTGAGGGCCTTTTAGAGAGGCCACTTGGAGGAGAGCCAAGGCACCCTGGGCAATAGCCTGCCCAACAAGACCCATAAGTAATGTCATCTTAGACCACCCAACCCCTTCCATGTCTTCAGCTGACAGCCACCATGGAATGAGCTCAGGTGCACCTATTAGATGAACTGCCCAGCTGAGCCCAGCCCAAAGTGTCAACCCACACAAAAGAAGAGCAAATAAAGTGGCTGTTGCTTTAAGCCATTAAGTGTTAGGGTGATTTGTAATTGAGAAATAGATAACTGATTCTGATGATGTTGTGGTGGGAGTAAGGGTGAGGGTGATGGTGCTGGAGCTGGTGGTAATGATAAACGTAGTAGTGACAGTAGTGGGGAGGTGATGGTGGTGGTGATGGTGATGGTGATTTGGTGATGGTGGTGACGGTGATGGCAGTGGTGGTGCTGGTGGTGCTGGTGGTGCTGGTGGTGGTGATGGGATGATAGTTATGAAGTTGGTGGCAATGGAGTTGGTGGTGATGGTTGTGGTAGTGGTGATGGTGGGGGGGGTTGATGATGGTGATGGTGATGGTGGTTGATGGAGTTTGGATGTGATGTCCCTCCAAAACTCATGTGGAATTTTGATCCCTAATGTGGCAGTGTTGGAAACTGATTGAGTCACGGGGGTGGATCCCTTATGAATGGATTAATGCTCTCCCTGGGGGAGGAGGGATAAATGAGTGAGTTTTCACTCTATTAGTTCCCACAAGAGCTTGTTGTTTAAAAGACCCTGGCACCTCCTCTCTCTCTCTTGCTTCTGTCTCTTGCTTCCTCTCTCGAGCCACTGGACCTGGGATACACTTTTCTCTCCTGTCCATGGACATCAGAGCTTGATACTCTTCAGCTTTTGGATTCCAGAACTTACACCAAGGACACCATCAACTTTTCTGGTTTTGAGGCCTTTGGACTTGGACTGAGCCACACTACCGGCATCCTGTTTATAGACGGCCTATCGTGGGACTTTTCTTCATAGCCACATGAGCTAATTCCCCTAATAAATTCCTCTCATATAATTATAACATATCCTATTGATTCTGTCTCTCTGGAGAACCCTGACTAATACAGAAAATTGGTACTGAGGAGTGAGGTGTTGCTATACAGATACTTGAAAATGTGGATGCAGCTTTGGAACTGGGTAATGGGCAAAGGTTGGAGGAGTTTGGAGGACTTAGAAGAAGAGAAAAAGACAAGGGAAAGTTTGGAAAGTCTTAGAGACTTATGTGGTGGCGAGCAGAATGCTGATAGAAATGTGACCAGTAAGGACCATGCAGATGATGAGGTCTCAGATAGAAATGAGGAACTTATTGGGAATTGGACAAAAGATCACCCTTGCTACACCATAGCAAGGAACCTGGTTGCATTGTGTCCATGCCCTTTGACTTTGTGGAAGTTGGAACTTAGGAGCTGTGAACCCGAGTATCTGGCGGAAGAAATTTCTAAGCAGCAAAGCATTAAGGACAATGCATGGTTACTTCTAACAGCCTATGCTGAGTTATGGTGGTAAAGGCATGACATAAAGCCAGATTTTAAAGGGGAAGCAGAGTGTAAAGTTTTGGAATATTTGCAGCCTGGCCATGCGGTAGAGAAGTGGAGAGCAGGAGAAAAACACAAGGGTGGAGCAGATAAACTGGTTGCTAAAGACATTATTCTGGTGGTGAGGCAGCCAGATGCTAAGAACCAGGACAATGGAAAAAATGCCCTAAAGGCATTTGAGAAGTCTGGAAGGTCCTGTGGCCTAGAAGAACTGAGTTGTCTCAGAGGACAGGCCTGGGGTGCAGCTGCCCTTGGGAACCTGCTCCCTGCATCCCAGCTGCTCTGGCTGGAGTGGCCCCAAGTGTGGTTCGTGCAGCAGCCCTGGAGAGTAGAAGCCTGAAACCTCGGCATCCATGTTGTGCTAAGTCTGCAGGCGGGCAGGACGTGAGAGCAGTGGAGGCATGGCAGCTTCCACCCAGATTCCATAGGATGTATGGAAAAGCCTGGGAGCCCAGGCAGAGACTTGCCACAGGGGTGGAGCCACCACAGAGGTCATCTACTAGAGCAATGTCGAGCAGGAATGTGGGGTCAGAGCCCCCACAGGGAGCTCCCACCAGGGAAATGTCTAGTAGAGCCAAGGCAGTGGGGCTGCCACCAGGACCCCAGAACTGCAGGGCCACTGGCAGCATGCAACGCAGGCCTGGAAGACTGCAGGTACCAGTGCAGCTCACTGAGCTGTGCCTGGCAGAGCTGTGGAAGTGAGGCTGCCTGAAACTTTGGGGGCCCAGATGCCCACCTGTGCCCAGGATGCAGGACTTGGAGTCAAAGGAGATTATTTTGGAGCTTTAAGACATAATGTCTGCCCTGCTGGGTTTCAGACTTGTTCGGGGCCTGTTTTTCCTTTGTTTTGGCTGATTCCTCCCTTTTGGAATGGGAATGTATACCCAATGTCTGTTCCACCATTGTATCTTGGAAGTAGATAAATTTGGCTTTGTTTTTCAGGTTCACAGCTGGAAGGACTTTTGCTTTTGGTCTCAGATGAGACTTTAGACTTTGGACTTTTAAGTTGGTGCTTGAACAAGCTAAGACTTTTGGGACCATTGGGACGGAATAATTATATCTTTTATGTGAGAGGGATATGAGTTTTGCGGGGCCATGGGTGGAACGATGGAGTTTGGATGTGTCGTCCCCTCCAAAACTCATGTGGAATTTTGATCCCCAAAGTGGCAGTGTCGGAAACTGATTGAGTCATGGGGGTGGATCCCTCATGAATGGATGAATGCTCTCCCTGGGGGAGGGGGGATAAATGAGTGAGTTATTGCTCTATTAGTTCCCGCAAGAGCTTGTTGTTTAAAAGACCCTGGCACTTCCCCTCTCTCTCTCTCTTGCTTCCTCTCTCGCCATATGATCTGCCTGTACCTGCCAGCTACCTGCCACTTTTCCGCCATGAGTAGAAGCAGCCCAAGGCCCATGCCAGATGCAGCTGTTCCAGAATCGTAAGCCAAATAAAACCTCTTTTCCTTATAAATTACCCAGTCTCAGGTATTTCTGTTATAGCAACACAAAACGGACTAAAACAGTGGTGGTAGTGGTGATGATGGTGGTGGTGGTGGTCATGATGTCTGTAATGTCATGGTGAAGGTAATACCTGCAAAGGTGGTGGTGATAGTCGTGGGATGACCATGGCATTGATGATGGTGGTGGTGGTGACAACTCTGGACCCCTTAAGTCATCAAAGAAAGATTGAACTTTGTTAGGCGTGGTTTTTGTGCGTTTCATTGTGTTCTAGTTCTCTGAAAATTGAAAATATGCAATACCTTTTGAGTTATGTGTACTTTTGAGAATCCACTTAAATCTGTGGCCCTCTTCCCAGGAAAATACACATAGACAAAGTTTATCTCTGACTTTGGGGATTTAGTGACCCTACTCTCTGGGCTGTGCTTACCTGGTCACCTCACATCCCTAACAGGCCAGGCTGGCCATGGGAGTGTTTGCCAGTGTGGCCCTCCTGTTCCAGCAGAGAACTGAGTTTCATAACTTTCGAGTGACCCCTTCAATTCAGCACAGCACAGTCAGTTAAGAGGGAACTTTTAGTGAGGCATAAACATTTTGAAATATTTGTAACCTAATTGCACATAGTTTAGATGTGCTCAGACGTAGTGGAAGGGAAAAACCACCACCACTGGACTGGAAGTTAAAAGACCTGGAATTTTCTTCCCCACCACCTGCCTCCTCCCGAGCTTCCCTTGATGCAGGATTGGTCGGATCAGATTGTAAGGGCAGCTTCATGGATACCATGGTGGGGTGTTGCTATGATCAGGCTGAGTCCACTTTCTGAGAAATGACTGTCATGTCCAAGGCCAGACATTCAGTGGGGAATAAAGGCCCCTCAGTCATCCCATGGCTGGATTTTGCCCCAAGTCTGCTGGGCATTCAAGACACCTTTCCACCAAGGCAGCACCTCTAACTTCCAGTGTGTGCCCCCACCCTTCCTGCCACCTTGGGTCCTCCCCCATCTGGGCCCCAGCTCCCAGCCTCTGGTCCACTGGAAATGTAAATGTAACCGTCATCCCTGCCAAGTTCTCACAGCACTCTAGAGCAGTTGTAAAATTAAAAGACAAAAATGCAAGTGCTCAGCAGCCCAGGAACCTGTAAGATTGTCAAGAACAAAGAGATAGCTTTAGCTTAGAAAAGTACAAACCCGCAGCTCCATCACCAACTCTGAACACCCGCACCATGACACAAACTGACTCTTGCAGTTGCCCGTTAATGGCCAGTTTTGCAATGTTTTCATTTTCTTCTGAGTTATCCCTGGAGAATGTTGAGATCTCCTGGGGTGGGGAGAACATTACTTCTGTCTGTCAACTCTTTGAGTGAACAAAGGGGACTCTGAGTGCAGAGGCACCTTCTCAGGCTTCCTCTGCATTTCCAAGCCCAGCCACAACATGAGAGCTGTGGCCCCGCCACCCAAAGTTTCCTGCACAGCGTACTGAGCACCAGAAAGCCACGGAGGGCTTTTCCACATGGAAGCATTTCCGCCTCCTCGGCCTGGAGGCATGTGGCAGGAAAGGAAGCAGCATCACTTACTCCTCTGCGGGCAGGCCAGCACCGACAGCCAAATACAGAACACTCCTCTCCAGTGGGGTGCATCTTAGCCCTATAGCGCTCGGCCTTCGCACATCTCCCCACAAACGGGATCAAAAGCAGCAGCACAGACACAGTCATGTGACCTTGGCATGTAGAGTCCTCCCAGGAAATGGAACAGCGCCTGCAGCTCGGGGAGCCCTGAGCATCAGACAGCCAACCCCAGCAGGGCCCTTGGTGGATGGGTGCCCCTCCGTAGCCCACAGCACCTGAGTGCTCTGGGAAGATCGCCATCACACACCTTCAGTCTGAAAATGTGTGCGGTAAGGAGGAGACAGACCCCAGCCCACCTACAATGCTAGAGCATCAGAATGCGGCCGCCATCGTGGGACAGGCAGAGGGAAGCCTCCTCCACCCAAGAGGCAGTAAAGGCCAAAGGGCCAGGTCCCTCCAAAGCCATCTAAGGAAAGCCCGTGTTGGTTTTATGAAAAGGGGGCATCTGGGTACAGTGCTACAGCATGAGGTCGGCTGCACCCCCCACAGACCCCACAGATCAACCCCACATCTGAGGTGGGATGTACCTCTGCTCAAACCAGGAGGGGGCTTCTAGGGTATCAGGTGTCCTGTGAATCTCCACAGAACCAGAGCCCTGAAGAGCCTGCATTTTGGAGGCTCGAGGACTTACTGATTCAGCAGCCCCTACCTTGGCCCATTCTATGCTGAGCATTGCCCTGCAGACGTGAGGGGACATGCAGTGCGTCCTTGCCCTCAGGTATTACAGTGTAACGCAGTGTCTGGCATATGGCACACTGGGTGCCTCAGGAGGTGTGCCACTGTTGTGTGACCACTGCTGTCAGTACTGCCTGGAGAAACAATAGAAAGTCAACACGGCAGGGCCACGTACTGACAGCCATTACCAGGACCCTCGCAGGAGGGAGGGGATAGGAACAACAGGGTCCCTACGGGGCCCCAAAGCAAGTGCCTGGCTTCCCCTGACGGGTCCAACCCGATGCCAGGGCCTGGTGTCCCTGCAGTGCAGAGATGTTGACTGGACTGCCCACCTGCTCGGGAGGCAGGAAGCATTTCTCTGAAGGTGAATATTCACAGGTGTGGCCTTCCTTCAGGCCTGGCCAGCCCATGATGTTCCCACCAGGACTTGTGTGAGCTCCACAATGCCTTCTCCCACACCGACACCTCCAGCGCCACAGGGTCTGCTGGGTCATTTGGCCCATATGCAGGGTTGCTGCACCCAGCCAGGGTCTGCTGCATGGACGGTCCAACTCCCACCCCTCCCAGGTGGCAGCTCGGTGTCACCTGAGCAATGGGTCAGAGCAGCATTCCTGAGAGTGGAATGTGTTACCTTCAGAACCTGCCAGGGGACCCAAGAGGCAGCAATTTGTCTTTCACTTTGGAGGGATGTCCTGGCACAACCCTGACCACAGACCCCCCCAACCACTTCCCTGAAATTCAGGTCCCTTGGGCTTGTCTCCCACCCACACAGCATGTGCGTCTAACAAGGCCTCTAGTGCACTGGCCTCCTGCTCTCCCTCCTGCCCTTGATGTCGCCTCTGCAATGGGTCAAGGTCATCTCCTGCGGGATATCCAGGTGTCTGGATCTCTCAGACTATGTTAGGACAGAGAGAAGTTAGCCCGACCCTGATGCTGAACCGTGAGCGAGTACTCAGTCCTTCCCATGTGAATGCAGCCCATTCCTGATCCTCCTCTCTGACTGGAGTGGAAAGGGACACAATGGCCAGTCAGGGGCCTCATCGACCTGCTGTAGCAACAACACCACGTCACACAGCAGATGCGAGTGGAGCTCCTACTGGGTTGAACCTCGGAGGTCTACAGGCCATCTCCAGAGTGTATCAGTTGCTGCAAGTCAAGGCCAGGGAATTAAACACACGTGAGGGTCCACAAGCCCTCCCTCTGTTAGGTCTTTAATGGTAGCACCATCCTCCCAAGATATTGTTCGTGATTTACTGTCTTAGCCATGGAGGGGGAAGGGTCAAAGGTTTCCCCTTGGAATTCCCTACTATGATGTCTGTTATCACACAGGCTTGCAACTCAGCCTGTGGTTACTCCAACCACCAAGTACGTGAATTACAACTACACACCCGAGGACCAGGGAAATGACCACTGGGTGGTCTGCTAGCCCAGGGGACCCGCTGTGACCAACACTTTAGCCAGGATTCCTTTTATTCCCTGACCCCATAAACCCCTTCTCTAAAACGGAGGCCAGCGGGAACACTTTGGGTCTCCAAGTTCCAGGGTCCAATTATCATTCAAAATGTCTTGATAGTCCCCTTTGCCCAGCATCCAGTCACCCAAGTAGATGGCTGTAGTACTCTACAGTACATACTCATCAAGATGGTGTCTGGTCCTTCCTCCTGGTGGCCTGGCCACCTCTGCCATCAACCTTTGCCAGATTAAAAAGTTAGCCATGTCTAAGTACAGAATAAGGATTGTGATTTTTTATTGAAGTCCCTGCCATCCACCTCTCTGTTCCTCCCTCTGCCACCTGCAAGGGCAACTCTGGCTTCTCTGCTCCTCAGCATGAGCCATCTCTTTCTCCAGGCTTCTATGAGCCATCCCAGATTTGAGTTTGCCCTGACCTAAAGACCCTGCCAGGGGATTAAATCCCATGTTCCAAGAAAGTGCCTCCAAGTCAACACTGCTTGCTTATCCAGCCTTCTATTCTGTCCCCCTGGATGAAGCACCCTCCAAATCCACCCCAGTCTGATCCAATCCACCTCCAGCGGTACTGCCCTGGCTCTTGCTGCTCCTTTGACATGTGCCCTCTCTGCTCTCTGATCAGGCCCAGCAGGTCCCAATCCAGGTTACACTGGACTTTCTCCCCAGTCATTGGCCTGGCAGCCAGGAGGCCAGGTGAGCAGCCCCAACAAGGGCACCTGTTGCCTTGTGGGGGAGGCTGCTGCACAGAGGGAGGGCTGGCTGACCTCTCTGCAAGCTCTGATGGGTCAGGGGGCTACAGAGCCACATCCTCAGGGCTTCCACCCCGTCCCAGCCTGTGTTACAGTATCCCAGGTTCTCTCACCCAAGGGCCTTGGCCAAGCATGCAGACCTGCCTGCAGCAGCCGGTCCTCACTCACCTTCAGCCGGCTGCTGGGCCATATCAGCACTTCCACCGCAGGAGGTGGGATTTCTCTTCAGCTACTACCACAGAGGCCCTCTGGCTCTCACACTGGGCCTCCCACTGCCCATTAACCATCTCAGTCTCCCGTTATCCCTCGACTGGAGAGGCTGACACTGCACAGGGAGGGGTGGACACTGATGCTGGGACTGCAAGGTGGTCTAGCCAGAGCTCAGGGCTCCGGGAACCAAAGCAGGTGAGAGCACAAGGGTCCCTTTGCTGGGGCTCAGGTGTATCTTACAGGCTCTGTGGACAGCAGACAGGGGTGTTTAGGGACAAGCTCCGAGTGTCTTGTCAGGCAACTGCCATTCCCCCACTGCTGCTGGGCACTATGAGGACTCAAAGGCATCTCCACAGACCCCTGCTGTCAGCCCCCTTACCATCTGGCCAGGAGATGGGACACAGATTGAAAGAAGTGATCAGGTCTCAGAGGGTGGAGGGAGGAAGGCCCTGAAGACCAGAGGTTGTCCACACAGGGAGGGCCACCTCCTGGGGCACAGGTGACCAAGGATCTCAGGGGCTCTCTCTTCCTGGAGGAGGGGCTAAATCAGACATTTGCAAAACTGCTCATCTCAAGCTGGAGCCTCACCAGCTAACTGCCTGGCCCCTTTCAAGGACTGCTCTGAATGCGGCCCTGTCCCAGAGCCCAGGGACCGCCCCCCCACCCCTTCCAGCCCTGTGTGCATCCCACCTCATGGAGGAGCCCTGGTCCTGGGGGCTGGGATCTATAGCTCCAGGGTCGGTACTAGGGATCTAAACACAGCCTGCGGACCACCAAGGGTTGCTTCCAGCCCGGCCAAGGACCCCTTCTCACCCTGTCCCAGGCTCTGCTCAGGTGGGGACATCAGTGACCCCAGGACCCATCAGCAAGCCCACCTGTGGCATTCTCGCAGGAAGGGGTGGCTCGCCAGCACCACTGGGCCCTGACCCCAGCCCCTGGAGCGCCTGAGACTCGGCGGTCCTGCGCACCTTCACCTCGGCCCCTGCCTCTCTCAGCCCCAGGGACAGCCCTGGTATCTGCAGGTGCGACCCGCGCTGCAGCCACGGCCGGTGGGCGGACTGATGCACCTGCTGACCCGTGGGGCCGCGGCGGGGAGGTCTCAGCGCCGCCCTCGCAGCCCCGACCGGACTCAGCCTCCGGCGGCGCGGCCTGAACAGGGGGCCGGGGGTGCCGGGCGGGGGAGACCCTGCGCGGTCGAGGCGCAGCTGCTGTCGAGCAGCGAGTCCCGGGGGCGCCCCTCGTCCGTCCCCAACACCCCAGGGCCCCGAGGTGGACTCGGCTCGCGGCCAGGTCGCCCGGAGATGGGGCAGGGGACAGCAGGAGGCCCGGCCGGGGAGTGAAGTCCTCGCAGCGGCCGAGGTAGGGACCCGGGTGGAGGAGGGGAGTGGGCTCAAGTCCTGAGGGGCGCGGGGGACTGTGAGGACCGGCAGAGGGGGGCGGCGAGCCCGACTGTGTCGCGAGGGGAGCCCGGGCCCCGCCGCGTCCCCCGCTCGTCCCCGCCGTCCCGCCGTCTCCGCCCTCCCCGGCCCGCGGGTCCCCGCCCTCCCCGTCCGCGGGGCCGCAGCGCCTCCTGGTGGCCGCACTCGGAGCGGGCGGGGCGGGGATAAAGCGGCGGCCCCGCCCGCGGTCCCCTCCCTCCCGCGCACTCGGCGCCGCGCCTCGGGCCGTCAGGACCTGCAGCCTCCTCCGGACGTGTCCAGCCAGAGCACCGGGACCGGGTAAGCCCCTCGCCAGGCCCGGAGCGCCCCAGCCCCGCACGGCCATCGGGAGCACCGAGAACGCGCGGGGTCGCGGCGGGCGCCCGGTAGGGGACCTCGACGGGCAGGGGACCGCCGGGCCGCGCCCGGGACTCGGCTCCCCGGTGCGGTGACGGGTCCCCCGTGCAGCCCCACGTTTCAGCGCGGGGCCCCGCTCAAGTCTCTCCACAACCGCGCCTTCGCCGCGCGCTGCTGTCCCCAAGCGGCCTGCGCCATGGGGACCGGGGGTGCAGAGCTGAAGATGGGTGCGCGGCGCCGTCCGGCTGCCTCCACGGGCCTCTCCACGGGCCTCTCCCCGGGCACAGCCGGTCTGGGGAGGGGTCACCCTCTATTCCTGCTCGGTGCTAAGGCTCCGAAGCGCTCCGGATGGCTGCTGGGGCAGTCCCGAGACCTGTCCGGCACCTCCGCAGGCCACCAAACCCCCGAAGGGACGAGCATCTGCAGCCAGACCCAGGCTGGGTCCTGGGAGGCTTGGTCTTATCTGTGGTCTGGAGGACATCTTCAGGGGTTGAGGGGCCTCAGTCCCCCCACCCCATGAGAAGACACCGCCCCCCCCCCGACTTGGAACTGTCACAGGGTCTCCAGGGGTGCCAGCCCCTCTCCCCAGGACCCAGGAGGGAAGGAGGGAAGGGTGGGTCAGGAAGGAGCCTCGCAGAGAGGGGCCAGGGCAGGGAGGGGAACACAGGTCACACCCCCACCCTGTCCCCCCAATTGCTGTCCCCCACACCCAGGGCTGGAGCCCACCACAGGGCATCCCCCAGTCCCTAGAGCCTGTTCAGGGGGACACTAAGAGGGCTGATTGAGAGGGCCTAGTCGTGGGGGAGTCCCCCCCAGGTTCAGCAACCATGGAGGGAACAACCCCTGAGACCATTGCTGTTGCCAGTAGTAACAACACGGAACAGCTGCAGTGGAGCCTCAGGTGTGCAGAGGGCCCAGGTCCCAAGTCCACCCAAGTGTCCCAAAGGGAGAATCTTCACTTTTAGATTGATATCCAGAAACGTGGCTTGAGATCACAGATTTTCCTGTAGTTTTTCTTCCAATAAAAATGTTCTGGCTTGGAGGCCATCTCATGCCTATTTAACAAAAAAGGGAACCATTTGGGGTTTATGCCCTGCCTCCTTTCCAATGGCCAGGAGGGGCGTTTGGGATTCCAGGAGGGAAGATTTGTCTGCCTTTCCCAGTTGGAGGCAGGAGGGTGTGGCCAGGAAGCAGGCCTGGGCCTCCTTGGACGCCTTAAGCACAGGTGACACCAAGTCACTCTGGGTCTGATGGGAGGGCCCGGGGGTGGGGTGCACCATGCTCCCCTCTGCAGAGTGCACAGGTCTTGGTGGACAGTGGCCTCCCTGGCCACCTTGAAGCTGCCTTGCCTTTGCTGGTGAGGTGGCGTGGGGAAGCCATGACCACCGGCAGGCGGGGGCAGTGATTGGGGACATCTGCGGTGGCAGCAGCAGGGAAGGCCATATCCAGGAGAAGGTCTGGGGGTTTGTCAAGCCCACCTCTCTCGGGGGCATCTGTTTCTCATCTGTACAAGGTCAGGCTTTAAAGCACCCTCACTTCCTACCTAGCATGGAGTGGAGATAGACTATATTTACAGCCACAAAATGCCTTATGGAAAAGCCAACGCAGCTCTAGTGATTGTTTCAGGGAAAACACAGATGGTTGGACTCTTTCTTTTTAAACACAGCCCCTCATTTCGATGAGTCGGTCTGCTTGTGCCTCTTTCTCACATTTATGCAAAGCAGGGGGGAGGGGTGTCTGTGTGAGGCACACCCCGCCCAGCAGGGGTCATGGGCTGCTGCTCACTGAGCAGACCCTGTGGCGGCCCTGTCCTCAGCCGCACGCGGGGATCAGCCACGTTGCGAAGCAGTCTTCTCCACAGGCTGCACGCAGGCCCGCCCGGCCCAGTGGAGCCCCCTGCTGCCTGCTGTAGATGCTGCAGTGAGCAGGTGGGGGTTCTGCTCTGGGCCCCTGGGTGTGAAAAGTATTAAGGCTTTCATGCCCGCTATCACACCAGAGAAGTAGAGAAGGGCCCTGGGACTCTCCACATTGGACGTGTCTCTTTTATTTGCCCATCTCATGGATGAAGAATGACATCTTGCGTGGGTTTGCTCTTCGTGTCTGATTTCCAGGCAGCACAACATCATTGGGTCACTGACCATTTATACTTTTATTGTGACTTTCCTGGCTGTGATTTCCCCAGGTTCCTAACAGGTGTTCAATTTTTACTGATTTGTAGGAGCTTTTATTCCTTCTGACTTGTATTACTGTGGTAAAATACACGTTACATAAAATACCATGGTAGCTATTTTTAAATGTACAGTTCAGTGATATTAAGTACAGTCGTATGTTATGCAACCATCACCACCAACCTTCTCCAGAACTCTTTTCATTTTGTAAAGCTAAAGCCTATTAAGCAAGAATTCCCCCACTCCTCCCTTCCCCAGCCCCTGGTGGGCACCGTTCTACTGTCTCCCTGAATTTGACCACTTTAGGTGACTCATACCAATGGAATCCCACAGTATTTTTCCTTTTGTGACTGGCTCATTTCACTTAGCATAATGTCTTCCAGGTTTATTCGTGGTGTAGCATGTGTCAGAATTTCCTTCCTTTTTAAAGCTGAATAATATTCCATTGTGTGTCTATACCCCATTTTGTTTATATTTTCACCATTGCTGGACGCCATTCCTGGGAGGCTTCTGTGTTTTAGCTAGTGTGAATGGTGCTGCTACGAATGTGGGTGTACGTATGTCTCTTCAAGACCCTTGGTTTTAGTCTGTTTTGTGTTGCTATAACAGAAATACCTGAGACTGGGTGATTTATAAAGAACAGAGGTTTATTTGGCTTATGATTCTGGGACAGCTGCATCTGGCACAAGCCTCAGGCTGCTTCTACTCATGGTGAAAAGTGGCAGGGAGCCAGCGGGTACAAGCAGATCACATGGCCAGAGGAAGCAAGAGAGTAAGCAAGAGAGAGAGAGAGAAGGTGCCAGGGTCTTTTTAAGCAACGAGCTCTCGTGGGAACTAATAGAACGAGAACTCACTCATTAATCCCCCCTCCCCCAGGGAGAGCATTAATTCATTCATGAGGGATCCGCCCCCATGACTCAATCAGTTTCCAACACTGCCACATTGGGGATCAAATTTCTGCATGAGTTTTGGAGGGGGCAACACATCCAAACTCCATCAACCCTAGTTTCTATTTCGGGGGGTATATGCCCAGAAGTGGAATTGTTGGACCATTTGATAATTCTATTTTTAAATTTTTAAGGAGTTGCTGCACGGTTTTCCACAGTGGCTGAGCTATTTTACATTCTCACCAACAGTGCACAAGGCTCCAGTTTCTTCACATCCTCACCAACACTTGCTATTTTCCATTTTGTTTTGTTTTGTTTAATAGTAGCCATACTAATGGGTGTGAAGTGGTATCTCACTGTAGTTTTGATTTGCACTTCCTTAATGATTAGGGATGTTGAACATCTTTTCATGTGTTTATTGACTATTTGTTCATGTTATTTAGGTCCTTTGCTCATTTTTGAATCAGGTCTTTTTGTTGCTGTTGAGTTTTAGGAGTTCAGTGTGTATTCTCGATGTTAAATCCCTTATCAGATACACGATTTGCAGATATTTTCTACTATTCTCTGGGTTGTCATTTTACTCTGTTGATAGTGTTTTTTGATACATAAGTTTTTTTAATTTTCATGAAGCCCAATTTTCTGTTTTTTCTTTTGTTGCCTGTGCCTTTGGTATCATATGTAAGAAATTATGGCCGAATCCAGTGTCATGAAGTTATTGCCTCCATGTTTTTCTTCTAAGAGTTTTAAAGTTTTAGGTCTTATATTTAGATTTTAGACCAGTTTTGAGTTAATTTTTGGATATGGTGTTAGGTAAGGGTCTAACTTCATTCTTTTGTATGTGGGTATCTAGTTTTCCCAGCACCACTTGTTGAAAAGAATGTCTTTTCCCCATTGAATGGTCTTGGAACCCTCACTGAGTATCATTTGACCATATAGACAGGGTCTATTTCTGTACTCTCTATTCTACCCATTGGTCTGTAAGTCTGTCTCTATGCCCGCACCACACTGTGTTGATTACTGTACCTTTATAGTAAGTTTTGACATCAGGAAATGTTAGTCCTCCAGCTTTGTTCTTTTTTTTTTTTTTTTTTCCAAGATTGTTTTGGCTATTCAGGTTCCTTTGGGAATCTATATGAACTGTAGGATGGATTTTCTATTTTTGTAAAAAAAAAATCTTAATAGGGATTATGTTAAATCTGTAGATTGAATTGGGTAATATTGACCTCTGAACGACACTAAGTCTTCCAATCCATGAACTTGGGCTGTCTTTACTTTTATTTATATCTTATTTCATTTCTTTCAGAAATGTTTTGTAGTTTTCATTGTACAAGTCTTTCACTTCCTATGATAATTTCTAAGTACTTTATTCTTTTTGATACTATAGTAAATGGGATTGTTTTCTTAATTTCCTTTTTGGATTGTTCATTGTTAACGCATATAAATGCAAGTGATTTTTGAGTGTTGACTTTGTATCCTGGTACTTTGTGAATTTATTAGTTATAACAGTTTTTTTGTGGAATCTTTAGGGTTTTCTACATGTAACATAATCTCAGAGATAATTTTGCTTCTTTTTTTCCAGTTTGAATGCCATTTATTTCTTTTTCTTGCCCAATTGTTCTGGCTAGGATCTATTACTATGTTGAATAGAAATGGTGAAAGCAGACATTCTTGCCTTGTTCCTGACCTTAGGGGAAAAGCCTTCAGTCTTTCACTGAGGTTCACTGTGGGTTTTTCATATAATATGACTTTTATTATATTGAGGTAGTTTCCTTCTATTCCTAGTTTGCTGAATGTTCTATCATGAAAGGGTGTTGAATTTTGTCAAATGCTTTTTTCACATCAATTGAGATGATTATGTGGTTTTTTCTCTTTCATTCTGTTAATGTGGTATGTTACATTAATCAATATTCATATGTTAAACCATCCTTGCATTCCAGGAATAAATCCCACTTGGTCATGGTATATAATCCTTTTAATATCCTGCTGAATCCAGTTTGCTTGTATTTTGTTGATTTTTCTAACAATGTTCATAAGGGATGTTGGTCTGTAGTTTTCTTCTTTTGTAGTATCTTTGACTGGCTTTGGTGTCAAGGTAATGTTGGCCTCACAGAAGGAGTTAGGCAGTGTTTTCTCCTTTCCATGTCTTTTGAAAATTTTGAGATAGATTGATGTTAGTTCTTATTTAAATGTTTGGTAGAATTCATCAGTGAGGACATCGGGTCTAGGGATTTTTTTTGTCAGGAGATTTTTAATTACTGATTCAATCCCCTTACTATGTATAGATTTATTCAGATTTTCTATTTCTTCATGGTTTAATCTTGGTAGGTTGTATGTTTCCAGGAATTTGTCCATTTCCTGTATGTTATACAATTTGTTGGCATACGATTGCTCTTAGTACTCTCTTATAATCCTTTTTATTTCTGTAGAGTTGGTAGTCATGTCCCTGCTTTTATTTACAATTTTAGTGGTTTGAGTCTTCTTTCTTTTTTTCTTAGTTCATCTAACTTAGGTTTGTCACTTCTGTTGGTCCTTTCAAAGAACCAGCTTCTGATTTAATTGATTTTCTCTATTATTTTGCTATTCTCTATTTTGTTTATCTCCTCTAATATTTATTATTTCCTTCCTTCTTCTAGCTTTGGGTTTAATTTGTTCTTTTTCTAGTTTGTTAAGTTGTAAAGTTAAGTTGTTGATCTGAAATCATTCTTGTTTTTTAATGTAAATATTTATAGCTATAAATTTTCTTCTTGGCACTGCTTTCCTATGTCCTATAAGTTTTGGTAATTTGTGTTTTCATTTTCATTCATCTCTAAGTATTTTCTAATTTCCCTTGTGATTTCTTCTTTGATCCATTGGTTTAAGAATGCATTGTTTAATTTCCACAAATTTGTGATTTTTTGTTTCTTTCTGTTATTGATTTCTACCTTCACTCCATCATGGGTGGGCTAAGAAGATACTTTGTATGATACCTATTTTTCTCAGTCTATTGACATGGCCGTCATTGTTGCACCTACCCCCACTGTTGCAAGCCCCTCCCTCTCTGGCTAAAATAATTTACAGGGGATTCAAAGGGATAGCACATTTTTCCCTTTTTAGTTTTCTCTTTTTTACCTTTTGGGAGCCAGACATTGAAGCTTAGCACATTCAAAAGCAAACACATGTAAAGGGGAAATTAAAAAGTAATTGCACATGCCCAGGGGAAAGCGTAGTCTCAGAAAAGACCTGAGAAGACCTTAAGTTTACACTTCAGGCTTATCCTTGGCACAGAGACAGCCTACAACAATCAAGAAGACAAGGCAAAATACAGATACATCAAACGCTGCGGAAGGGGAGATTCTGATTTCCAGAGCTATCACATTATTGGATTCTAACATCCAGCTTTCAACAACAACAACAAATCACAAGGCAGGCAAACAAACAAGGAAGTTTCTTTCCTATTTCAAAGGAAAAAATAAACCAACAGAAACTGTCTCTGAAAAAGACCTAATGGTGGATCTACCAGACACTGACTTTAAAACAACTGTCTTAAAGATGCTCAAAGAACTAAAGAAGGTGTGGAGAAATTCAAAAAAAATTAGGTATGAACATAATGGAAATATCAGTAAAGAGCTAGAAAACCTAAAAGAGGTCAAAAAGAAATTATGGAGCTGAAAAGTATAATAAGTGAAATGAAAATTTCACTACAGGAATTCAGAGGCAGGTTTGAACTAGCAGAAGAATCAGTGAACAGATATCACCATGAAAATTAGTGAGTATGAGCAACAGAAAGAAAAACTATTGAAGAAAAGTGAACAGAGACTAAGAGACCCATGGGACACCATCAAACAGACCAATATACACATTGTAGGAGTCCTAGAAGAAGAGAGAGCAAAAGGAGCAAAGAGAACATTTGAAGAAACAATGGCTGAAAACTTTACAAATTTGATGAATGACATCAATATAAACATTCAAGGAGCTTAATGAACTCCAAGTAGGGTGAACTCAAAGAGACCCACACTGAGGCACATTGTAATCAAACTGTCAAAAGCCAAAGCATTTTGAAAGCAGCAAGACAGAGTGACTCATTACATACAAGTGATCATCAAGATTATCAGCAGATTTCTTACTAGAAACTTCAGAGGCCAGAAGGCAGTGGGGTGATGTATTCAAAGTGCTAAAAGAAAAAAGCTGAAACCACAAAGCCTATATCCAGCAAAACTGTTTCTTTAAAAGTAAGGGAGAAATTAAGACATTCCCAGATAAACAAAAGCTGAGGGAGTTCATTACCACCAGACCTGCCCTGCAGTAAATGCTAAAGGGAGTCCTACAGGTTGAAATGAAGGGATGTTAGACACTTGTGCAAAGAAATAAAGATCTCAGTAAAGATGGGCAATTATAAAAGCTAGTATTATCGTAACAATGGCATTAACTCCCCTTTTTATTTTCTACATGATTTAAGAGACATACTATTTTTTTTTTAATTTTATTTTGTCGATATACATTGTGGCTGATTATTGCTCCCCATCACCAAAACCTCCCTCCCTTAGACATACTATTTTTTTTAAAAGTTATTAGTCTAAAGCCTAGTATTATTGTAACTTTGGCTTGTAATTCCACATTTTGTTTTGTACATAATTTGGAAGACCAAAGCATTAAAAATAATCTTAGTTCATGTTTTTGGACATAATATATAAAGATGTAATTTTTTGACATCTATAACTAAAAGAGATGGGGACAGAGCTCTTAAAGGACTAGAGTGTTATGTTATTGAAGTTAATCTGGTATATATTCAATTTAGAGTGCTATAGTTTTAAGAAGTTAAATGTAATCCCCATGGTAACCACAAAGAAAATAACTAAAAAATAAACACAAAAGGGAATAAGAAAGGGATGTTAAATGTTTCACTACCAAAAAATCAGCTAAACACGAAAGACAGTATTGTAGGAAATGAGAGACAAAAAGGCTATAAGATATATATAAAATAAGGTAAAATGAGAGAAGTCCCTCTTTATCAGTAATTACTTTAAATGTAAAAGGATTAAACTCTCCAATCAAAATACAGAAATTGGCAAAATGGATTTTAAAACCATAATCCAATTATATGCTCTCTACAAGAAACTCAAATTTAGATCCAAAGACATAAATAGGTTGAAAGTGAAAGGATATTCTATGCAAACAGAAACCAAAAGAGAGCAAGGGTGGCTATATGAATATCAGACGAAATAGACTTTAAATCGAAACAAGTTACAAGAGATAAAAAAGGACATTATATGTTAATAAAAGCCTCAAAACAGCAAGAAGATATAACAATTATAAATATTTATGCACATAATGACAGACCATCAAAATTTTTTTATCTAAAGAATATGAAATTTTGGTCACACATTGGGAAGACTGCTGCCTGGCTCTTGGTCTGTTTCCACTCTGCTCGTATTACTTTCATTGTAACGATGGTCATATGTGAGAGCCCAGTATTGACAGTGCAGAGTGGAACCCATGCTGCCTATGTTCAGACCTCAGCTATTAGCCAAGAACGTTGGGCAATTTGCCTGTACTGAGTGTCAGTTTCCTCATCTATGGAATGGGTTTGATCAACATACCTGTGTTCAAGGGCCACAGTGAATGTTAAATGAAGTAATGTAAGATAATGTCAGGTACAGAATAATTATAAAAGATTTTTCATTGTCATTTCATTCTCTATATTTTCTTCAAAGACAATTTTAGTTCATGTTTTCTACTCAGGTACTTACTTCTGGACTTTATTTGGTTGTACCATGCAAGGTAGTATTATCTTTATTTCTAGTCATATGGTGAGCTTTTGTCCCAGGCTTTTTCTACAGCTCTGAAAGGCCATCATCTTATTTCTTTGGTTCTTGTACGTTCATATGCCCATTGCTGTGTGGTCTGCTGGTCTGTACCAAAACCAAAATTACTTAATTATTGTAATTTTATCATGTATTTGCACTTGATAGTGCAGGTTTTCTCATCACTCTTTTTTTTTTTTTAACTTTTCTCAACTATTCTTTCTTATAAGAATGAAACTTAGATTCATTTTGCCAACTCCTACCAGCAAAAAAGCAAAAAATTTTCTTGGAGATATTAACTAAAATCACATTCAATTGTAGATTCAGTTAGAAATAACTGATGTTCTTAAGTATCAGTTTAAGATATTTGGGTGATTTCTCATCCAAAACAAGGTTTGTTTCTCCAGTGTGTTTTTCAGAAAAATTCTGAGTTTATTTCAGAAGTCCTGCACATGCTTATTAAGTTTATTCCTTGGATTTCTGTTGTTTTTCTTGCTAGTATTTTTTGTGACATTTATTAATTGGATGTTACTGATAGAAGGAAATCAATATCTTTCTGTGTATATGTATTTTTTATAACTGACTCACTAAATTCTCTTTCCCTCCCTGCCCCCCCCCTTGTTCTTTTTTACAAAACTTTGTTCAGTTGCTTTTCTTGGGTTTTCTAGGTAGACAATTCTCTTTAATAAGAACAGTTTTGTGTCATTTTCCAACATTTATACTTTGTTTCCTTTTACTTTCTTATTGCATTGGCTTCCAACACAACACTGAATAATAAAGTGAGAACAGCACTCTTTGCCTTTTTTTTTTTTTTTTTTTTTTTTTGTAATTTAATGAGCATTCTTCTAATGCAGGAGTTTTTAACCAGGGTAAGGTCTGTGAATGGATTCCCTGTATTTATGGACATGATTTCTGTATAGGTGTATCTGTGCCATTTGCGTCAGGTGAAATTGTCCATGTTCTTAAAAGCATCCATAACCCACAAACATAAGACCAATATTTTAGTTTTTGTATAAAATATGATGTTAGTTGTTAATTTGAAATTTATATCCTTTATAATGTTAGCTCTTCTCCTAAGTTTCTTATGAGGTTTGGCCTTGTCTGTTGGGTTTGGGGTTTTTTTGTTCTTAATTAGAAATGGATGTTTGGGGCATCTACTAAAACAATTGCATGGTTTTCTCTTTTTATATTAATGTGACTTACATTAATACATTTTCTACTGTTTGCTATATCATTGGATCTTTAACTAACTTCATCTTAGTTTTGGTATAGTGGTCCTTAATATTTGCAGCATTTTATTTTCTTAGTTAAGATTTTTGTAGCTATATTCAAAAGTGAGATTTATCTGAAGCATTACTTTTAGGGATTTCTTTCATCAAGTTTTGGTCTCACGTTATGCCAGATTTAAAAATGAATTAGACAGAAGTTGGGTTTTTTTTTATGTTCTGAAACAGGTAAAATGGAAGTGTTTGTTCTTGAAGGTGTGAAAGAACTCACCCACATACTGCCTGGGCTAGAGTCTTTGGCAACAAGTTTCCTTCCAGTGTTTCCATTCTTCCAGGACAGAGTCCAGCAAGTTCCTCACCCCTTCCTGAGACCTTTCACAGAAAATGGCCTTTCATATTAATGTAGAGCTGCACTTGGTATGCTCTTAAAAACAAACAACAAAAACCTTCCTCATCTATCATGATATTGTTTTATTTGTTATTAAATTTGTGTATTTCTATGTTTGTGCTTTTTTATTCTTGATTAGACTTGCTAAAAAAAATTCTATTCTATTGGCTTTTCAAAGAACCAGCTCTTAGGTATATTTATTATTCTACTATGGTATTTATTATTTTCTC
This sequence comes from Cynocephalus volans, assembly GCF_027409185.1. Taxonomy (NCBI): domain Eukaryota; kingdom Metazoa; phylum Chordata; class Mammalia; order Dermoptera; family Cynocephalidae; genus Cynocephalus; species Cynocephalus volans. Next base: position 58,723,204 of record NC_084460.1, on the reverse strand, counting down.
CCTCTTGCTTTACTGAGATTTGTTAGTTTTTTTAATCTCTAATTTCTTCAACTACATGCCTAATTCATATACACTAATTTCTTATTTAACAACATAAAGCAGCTAAGGCTTTATATTTTCTCTGTGTATGGCTTTGGCCCTTTCATATTTGTCTTTATGTGTAATATTCCCATTGTCACTAGATACTACATAGTTTTTACAAGAGAGAGTTTTTAAATTCCCAGGTGCTTTAATTTTTTTCTGTCTTGTTAGTGACTTCTTTTACATTATGGCTCAGGGAATTTGATCTGCACAATTAAAATTTTTTTTAAAAAATTAATCAAAGCTCTCGTGTGGCTTACTCTGGTATTAAATTTTGTAAAAATTTTAAAGTAATGTATATTCCCTACCTGTAAATTTAAAAGACATAGATACATATAAAATACATGTGTGTGTTTTATGCATGTTTTTCAAATCCTTTTTGTATGGCCCTGGGCAGTCCCCATGGACATTTGCACAAAGTAGACGGTGTGCTCAGGCCAACTCTGATCACTTCTTTGAACTGGGTGTTTTGAACCTGGTCCTTGTGCCTTTCAGCCTGCTCTGGCAGCCAGTACAGCAGGCCAGCTTTGGGCCTGCCCTGACAGCCTCTCTGAGCCAACACAAGCCAAACCACAGGACACCAGAGAGGATGCTCAAGGGGGAGGGGGCAGATCCATTTGCTCCAGGGACTTGACTCTGCTTTCCGCCAAACCTACTTTCTCCTAGTACCTAGTAGAGTCCTCCCTCAATCCTTATCAGAGTCCCATTTAAAGGGGAGTAAGCCAGGCCAGAGGGAAAGTGGCCTGCCCAGGGTCACATGCTGGGACTCCTGAGTGAAGCTGGGGGTCTCGTTGCTACAGGGCTGACCTGGGCAGGGGAGGGAGGCTGGTCACTAGTGTTTCGATTCCAGGCATACGTGCCTGTCTACCTGCTGCACCGGGGCTCCAGAGGACAGGGAAGGACCTTGAAAGTCTGAATACCACAACTGACCCCACTAAACACACCCATGATAGGTGTGCAGCCCCACCCGGGATGCAGGAGAGGGCACAGCCCCCCAGCCAGGTGCTGGTGGCAACCTGTGCCAGGTGCAGGCCCCAGCTTTCTTGAGGAGTGGAGGGCAGTTCCCCCAAGCCTGACGACCCACCATGTGCCCCTGACATCATGGAAGAAGGGTTAGAGGACAAGGAGGGGGTGGCAATGCATGTAGTGGGCGTGGTGTCTGCAGCGGCCCCTCCCCCCTGTTGCAGGACTTCAGGGTGCACAGCCACTGCCAAGATGCTCTGGGGTCCCTTCTCTGCGCTCCTGCTCTGGGGGCTCTTGGGGGGCCTCCACGCCCAGCAGCAGCAGATCATCTCACCCGGCACCTCTGAGAGAAACAACAACTGCCCAGGTACTCGTGTGGGCCAGGGCTGATCAGACCACTGCCTGCCCGGGGCTCCCCTCATGGCCCCTCGCTGCAGCAGGCCCATGACAATCCCGTGTCCCCCCAGAGAAGGCCGACTGCCCTGTCAACGTGTACTTTGTGCTGGACACCTCGGAGAGCGTCACCATGCAGTCCCCCACGGACAGCCTGCTCTACCACATGCAGCAGTTCGTGCCGCAGTTCATCAGCCAGCTGCAGGACGAGTTCTACCTGGACCAGGTGGCCCTGAGCTGGCGCTACGGCGGCCTGCACTTCTCCGACCAGGTGGAGGTGTTCAGCCCGCCGGGCAGCGACAGGGCCTCCTTCATCAAGAGCCTGCAGAGCATCCGCTCCTTCCGCCGGGGCACGTTCACTGACTGCGCCCTGGCCAACATGACGCAGGAGGTCCGGCAGCACGTGGGCAAGGGCGTGGTCAACTTTGCCGTGGTCATCACAGATGGCCATGTCACAGGCAGCCCCTGCGGGGGCATCAAGCTGCAGGCCGAGCGGGCCCGGGAGGAGGGCATTCGGCTCTTCGCTGTGGCCCCCAACCGGAACCTGGATGAGCAGGGCCTGCGGGACATCGCCAGCACGCCGCACGAGCTCTACCGCAGCAACTATGCCACGATGCGGCCCGACTCTACCGAGATCGACCAGGACACCATCAATCGCATCATCAGGGTCATGGTGAGCCCTGGGCACGGGGGGACCAGAGCCAGCGCCCACTCACTGGCCACCCACTCCAGGCCTCAGTTTACCTCCCTGAGGGAGGAGACTGAAGGAGTTGAGGCCAGGCGGGTCCCATCCACCCAGGTGCCCTGTGACCCCCCTCCCAGACTCCAGGTGTAACTGTGCTGGAGCTCAAGACTTATGACTAACCCGGGTTTCTCTGTGTCTTTTCTGCAGAAACACGAAGCCTATGGAGAGGTGAGTGGCCCTTCCCATTCCTGCCACTCTGGCCAGAGCTGCCCTCTGGGCCTCTGAGGCGGGCCCAGCAGAGGTGATCGCACCAGCCACCAGCTCCTGGCACTCCCCAGGCGGAGTGGACAAGAGGAGCAGCTTGATCCATTGAGTTTGGACCACAGGCTCCCAGCCAAAGCCAGGCCATTTAAACCCCCTGGGGGTCAATGTTAGGGTCATCTGCCAGCACACATGAAGTGAAGAGGTTGAGGGTCATGCCTCCAGGCTGGCGGGTCTGTCAACCCAGGACTCACCACCCAAGCGCAGCTGAGCCAGGTCAAGAGGAGAAAGCAGGCAGCTGGTGGTATGCCCAGCTCAGGGACCGCAGCCTCAGGGTCCTTGACATCTCCACGTCCCTGCGTGTCACCAGCTCCAGCTCCCAGGAAAGGAGAGCAGGCATCTGAGCTCTCCACCCTGGAGGCTCCCTTACTTAGAACAGCTGCTCACAAGTATGGTGGTTTGATCCCTGTATACAGATGATGCCTAGTCAATGTCCATGACTTGTTAGTCCTTTTTACTATTTGTCTTTGCTTAGCACAGTCTCGATTTTCCAAAACTTGAGGAGAACGCCTGACATAACCAAACTCCCCAGCTTATCCCCAGTGGATACAAGGCCTCCAAACACCTAGTGTGTCTGCCCCCTTGTCCCAGCCCTGCTGGTCCCCACAAGCATTGCAGGGCTCCCTTTCTTCTCTCTGAGAGTCATGGGCTACCTGTGTCCTGACCCTTGCCCCACCACCTGGGGGCTTTTCCTGCCATCTGACCTGCTGTCTCTCTGCTTTCTCGTTTCAGTGCTATAAGGTGAGCTGCCTGGAGATTCCCGGGCCTCCCGGCCCCAAGGGCTACCGCGGACAGAAGGTAAGATGCCCAGACAGCCCTGACCTCTCTTTGAACTCTGCATTTAAGGCCAGCTGTGCCTCAGATGGTCTGTACACTTCTGACCCTGGAGAAACTAAAATTCAGTTTTTGTCCACTTCCTTTGAAATGGCATTTTGAAAAAGTAGAAACGGTTTTTAAATTACTAAGATATGCCTTTAAAACATTCTTGTAAAGTAAACAAACACATTCAAATAAAACATGAGATGCATTACTGTCGATAATATGATTGCTAATCAATACAAAGCACCATGTTTGTAGTTCATTAAGTACGTTTTAGGAAATCTAATTTGAATGGTCATACATTTTCCTAACAACAGAGACACATAAAATAAAATCCTTCCAAAACTCACTGCCAGAGTATCTGAAGCTCCAGTAGTTCATGTCTGTCAAAAATTATAAAGAAAGACAAAGGAGTGGAAAGAAACTTCTAAGGAGATGAGACAAGGAATTTAAAATACTGTTACAGAGGATGTTGTTACTAAGTAGCTTCATGTTTTCTTTCTTAATTGAATGAGAACTACCTAGACCCGTGTGTACCTGGATGCACTATCTCCAGGACGAGACATCTCCAGGCCACTGGCCAGACCCTTCCCCTCCTGCTTTGGCCCCTCTCCATCCTGGCAGCAGTGCCCTCCCTGCCACAACTGAGAATTAATTTGCCACTGGGACAGCCTTGGCTGCTCACAAAAGTGGAGTGACCCCATCCTGGGGGTGGGGGCCGTTGGAAGCTGCCACAGGAGTCACTGTGGTTGGAGTCTGGAGGCAGCAAGGGTGGCACTGACCTCAGTGGACACCAAGATGCAAAGGGGACCCCAGAACAGGGCACAGCATGACCTTCCAGAAACTTCTGTGCCCACTTTCCTCTCTCCTCTGATCTCTCAATTATTCCCCTTTCCTCTGCCCATTTGCATTTAAATTGGAAGCATATTATTAAATAGACATACTTATTTAATAAAGTTCTACGTTACAAAGTTAAAGTTTTAATTCCAAGGGAATGTAACTTTTTTATGGATTTCTGAAGTGCTGATCTGTCAAAAGTTACTCAGATTCCCCCCTCCTAAGTAGAGGAATTAATGTCCCAGTGAAAGCAACCCAGGCATTTATGGAGAACAGAGCCCCATGTCGGCTATGGTCATAGCCACTGGGTGTGGAAGGCACCCCCTTGCCGGTTGTCCCCACCCCCAGGGGGCTGCTCCGGTCATGTTTGCAGGCAGCTTCGTGGAAAGCTGTCCATTGGGGCTCAGAGAAACAGGATCGGGACAAGCCTGGTCTGATGGGGGCCAGGCCCTCGGAGGCAGCTGTCCCAGCTCTGAGATGTCTGCACCTGGCAGAAGCGCCAGCAGCCTTCCCTGTGCCACTCTGACAGGACCTGTGATAGGGTCTCCGTGACCCACCACCCCACCCTGCCTTTTTTGGTTTACCTTTTTCTCTGTTGTCTGCTTTTAGGGTGCCAAGGGCAACATGGGTGAGCCAGGAGAGCCCGGACAGAAGGGCAGACAGGTGTGTGTCCCCCCACTCCCCAGCCCCCAACCCATCTGTTGGCCCCATGCCCAGGGCAGGTTCACATTATGGCCCCTTGTTTTCTTCCACAGGGAGACCCAGGCATCGAAGGCCCCATCGGATTCCCAGGACCCAAAGTGAGTTGGGGGCTGGGAGGTACTGGGGACAAGCCCAGGGCTTCCGGGCTTTGGGTGGGGCTGGTGCAGGACCCAGCACTGTCTGGGGCAGGCCCCCCACCTCCACCCTCCCCTGCCCCTGCTACCGAGGAAGAGAAGCATCCCAACAGTCTGAAGGTCACCTCAATACCCAGCGTCCGGCCTGACCCCACATCCAGCCTCCTCCACCAAGCTTTTTGTTTAGAATCCACATGCCATTTCCAGTCGCTGGACAGAGCCCCCATATGCCCCCTCGGCCTGCGGGGTCCTGGAGGGTCCTTCCCTGTCTGTTTCTCAGTTCAAGACCCACCATGATGTCCTGTTCTCTCTTTCTGCCCTAGGGTGTCCCTGGCTTCAAAGGAGAAAAGGTAAGGTCCTGATTCTGAACCTCCTGGACCCAGGCTCATCCCAGTGCATCTGTAAGAAGCCTGTCAGTCACTCCTGGCAGGGACAGACCTGGGCTTCTGTCAGTGGTGGTTTTGTTCTGGGGGTTCTTCAGGCCTTATGTTTGGGCCAAGGACTTTGACTTGCGCCCCAGACACAATGATGTCCGTGATGCCAAGAGACACAGTCTAACTGGCCTTGCTTTCCTCCTGCACAGGGTGAATTTGGAGCTGATGGACGGAAGGTGAGCTGGGCTGGGTGGGCGGGCACCCCACCTTTCTGCTGCTTGGAGGGGACAGAATGGGCGCTAACTGAGTCTCTCTCCTCTCTCTCCAGGGGGCCTCCGGCTTGGCTGGCAAGAACGGAACTGATGGACAGAAGGTAGAGTGAGCCTCCGTCCCATCGCCAGGCCTCTCGGGGATGTCCCAGTCTCCCTGGCAGAACCCCCAGATCTGTCCTGGCCTGGCCTGACCAGCAGTTCGCACACACACGCGTGTGCACATGCACACACAAGCACACAGGGTGGGGGGCACTCCAACGCTCGTGCACCGTGCCGCATCCCAGAGACTCACTGTGCCTCCCAGAGCTGGCTCCAGGATAGCTGCCGTGCAATTGTGTCCCCACCACCCCCTGTGCCCTGACAGCGCGTCTGGCCCTGCACTGGGGATCAGCCTGGCCCCGCCTGCACTGGCACCTCCCTCCCTGGCCATCAACAGTCCCAGAATCCTGCCCTGATGCTTCCTCTGTCTTCTGTTCTTCTCCAGGGCAAGCTGGGGCGCATCGGGCCTCCTGGCTGCAAGGGAGACCCCGGAGCCCGGGTAAGCACCCCCACCATCCTCCTTAAACCTCAGCAGGCAGGGAGGGCAGCCGCCAGCTGCTGCAGGACGCGGAGCGTCATCTGAGCTCAGATCCTGCCCTAGCCTAGCCCCTCCCTTGCCTGGCCCTGACCCCAGCCCAGGGTTCTTGGGGTCACAGCGTGACGGGACACGCATAGGAGCTTCCAGGTTGTGGCCCTGAGACCCCAGTGTTCCTGGAGCTTTGGAGCCGTTGGCTGCTCCTTTTCTGGGCTAGGGGTCTTGCGGTGCAGGGAGGTACCTCCGAGGCCCAGATAATGGGGACTTACAGCCCTGCTCCACTGTCAGCCGGCCCTGGCTCATGGGGAGAACTGAAGCTCACCCAGGGATAGCCCTGGCAGGAGCCACAGGACACCACCCTCACCTTCTCCCTCAGGGCCCTGACGGTTACCCAGGGGAGGCAGGGAGCCCAGGCGAGCGAGGAGACCAAGGAGCCAAGGTAGGGACCTCGCCAAGTGTGGCCGGGCCAACATGCTGGGCCTCTGCAAGTGCCAACAGCCCAGCAGAGGGCTCCTGGACCCCACATCTGGTCAGGCAGGAGCAAAGGGCCATGGTGTGCCCAGGAGGCTGTAGGGTGTCCCCCCAGCCTTCACCAGCTCTTCCTCACTCAGGGGCTGTGCACTGGCACTTGGGGCAGCTCTGTGGCAGCCCAAACAGGCCTCTGGAGCAAGTCCACCTGTCCTCAGACCAAGCCACCAGGAGCCCCACCCGAGCCTTTGGGGTGCTTCCTGAGGGAAGGTTCTCAGCACCCTGAGGGTTCCACCCTCTTAGGCTACCTGAGGTGTCACTTTGTCCCTAGCTGCTCCAAGACCCTTGAGAGACAGAAAGAGCAGCCTTTCCTACAGGAGGCCTCGCACTCAGACCCAATGCTGCCACTTCCTGTCCACCTCCCCTTAGACCCCAAACCCCTGTCAAGGAACAGCATCTGATAGTCACCTGTGCAGCCGCACAGGGATCCTGCCCTAACTCGTGCTCGGCTAAAGGCTGGTGCTGAGGCTCTGTTGGCAGCCCTGCTGGCGCCTGGCACACAGAGGCTCCGCAGACCTGGGAGGAGGCGCATGCCCCCAGCCTGCCCCCAGGGTCCTGCACCTTGTGTCCCTGCTTCGCAGCAGAGGGCTGATTTCTGCAAACCCTTCTAGGGGGACGCTGGCCGCCCAGGACGCAGAGGGCCCCCAGGGGATAGCGGGGCCAAAGGAAGCAAGGTGAGGCCTGCACCTATGTCTGCGGCAGAACCCAGGCACACTCGCTGCCCCTGCAGGAATGGACGGCCGCACTGCTCCCTGCTCTCACCAAGGGCGCCCCACTGGGCCCCACAGTGTGGGGTGGGAAGGACTGGCTGTGTGTGCCAAGCACAAGCAGCCCCTCTGACGGGTGCCTCCTCGTGGGGCTGTCCCAAATACTGAGGGGCACATGCGGGCGCCCGCCACACCCCAAGCAAACGGGCTCCAGTGGAGGATGGCAGGGGCTGGCTGGGTGTGACTGTTCCGCTCAGCCGCGACCCCTGCTCCGGGCACAGCTGGATATTCTCCCTTGGCAGGGGTATCAAGGCAACAACGGAGCCCCGGGAAGTCCCGGCATGAAAGGAGCCAAGGGCGGGCCTGGGCCCCGCGGACCCAAAGGCGAGCCTGTGAGTTCACACTGGCCCCCACAGGCACCTGCAGAGCCTGGCGGCAGGTTTCAGAAAGGATTGTGGGTGAATGGCACTGAGGAGGGGCTGGACCTGTGTCGGCCCCAGGGCTGAGCATGGAGAAGAGGCATGTGGGGTGGTGGGGCAGTGGAGGGCACGGGTCGCACACAGCGTCCGACACCAGCTGACCCCGGGGATGTCCTGCCACAGGGCAGGTGGCAGGGGGGCAGTCCCACAGCTGCTTCTCCAGGTGATTCCCACACAGCACAAGGATGAGGCCTGGCCTGGGAGGAGACCCAGGCTGGGTTCCAATCAGGCCAATTAGATGTCAACCTGTCCGGGACGTACCTGGCCTGGACCACCCCCATCATTTCTAAATCCTCAACTGAGACAAAACTGACCTGAAAAAGAACAAGTGTCTAGGACAGAGCCCCCAGGTCCAGGCAGAGGCTATGGAAGGGGCCAGGCCTCAGGGTCCCCAGACTCCAAAGCCAGAGTCCTCCTGGGGGGGACAGAGTGTCAGGTCTCCAGAGCAGCCAGCGTGCTCCACCCCCACTCCCGGAGGCTCTAGACTTGTGACTCACGAGGGCTTTGGGAGCAGCCCCTCCCCCACCAACATGCCTGTTCTCTACAGGGGCGCAGAGGAGATCCTGGAACCAAGGGCGGCCCTGGCAGCAATGGCCCCAAGGGAGAGAAGGTGAGCCACCAGCATGGAGGAGCTTCAGTGGAGGGCACCACTGCCATGTCTGCATCTGCACCCAAGCCTCACCCCCAGCCCTGCAGCCCCTACCCCCTTCTCCCCGCTCCATGACTTCAGAGGCCTCAACCATCTAGGGGGTGTCATGCCTGCAGGGTCTGGGAAAACGGGGGCAGACAGTGGGATCCCCACTCTCAGCTCCCCACTGCAGGGCCTGGAGGTCACTGCCCATCCCAGGCACACCATCACAGCTGAGCAGGCTGCGTACTGCCCAACCCGCAGTGCCCCCACCACAGACACACACCCCACAGCTGTCACAGCTCTCAAGGAGGATGCTGAAGCGGCTTTGTGGCAAAATCTACTGCCACCAGTTCCCTTCAAGATGGGGGTGAAGGGGCTTCCTCCCCTCAGAGGTGGGTGGGGTCCCTACCCATGTTGTGTGTGGTCTCAGTGGGACTGTAAGGCCAGGTGGTCAGAAGTGGTGGCTGCGGGCACAGGGGGCCGCAGTACACTGCTGTTCCAACGTCACTCTCCACACACGGGGTCTTCCTCACCAAGGAGCTAAATGACCCCCTCCCGTGACCCCCACCCTGCACACCCCAGCCACGCCACCTCTCAGGTGGGATGCAGACCCAAGTCCCCAGCTGAGACCCAACTGGGCCTCTTTTCTCGCAGGGGGACCCTGGCCCTGAGGGGCCTCGGGGTCTGGCCGGAGAGATTGGCAGCAAAGGAGCTAAGGTAAGTGGGAGGGACCCACTGCTCCTCCCACCCCACGCCCAGAAGGGTGTGGTTGGAGCTGAGGGCCGGGCTGGGTCAGGACTACTGGGGGGTAGCGGGGGCCTGGACCTGCTCCTCCCCAAACCCTGCTGACCTCCAGGGTTAGTATCGGGGTTTCGGGGTGCCACTGGCAGACGAGAGGCCCCAAACCTCCTCCCCTTTCCTTCCAGGGAGACCGTGGCTTGCCTGGACCCAGAGGCCCCCAGGGGGCTCTTGGGGAGCCCGGGAAGCAGGTCAGTAGCAGGACGCCTGGAGCCCTGTGGCTGGGGCTGGGCCCTCTGCCCTTCAGCCTCAGGGTCACTCCCCTGTGGTGTCCGTGGTGAGACAGGCTGGCTGCAGTCACTGTCCAGGGGCAAACCTGGGCAGAGGACCAGGGGCCAGGATCTGCCCCACCACCTGCCCTGCATACCTGGCTCCATCCCCAGCCTCAGCCCCTGTCCTGCCATGGAGGGCTTTCCCCGGGGCCCCTTGCCCCACCCAGGTGAGGGTGGGGGGGGACAGTGTGGGGGACCTGGGGGTCCGGACAGGCACATGAGGAGGAGCTGGGACCCTCAGGCCCTCAGGAGGCTCTGCTCACATCCCCCACAGGGCAGCACAAGGAGCTGGGGGCCGTGCTGCCTAATGGTCAGAGCTGGACTTGGTGAGGCACTTGACACCTGGGCAGTTGGTCCCCATCTGTGCTGACTCCCTGATTTCGCTCCTGCCCTCAGGGATCTCGGGGAGACCCTGGTGATGCTGGGCCCCGCGGAGACTCGGGACAGCCAGGCCCCAAGGTACAAGAAGGTGCTGGCTTCCAGGGGCCTGCGCCTCTGTCCTCAGCTGCAGAGTGCAGCTGATGGGAGCAGGCCCAGCCCAGCCCTGTGGAGGACACATTGGAGCACCAGGCAGCCCTCTCATCCTCCTCCCTCAGCACCCACCCTCGGATGGGGGTGGCATGTCCTTCCCAAGGCAGAGCCCTGAGGGGTGGGCAGCCACGCAGGAGGCCATGTGTCTAGGTGTCATCTCTCCATGTGTGGGCAGTGGCTCCTGGTCCTCTCTGCACATAGAGCCCCCAACTCAGATGTGGGAGGGGCAAGGTTTTCCCCGTGTGCCCCCCAAGACTCAGCCCCACCCCATCTTCAGTTCATAGCACCCAACTCAACCTCTTCTTCCAGGGAGACCCTGGCAGGCCTGGATTCAGCTACCCAGGACCCCGAGGAACACCCGTGAGTCATGGCATGGGACATGGGCTCCCAGGAGGGGGTGGACGTTGTCAGGAGGGCTCTGGAGGTCCCCAGCTGCTCGCTTGAGGCCTCCTCTGCCAGAGAAAGTGTGAGGCTCCTCCTAGGGGATGGGGAGGAGAGGCACAGGGGTCACTTGGGGCACAGGCAGGTCTGGCCAGGCACCGGGAGACACCATGAGGTCAGTGGCCTCAGACCTAGCCCAGTGTCAGGAACAGAGTGTGGCTCAGAGCAGGCAGGCAGCCTGGCGCTCAGTGAAGGTGTGCGTGAGCATTTCTGAGACTTCTGTAACCAAGACCACTGGTGAGGAAGGCGGAGGGGCTGCAGGAAGTCTCCAGCTCATGGGACGTCCAGTTCCCCATCCCAGGCTCAGAACCAGGGGTCGGAGCATTGGGTTTTGTGCATGAGTCACCCTGACCTTTGATTGCTTCACAGGGAGAGAAGGGCGAGCCCGGCCCACCTGGACCCGAGGTACGTGCAGGCCCTGCACCCGCCAGAGGGGTGGGGGTGGTCTGTGCGCCCCCCAACTCCCTGCTTCCCAGGCCTTTGCCGGCTGTGGTGGCGGCAGAGGCCACATCCTAGTCACTTTCAAACCAGAAGTCAGGGCTTTCCTGAAAAACCACATAAATGTTGCCACTTAATAGACACTGAATTGCCAGACATGTGCTTTTCCTGACGGAGAGCACGTCTACCTTGGAGGGTCAAGAGACGAAGACCCCTCTGCTGGGCTAACGTGTGTGTTCCTCCCACAGGGCGGCCGGGGCGACTTCGGCATGAAGGGAGCGCCTGGGAGGAAAGGCGAGAAGGGAGAGCCTGTGAGTGCCCGGGAGCCCACCTGAGAAGGGGTGGCCGGGCTCGGGACCTCACCCCCACCCCAACCCCGACCCCCAGCAGCCTCTCCTCACCCAGGCAGGGGCTGTGGGGTGGGGGGAGAACAGACTCCCCCACGTGCAGGGACCCTCCCCAGGGTGGTTGCTGAAGCCACCTGCCCTTGCTCTTTCTCAGGCGGATCCTGGTCCCCCTGGTGAGCCGGGCCCTCGGGGGCCAAGAGGAGTCCCAGGACCCGAGGTAGGCCAGTCACCAGCCCTTGCCCCTCAGACCAAGCCCCCCGCCAGCCAGGCCAGCCCACCATGTGCAGTGGGCAGCATCCTGGGAACAATGTGGCCCTGCCCCGCCTCATGGTCATCCTCCCTCCCCAGGGTGAGCCCGGCCCCCCCGGAGACCCCGGCCTCACGGTAGGTGTCACATGGGGTGGAATCTGCATCCTGGCTTGGAAGTGTTGTTTTTTCTCCTAAAACCCAGAAACCAAGTGTGGGGGCAGTGCTGAGTTAGAGGTCAAGTTGGGGAGGGTGGGACCCGCCTGCCTCCTTCCTGCGGCTACACTCCTCACATGGACAGGGACGTCTGCCCCATGTCCCGGGCAGGGGGCTTTGTGGAGACTTCCCCAGGCCTGCTGCCCTGGCCCTGCAGGGGTCTGCTCACTGGGCCTGGGCCACAATGACTTGTCTTGCAGGAATGCGATGTCATGACCTATGTGAGAGAGACCTGCGGGTGCTGCGGTGAGTGTGCCCACACAGGTCCAGGGCGTGGAGATGCTGAGTGCATCTGAGGGTGGGGGTTTCTCATGGTCCCTCCCCCAGCACCCCCCACGGATGCCGTCCCACTCCCCAGACTGTGAGAAGCGCTGTGGAGCCCTGGACGTGGTGTTCGTCATCGACAGCTCCGAGAGCATCGGCTACACAAACTTCAGCCTGGAGAAGAACTTCGTCATCAACGTGGTCAACAGGCTGGGCGCCATCGCCAAGGACCCCAAGTCAGAGACAGGTGAGCTGCACCACAGAGGTGTGGGTGGGTGGTCCTGGCACAGCAGGGCAGGGAGATGGGGAAACGCAGAAGTCAGATGCCCCCTTTAGAGAGAGCTTAGCTCTGAGCAGTTTGGAGACCCTGCATTTGAGGGTGGGCTTCAGGCCATGCCCTCACACTGCACACGTGGTCTGCAGGGACACGTGTGGGCGTGGTGCAGTACAGCCACGAGGGTACCTTCGAGGCCATCCGGCTGGACGACGAGCGCATCGACTCCCTGTCCAGCTTCAAGGAGGCCGTCAAGAACCTCGAGTGGATCGCGGGCGGCACCTGGACGCCCTCCGCCCTCAAATTCGCCTACAACCAGCTCATTAAGGAGAGCCGGCGCCAGAAGACCCGTGTGTTCGCGGTGGTCATCACAGATGGGCGCCATGACCCACGGGACGACGACCTCAACCTGCGGGCACTGTGCGACCGTGACGTCACGGTAACAGCCATCGGCATCGGCGACATGTTCCATGAGAGGCACGAGAGCGAGAACCTTTACTCTATCGCGTGTGACAAGCCACAGCAGGTGCGCAACATGACGCTCTTCTCTGACCTGGTGGCCGAGAAATTCATCGACGACATGGAGGACGTGCTCTGCCCGGGTGAGGGTGCCGGGCTCGCGGTGGGGGCTGGAGGAGGAGCCCTCTGGGAAGGAGCTGGGGCCAGCACAGAGGGGCTGAGGCTGACTGTGGCCCCTGGCCCCATTCTTCTCTTCTAGACCCCCAGATCGTGTGCCCAGACCTCCCCTGCCAAACAGGTAACCCCAGAGCCCCTGAGCCCTCCACCCCAGAATGGCAGAGCAGCCCTGGTGTCCTTCCTCTCACATGGCCAGGACTGGGGTGGAGGGATTTGTGGGGACCTCTGAGGTGGTGCCACTGTGGGGCTATTCCTCAGTGGGACACCCTTGAGATTTGCATCCCAGGAGCCCGAGTACAGTAGAGGAGGGGACTCAGGGAGGGGTGCTCTTGGCGTTGCAAGGATGGTGTCATGAGCCCTTTGCCACCTCCAAAGTGGTGGGGCTGGTGCTGCCCATGGCGCTCGGCCACTGGTCTTGAAGGCAGTTCCACAGTCCAGGGAGGTCCGGTCGTGGGCCTCGCGGTCTCCCCACCTCCAAGAGAGACGTGCACACCAGGGCCATCCAGCTCCGCGGGCTGGGCCGTGCACTCGGTTGTCAGGAGAAAGCGCGGGATTCGGTAAACAAAACAGCCAATTTAAAACCATCCCAGAGGCCACAGTGCGCGCTGACGCACCTGCTCCACCCCTGTCTGCCTCAGCGCTGTCGTCTCTGGAGCAGAAGCCGACTCACTCGCGGGAGCCTGTGTCCGACACAAGGCTGTATTTATGGCCCATGTGGCTGCGAGGCTGTAGTTGGGGGAGCCCCAGGGCAGGTGTCCAGGGCTGGGGAGGGGGAAGGAGGGTCTGGAGGATATCATCCGCATGGCACTGGACACCGTTGCTGCCTCATCCACCACGACTACTTCACAGTGACTGGGTACCAGGGGCCATGGGGCCCACAGGAAGGGGCTCTGGGGGCCTCAGGAGCTGAGATCCCCCTTGGGGAGCCCTGTCCCCTCCCAGGAGCATTGAGGTGGGAACCTGGAGCCAGCTCTAGGAGGTGGGGCTACCATGGAGACAGGGTGGGGTCAACAGGTCCAAAGTGGGGGACCACAGTTGGGAACCCTGAGAACACGCGTGATCTGCGTTTGTGCTCAGGTGCTCCGGGAAAGGGCTCCTTGCATGGATAAGTCAATCCCGCTGAGCATATCACAGGCACTGAGACCACCCAAGAGAGGGAACTATGTGGATTTGGTGTCAGGTCCCCAAACCTATTCTGACAAAGAACTTTCCCGGAAAACACCACTCATGGTTGTACTCCAAGGCCACACTGCAGCAGGGGTCACCCCGGGAGACACTGGAGGCCTGCCCTGGGCCTCAGCTGCCCGCCCACGCAGAGTTGGCGGCTATCTGGTGCTGAGACACCCAGAGCCCATGATGCTGGCCTGAGGGCATCTGCCCTTGTCTCTGCCAAAGGCGAGGGTCTGGGGTCTGCACTGAGACCCCACCAGCCACAGCCCCCTCGTGTCCTGGATCTGAGGCCCTGCAGTGGGCTGCAGCGTCTGTGCCTGCCCTGCAGGGCACCTGAGTCCTCCAGGGCCAGCTGGGTCTACGCAGGGTGGGGGGGTCCATGCTGCCGCGTCAGCACCACGCTCAGCTTGACCAGACCCTGGCCCTGGTGCTGAGACCCAGCCTCCCCACCTTGCTCCTGAGCATTCTGTAGTGTCTTTATCAGGTGGGGAAGAGCCCCTCCCTCTGCTCTGCTGAGACTTTTTATAGTGAGTGCGTTGGGCTCTGTCAATCACACACTTTTTCTGCATCTGCTGATGTGATCACGTGGCTGTTCTTCTGTGGCCTGTTGATGGGGTGGATCACAGCCGTTGATCTTCAAAGGTTGGGCAAGCCTTGCATGCCCACGATAGATCCTGCTTGCTCGGGGTGTGTCACTTTCTGTGTGTCACTGGATCTGACTGGCTGGTATTTTGCCAGGTATTTTAGCGTCTGTGTTTGTGAGAGATATCGGTCTGCATTTTTCTTCCTTGTGATGATGCCTCCATCTGGACTTGGAGTCAGCGTGATGCTGGCCTTGGGTCCGCAGTGGCTCCTGATGGGTGGCTCACCCAGGACGGGGGTCTGGGACAAACAGTTTCCACCTCGCTGAGAGCGGGCAGCCTGCTGGAGGTGGTGAAGGCGGGTAGGGAGGAAACGGGGATCTTGGCCCCCTGGTCTCCCCTGAAGCTTCCAGAGGCCCCTTTAGAGACTCATCCCCTTGTGCTACAGCTCCTTAACCACCCTCTTTGCTAAACTTGCAAAGCTCATCTTTGCTAAACTTAAAGCTATTTGAAATTTCAAAGTAAATTAGACCTTGTGACTAGAGGAAGTAAAGCAGATGTGACTTTAGAGCAGTTCTCACGACGTCCTGGGACGAGCATCTTCTGTAGCATTTCTGGGCTGCAGATGGTGCTGGGGGAAACCGTGGTCCCTGGCCTGGCCCTGACCTCGTAGGCCCAATAGCCCCATCCACGCAGAAGTGCAGCCACCTGGGCTTGGACACCTGGGATGGTGTCGATGTGTTGAGAAGCAAGCGAGGCCAGGCATAGGCTGGAAAGATGGATTTTATTCAGGAACAACAATGGTAGGAGGGAGGGACTCCAGCGTAATAGGAGCAGGCTCAGCTCACAGGAGACACTTTAGAGGCGGGTCTGCCTGGGGAAGGCACTGGTCGCTGCAGCGGGGCCTCCTGGGTTTGCTAACTGGTGCTCACCCGGGGGAGATGCAGAGAGAGAGCTGTGAGCCTGGGCATTCGCATCTCAGAGCTGCTCTCAGATCCTGGAGGAGACAGTTGTGGGAGGCTAAAGAGTCCCATCTCAAAGGGGCAGATAAAGGGTTTAGAGCTGCTCTCAGATCCTGGAGGAGACAGTTGTGGGAGGCTAAAGAGTCCCATCTCAAAGGCAGATAAAGGGTTTAGAGCTGCAGGCTTTCCCGGGCGGGAAAAGGATCACGTTTAAGGGGGCCTGGGGTCTTCTGGGGACAGGGCCTTGAGCTGCTGGAAGCTGTGCTAGGGTTTGGTCATGCTTCTCAGTGCAGGGTTAGGAGCAAGCCATTTTGTGACGAGAGTTTTTCTTAGGGTCTTTGGTGTCCCCGGAAGGTGCTGTGTGCTCCGGTCTCCTGGGCAATGTCGCTTGCTGCCAGATTCCCAGCCCCCCACCCCACCTCCTGACGAGGCCATGGCACGGGCCCCACCGCATCTGCTTGGCATCTCCGCCATGCTGCCCCTCATGGGGCCTAACTGCCACTCCTCGCTTTGGTCCTAACTTGGTCACACCCACCCAAGCCCCTTAAAGTCTTTTCTGGACACTCCCTTGCAGATGCACCACGGCCAAGCGGCGAGCCCCTGGTCACCTTCCTCCGCACGGAAGAGGGGCCGGATGCCACCTTCCCCAGGACCATCCCCCTCATCCAGCAGTTGCTAAACAACACGGAGTTCACACAGGACCCCGCTGCCTATACCCAGCTGGTGGCCGTGCTGGTCTACACCGCCGAGCGGGCCAAGTTCGCCACGGGGCTCGAGCGGCAGGACTGGATGGACCTGTTTATTGATACCTTTAAGCTGGTGCACAGGGACATCACAGGGGACCCCGAGACCGTACTGTCACTCTGCTGAAGCCGGGGCCCCATCCCATGTGTGGAGATGGCAGAGCTGGCCCCTTGCCCCGCTGTGTGAGCTTCGCAGGGCTACCTACCACAGACGGGGGCTCAGGACAGCAGGGCGTTACCCTCCCACAGTCTGGAGGCCAAAAGTCCAGAATCAAGGTGTCATCAGTACTGGGTTCGCTGCAGAGTCTGGGGGCGAGGGTCCTTCCTGCCCCCTCCAGCTCCTGGTGGCTGCCGCATTCCTAGGTTTGTGGCCACATGGTTCTAGTCTCTGCCTCATTTTCACGTGACGTTCTTCTCTTGGTGTCTCTCTGTGTCCTCTCTGGTTATTAAGATGCCAGCCATTGAGTTTAAGGCCCACCCTAAATGCAGGATGATCATATCTCAAGAGCTTTGCTGAATCTCATCCGCAAAGTCCTTCTTTGCCAGGTATCCTTCCCAGGCCCCAGGGATGTTTTGGGTGTCGTTGTTCAGCCAATCACACCCTCCACAGTCCAGCTGAGCTGTCAGGCATTTGGGGATGCTGGTGAGGGAGGAATGTGCCATGTGCTAGGGGATGTCCCCCTGCCTGGTTCTGGTTGAGCCTCAGAGATGTTCCCAGAGGCTGTGACAGCCTGGCTGCAGGTGTGGGCTTTGACTCTGCATGCAGTGACACGTGTGCGCTCGTGACCCTCAGGGAGCTGCAGGGAGGTGGCTGGGGGTTGGGCGGCGATGGCCTGTGTGGGGACCTGGTGGTCCTGATGCCAAGAAGCATTGGAACCAGCATTGCACCCATTAGGGAAAACTGCCAGGGCCACGACCACCATACCCCAGTCGTCCGGCGTCTGTATCCTTTCACCCAGCCTCTGGATATCCACAGACATGGGAAGGGGGCGGCAGGGATGACCCATTGTCAAGACACAGCCCCCTGAAGCCAGCTCTCTGAGCGCAAGGAGCCTGTTCTGGGCCTGGGCTGCGTTGCTGCTCCTGCCTGCGCATCCCTCGGGCTCAGGGTGGGGTCGTTTCTCCAGGGCAGGGGCGGGCCACGCTTCCTGCTGTGGGGGATCAGCGGCAGGAGCAAGGACCCCCCAGGAGGACAGAGCAGAGCCCGTGAACAACCCAAAGCCCGTGGCCCCCCTGGTCACCAGCCCTGTGGGTGTATGTGCATTGAGGAAAACTCCCCCAAACCTCCGCCCCACTGCAGGTCTGTCCTGTGTTTGTGGTGACAACAGTGAACATGTCTGTTGACTCTTGGGCTTGGGAAGTCCTGTGGTGCCTGAGAACTCACGGGGCACTTCGGCAGGCCCCAGCCGCGAGTCCCCAGACCCGAAGCTGCTCTTTCTTTGCGCCAAATAAGCTGCGTCGTCAATAAGCTTGCTAAAGAAGAAAGCTGTCCGCCCACGAGCGCTGCGCAGGGCATGTCTGCAGGTGTGGCGAGGGGGTCGCAACACTCTATAAAGCCTGAACGTGTAAAGTGCATGCGTGGCTGTGGTCCGTTGTGTGCTGGGTCTTCTCGCCTGCCCGGGGTTGAGCTGTCGAAGACACCTGAGGGGTGGGCACCTGGCCCCAGGGGTGGAGGTCCTCGGTCAAGCATGCCTAGGGTCAGAACCCTGCTTCCGATGGGATTCCCAGGGTCAGCATTCCCAGGCAATGACCACGTCTGGGGAGTGGGCTGAGGACACCCGTGGGGGACCAGCCCCGTCCCACCCATCCCCCATCTCAGCAGCCAAGGTCCTGAGCAAGGCTGTAGAGGGAGGGCCCGGCCCTGCCACATGTCCATGATGTGTGGGTGAGCAGCGTCCCAACCCATGATCTCTGGCTCCATGTGGTGCCCACATGTGTAGTGGGTGGCCTGTCCTTGGCCCTGGCTGCAGCCCCCCTCCCACGCTGTCCAGCATGTCCAGGGCTGGTGACCGCCCAGACGGGAGAGGGGTTGGACTGCACCTATGCCCACTGTCCAGTGAAGCCATGGCCAGTCTCTGAGGACACAGGCTCCTCGTCTTTCTGGGAGAGATGTGGCCTGGCCAGCTTCAGGGGCTGGAGGGCAGCGGTGCAGGCAGGCGGCCCTGAGATGGGGCGAGTGAGGGGGTCACAGCAGGAGGTGGCAGCACTGGGGTCTTTGTGAGGGCCCTCCCCCACACACAGATCATGGTTCTTTTGTGAGTAGTAAATTCTTGGGACAAGAGAAGGTGCTTTTATGTGCCTGGAGGATGCCAGCCTGAGCCAAGATCGTGCTTAGGTGGAAACTGGGCCCCCTGGCCTCTGACGGGGTCTCCAGCACTCAGGTTTAGGGCCATTTCCTGGTGGAAGGACAAGCCAGGGAGACATTGGTGGGTCCTAGGAGATGGGGTAACTCATCGGCCACATGCCTGGTGGAGCCTCAGCAGGTGCCTGACTGAGGACCCCCACACCTGGGGCTGCTCTGATGGGGGCTCCCACCAACTGTGACTTTGGGTCCACTGGTCCAGTGGGTGGGTGTGTGTAAAGGGAGGGGCGCCAGGTGTGGCAAGAGCGGGCATCTGTCACCCGGGGTCCTGCCTCGGCCGCCCCTCAGGCCCCAGCCTGCACCCACTACAAATCTCACCCCCCAGAGCTGTACGTGGCCCAGTGCACGCAGCGGCCTGTGGACATCGTCTTCCTGCTGGACGGCTCTGAACGGCTGGGTGAGCAGAACTTCCACAAAGCCCGGCGCTTCGTGGAGGAGGTGTCACGGCGGCTGACGCTGGCACGCCAGGACGACGACCCTCTCAACGCCCGCGTGGCCCTGCTGCAGTACGGCAGCCAGCGTGAGCAGCAGGTGGCCTTCCCGCTGACCTCCAACCTGACGGTCATCCAGGAGGCACTGGACGGCGCACGCTACCTCAACTCCTTCTCTCACGTGGGCGCAGGCATCGTGCACGCCATCAACAACATCGTGCGGGGTGCACAGGGCGGGGCGCGCCGCCACGCTGAGCTGTCCTTCGTGTTCCTCACAGACGGCGTCACGGGCAACGACAGCCTGGAGGAGTCGGTGCACTCCATGCGCAAGCAGAACGTGGTGCCCACCGTGGTGGCTGTGGGCAGTGATGTGGACATGGATGTGCTCACCAAGATCAGCCTGGGTGACAGTGCCGCCATCTTCCGCGAGAAGGACTACGACAGCCTGGCCCAGCCCGGCTTCTTTGACAGGTTCATCCGGTGGATCTGTTAGCGTCCCTGCCCCGGTGTGCCTGCCGAGGCCCCTCTGCCCGCCCATCTACATCCCCTTGTCCACCTCCTGTCCATGGTGCTAACCAGACCCAGCCCAGCTGGTCCAAGCCGGACTCCAGACTCAGGGTCTCTCCCGCTAGCCAGCGCGCCTTCTCACAGGGTGGGGGCCGGTCTCACTCGGAGGAAATCGGGAGGGGGAGGACCCCGCACCCAAGACCTACCTGCCCTCCTCCAGCTCCCCCCTGGGGTATCCACGGCCCCTGGCAGCCCAGATAGGTGAGGCCCCCTGCCCCGCTCCCCATCCTCCCATGCCCCGCCCTCAACTCCCTACACCGGCCCCAGAGGCTTCCAGATGCCCACACTCCAGGGTCCACCAGCCCTCAGACGCGCAACAAGCCGCCCGCTGTCCCAGCCCCTCGGCCTCCCCTGCTCCCGCCTCACCCTGTGCTCGGCACCTGCCCCGTAGCCCCTCGCGAAGGCTTTCTCCTGCCACACCAGCCCTCCAGGGCTCTGAGCTCACCAGAGCAGCCCTGGGCATCCCTGCGACGCACACACCCCACGGTCCAATAAAGGCTTGAACTGACTCCTGCTTCCAGCTCCTAAGTATCTGTGCCCCGCAGGGACCCCCCACCCCAAATGCATCTCATGTTCTCCTCCAGCTGGCCGAGGGTACAGGGATGCTCGACCCTTCACACACCCACCAGGACTGGCCATTCCCTGTGTTCCCTGGTCCCCCTCCCCTCGTAGGGGCAGGCATTGCCTGGAGGTGTCAGCCATCCCCACTGTCCCCAGGTATGTAGACTGGACAGCCACAACCACAGAATCCACCCTGGCCAGGTGGCTTTGGGTTGTAATTGATGCTACTTAATCAATGAACTCACTGCCAAACCAGCACCAAAGTGCTTTAAGAATGTTTTGTAATTTGTGTGAGGATATTTTGTGGATAAAAAGATGATTGACAGACAGATAGATGATAGATAGACAGAGATATTCCATTTCTTATTTTATTGTCTTTGCAATCTCAGCAATTTTTTGATGTTCAGACTACCAGGTCTCCCAGGCTCTGGGAATTGCCCTGTTGACCCGTGGGCTCCCAGGCAGATGCTGCGCTCCCACTGTGCATCAGCTCAGCTGCACACAAGGCACCCTGCACTGAGTGACCTAAACAACAGGATTTATCATCTCACAGTTCTGAAGGCTGCAGCCCAAGGTCAAGGTGTCAGCAGCCACACTCCCTCTGAGGGCGCTGGGGAAGCATCTGTTCCAGGCCTCTCTCCAGTTTCTGGACGTCCTTTGGCTTGTGGCAGCGTCACTCCAGTCTTCATGTGGTGTTCTCCCTTGTCCAGAGTCCTCTTTTTATGAGGACACAAGTGATGCAGGATTAGGACTCACTCCATGCTATCAGTAGGACCTGATCCTAACTAACTACATCTGCAAAGACCCTGCTTCCAAATAAGGTCACATTCTGAAGGACTGGGGGTTAGGAAGTCACTGTGTGAATTTGAGGGAACACAGTTCATCCCATCACACTCTGATAACGTTTGTCCCCTTTGGGGGATGAGTGACTCTTTTTTTTTCATACTTCTACCTCTCTGTCATCTGACAACTAAGCCTGCAGCTGGTGGGGAGGACGTCGATCATTTTCTCTTCCTCTGCCCTTCTCTACCCGCAAAGAACAATGCAAAGTGTCTGCAAGAGAACGAGAAGAGACCCGCCTGTCCCCTAAGCCCCTGCACCTGAGCTTAAGGCCTCATCACTGTGCTCCAACTGGGAACCTCCCGGGACAGGCAGGTGGAGGAAGGCAGAGTCCCTCAACCCTGCTCCACCCACCAGAGCATAGCCCAAAGCACCCTGCAGAGGGTCCCGCTGGAGGGGAAAACCCTGTCTGTGATGCAAGCCCCTGGGTGTGCAGCCTCTGACCCTGGCAGGGTGGGAACACAGTCCCATGGGAAAAGACTTCAGACACCGGTGAGGGGACATGTGGGGTCCACTCACCAACATCCCCTAAAAAATGTCTTTACCATTGTCTCTTCACCTACTATCCCACACCAACATACCCACCCAAATGTCGCCTCACCAGTATCCCATCACCAAACTCCTCTCAACAATGTCCACACAACACCCATCTCACAACAACATCCCCTCACAGATAACACAACACCAACATCACCATACAAACATACCCTCACCAACATTCCGTAACCAACATCCACACACAAATATACCCAAACCAAAGTCTGCACAGCATTCCTGCACAAACATACCAACATACCCACACCAACATCTCCCAGAAATATCACTTCACCAACATTCCAGACTAGCATTGCCAGACCCAAATCCCACACAAATGTCCCCTACCACTATCACCTCACCAACATCCCCACACTAACAAACTCTAACCAAAATTCTCTCACAAACATCCCCATACCAACATTTCCAATGAACAACCCACACCAACATCCTTTCACCTAAATTTCCTTACCAATACCCCCACAACAGCAGCTCTCATCAGCATGACCACGTGAACATCCAATCACAACATCCTCTCACCAACACCCTCTCACTAATATCTGCACACGAACATCTCACCAACATCTCATCATCACCAAACCAGCATTCTCACCAACATTGCCAGAGCAGCATTCCCACACCAAAACTCCAGACAACACCCATCACCTCACCAAATCTCCTCACCAACCTCCCTCCACCAAATACTGTAACCAAAATTCTCTCACAAATACTCCCACACCAACATTTCTAATGAACAACCCAAACCACCAATTTCACACAAACATCCCCAACCAACATCAACTCACCAACATTTCCTCACCAAAATCCTCCCACAAACATCCTGTACCAACATCCCCAACCAACAACACACAATCATCCCTTCACTCACCACCATCGCCTCAGCAACATGCTGTCATCAACATTTCCAAACTGACATCCCCACACCAACATCTTGCCAACATGACCTCACCGACATCCCAAACCAACATTTCCTGACCAACACCCCCTCAGCATCACATCTCCACACCAACACTCCCACACCAATCCCTACACCTTCGTCCCCTCACCAACACCCCCATACAATCTTCCTTCATCAACATTCCTCTGCTCACTCGGTCCCATCACTAATCTGCCCTCAGACTGTCCAGGCGCGGCTGTGGGCAGCAGGTTTTCCATCCTGCACAACACTGAGCAGGGAAGAAGCCAGTCCTTGAGGAGAAAAAGGCTCAAGCAGGGACATTTTCAGGCTCTCTTGGGGCTCCCAGCTCTGTCACATCTCTGCCACTGTCTTCTTTCATAAAGGTGGAGACAGCCCATTTTGGAACCATCACATTTGTTACCTGTTTATAAGAACGGCCCTGTCCAAATGCCACCCCCACACGCTCTCCCAGGGAATGTGCTGCAGTGTCCCAGAGCCCCACCTGTTTCCCAATTGGAGGATCTGTCCAGTGACCAGTGGGAGCTGGGTCAGGGGAAGATCGGTGTGGTCAGGCAGGCTGTCCAGTCTCTGGTCTATCTGGGGGGAACCAGGGGAAGCCGGGTCCCTGGGGAGGGCATGTCCTCTGAGCCACTGCTGTGCAGCTTCCAGAAGGTGAATCACAAAGACACACACACGGGTGCTGGGGCAGGGGCCAGGACAGGAATGGGAACATGACAGGGCTGGAGATGGGCCTCCTCTGCCCTCAGTCGGAATTGCAGCTCAGGAAAGAAACTTGGACATTGAATTAGTGGTCCCTCATCATGGCTGTCCCCAAGCCCCCTGGTCCCCTCCCCAGATCCCTCCAGGATGCAGCAAGTCTGAGACCAGAAGCTCCAACTGGGCCATGACGAAGGACTCCTTGGGCCCCAGGGGTGAGGGCACCAGTGGCCCCGCCAACCCTCCTCCAGGGCGCCTCTGTGCCCCCCACCCCACCCGGCAAGCACACCTCCTTCATTGTGCTGGGCCCTGCCCTGCAGGTCCCTAACCAGCCCGGCACCCTCTCCTCCCCGTCAGAAGCTCCATCCCAAGTGAGCCCACGGGGAGTGTGTGCAGAGATCACGTTAGTTCCCAGATGCTCTCGCCCTCACCCTGAAGAGGGGGACAGACCCAGGTCACAGGGGCCTGGGGTCCCCAGTGCCACCACTTGGGGCCCACGTCCCAGCTGTGAGTGGCATCCTTTGTGGCTGTCCTGAGCCTCAGCCTCCCGTTCATGACACGGGTGTGGGACCTCTGGGAGCTGTGGCCGGGCTGGAGGAGTGAGCCACACACGCAGGTGGGGGCCCCACTGCCCCGCTCAACCCACAGCCAGGCACGTGGGATTGGGGTCAGCTCCTGGAGCAGCTGTGAGGCAAATGGTGCATCATTTCCTGATGTCCTGATCAGACCATGAGGGGGTCCTGAAGCTTCTGTTCAGGGTATGCCCCCCACTGACCTGTGCAAGCTGCACGGAGGGGCAAGGAGAACCCCACGAGTATGTGTAGTTATGAAGAGTACTTGAGTACACTTGCTGCAAGCAAAGTCAAACCACATGGGAGGAAATGAAGTAGAGGTAAGAGGGACCGTGACCGCACGCCCCCACACCCCCTTCCCAGAGTTAACCATGGTTAGGGGCCTTCCAGTGTGTCCCGTGCATTTGCACATACACGTGCATGCACACACACAGACAAACACCACACGTGCACGCAGGCATTGTGCACTGTAGTGGATTGAATTATGTCCCCCCAAAACTCACTTAAGCTTGAATTGTGTCCCCACATTTCATATATTAGAAGCTTAATCCCTACCGTGACTGTTAAGAGGGTGGGAAATCCTATTATGGTAATTGAAAGGTGGAGCCTTGAAGAGATGATTGGATCAGAGGACTGTGCAGTAGTGAATGGATTAATAATAGTGGTCAGGGGTGTGGTTCTGAGGGCTTTAAAAGTAGAGGACAGTCTGTCTCTCTCTTTCTCTGCTTCCACCATCTTGCATGTGAGACCCCTAAGTCACTGTTGCCACCACCAGATGGACTTTGGACTTCCCACTCTCAGAGACTGTAAGCAATAAATTTTGTTTTTCTTTATAAATTACCCAGTTCCAAGTATTTTGTTATAAGCAACCTAAACAGACTAATACATGCACATACACACGAATGCAGACACACATACACACAAGCGTCGTGCACACACACGAATGCAGGCATGCACACAGACACACAGGAGCTATTCCTACTAACAAGAAACCATCCACATGTGGTTTTGTAACTTGCTTCTGTTGCTGCAGGTCCCCTCGCCCCTCCTTGTAACAGGCCTCTCCTTGCTTGTGGCCAACAGGTGCTGCCCCTGTGGACTCCGGGGTGCCGGGTGTTTTCATACACAGACGGCTCATGCCCACCCCACCCCTGTGAGCTGGGCCGGCCTCTCTTGGGAACCTTGTCCTGTCCAGTTTGACTTGCAGGAGCTGTTCACACTGACGGATGGCCGCCCTTGGCCTGCTGCTGGTGTTGGGTATCTTTTGCTTCCACTAGGATTCTCGTCTTTTACCTGGGGTGGTGATGTTCTTCTCCAGAAACAAGTGTTTTAAATTTTCTGGAAGTAAAATCTTTCCTATAAGGCATTTGGGTTTTCTGCCTTGCTTAAGAGGGACATACTCACCAAATTATTTTCTTCTAACGTCCTATATTGCTGTCTAATAAGTACATGCATACTTTTTTACATGTGATCACCAATCTGGAAGTAATTTGGGAGTATAGTGATTTTTAAATTATTTTTTAATGGAGAACTTCCCTGAAGGCAGGAGCTACCATGAGGGTAGCTGAGGTGGGGGGACCCCATGATGGAGCCAGAGGGTCGACTGGTGCTCAGGCCTGGACAGCCCAGGGCTGATGAGACTGTTTAGGCCTCACCCAGGAGCTTCCCCATGATGCCGGGGGCTCCTTCTGGCACTGAAAGTCCTGCTCTCCCTGTAGGGTTTCTGTCCCACGTGCAACCCGAAGCCCCCTTCACGTGGACTAAGGGCCCCATCACTTCAGCACCCTGCACCAATCCCCAGGGTGCTCTGAGCCACCTGTGAGTTGCTGCGCCCACGTGTCTGTGGGGGCTGGAGCTGGGCACGTCCCCACACACTAGGACCCCGTTTCCTCCACCCCAGCTCCCACAACTCCCTGACCACAGGGGCCCCTGTCCCTGCCCCGTGACCCCAGGCTCAGCCCTCAGCCCTGCCCCCAAAACCCCAAACACACTACACACGTTTAGTGTGAGGCAGCAGGTGACCAAGGGAGACTTGACCAACTGGCTGCAGGTGAAGCCTGTCCCCGCCAGCACCTCCACCCCCAGACAAGCCCGCCCTGTGACCCCACCCCTGTTGGGCAGCCTCCATCTTCATTCTCTGGGCCCCATGTGCACAAGCTGTGTCAGGAGGCCAGCTGGTCCTAACACCCACACCCCACAGTAAGGCCCAGGCCCCACGGGATGGGCGAGAGGTGGTTGGGGGCCACAGAGTCTGGCAAGGTCTTCCGCCAGCAGTCACTCCCGCCGGGCCTCCAGGCGGTCCAGCACCAGCGCGGCCTGGGTCTTGGCTTCCTGCAGGAGGCTGGAGATGTGCTGGCGTGTCTGACAGACACATAGGGAGAGGAGGGACCTGGTCACCACCCTGCCTACCATGCAGCAACCTCCGGCCCCTGCTGCCACAGGCAGGCAGCTGGTCACTGCGCTACTCCTGACAGGCACCACCTGCACCTGCCACCTGCCCCTGCTGGCCCAAGCACCATGTCACCTCCCTTGCCCTCCCCCTGGCTTGTTCACTCCAGGATGGCTGGGGCCACCCTAGGCTTCCCTGTGCCCCTGATCCAGGGACTCCTCAGGATCTCTCAGTGTGGAAGGGAGGGGCCCCTGTCCTGAGCTTCAGGGACAGCCGGGCTCACTGACCCTCCGCAGACCCCGAGCTGCCCCCACCCCCTGGTTTTCCTACGTCTCCTCAACTGCTGAGGGCAGAGCTGTGTCCCCAAGGCCAGGGGGCAGCACTCATGCGGCCCGCCCCTGAACTTGCTGCTCATGTGGTGGACAGTGACTTCCCTCGAATGGCCAGCTCAGATGGGGACAGGCCCCTGAAGAGGCCATAGTGCCACCAACCACATAAAAACAGAACCAGCTGAGAAACAGCTTCTCCAAAATTCTCACAGAAATCCAGAGACTGGGGCTAGGGGTGGGGTGTCTGCCAACAGACGGTGTTCCCTTCAGAGTGGCGAGAATGTTCTAGAACTGGACGGAGGTGGCTGCACGGCATGGTGAGCATGCTCAATGCCACTGGACTGTGCACTTCAAAACACTAAACTCTGTGCCTGTGAATTTCATCTCAATAATAGTAAACGAAATTGTCATGTAGTTGCCCTGAGTGCTGAAGCTCAGACACTTTCTTAGGTGGTCCCCTGTGTTGCCAGGACCCAGTGGATGGGCTGCTGGCCTGGGGGACCCCAGACCCGGAGGCCTCCAGAGAGCAGGTGGGAAGTGTGGGGCTGGCAGTGCGGCTGGGCCACGGCTCCATCAAGGGTGCAGGAAGGGCCCTGATACCTGTGGCACCCCAGGCCCCCCGGCAGGACCAGCCAAGGCCAGCCACAGCCCCATGGGGAGGGGAACATTAAAGGTGGCATCGGCAGGCACCTGGACCACCCTGCCCCCACAGACACCTCTGAGAGAATCAGACGGACAGGACAGACCAACCCTGCCCACAGCTGGACGTAGGCAGCCCCCGTGTCCCTTGTGGTCCTGCAGGCCGTGAGTCTAGGCCCCGAGCGCATCCAGGCCCCAGCTCACCTGATCCTTAAACACATCGTCCGTCATGTCCTTCAGATTGATGATCACGGTGAAATATGCGCCAAACACGCCCATCTCCAAGGCTTTGGCCGCCACCTGCAAAGATGTCAGGACGGGCTGATTTGCAGGCAGACAGCAGGGCCTAGACAGAGGCCTGGACAAGCCCCTTCACTCAGGAATCCCCACGCCTCATCAGTCAGGACTGAGCAAATGACCAGGCCCAGGGGTCTCCATCTGAGGGTCCAACGAGGCCCCTGCCCTCACCCCACAGAGGGATTGGGCTCCCAGGATAACAAACTCAGCATAATTTCTGATTTTTTCCACATTGAGCTCAGAAGACAAAACCTCCTCTTATCTGAGCAGGACTCAGCGGCCTACGAGTCCTGGGAGAGGCCACGCTGGCCTTTTCTGATAAATCAGGAGCCCAGACCACTGTGCTAGAGGCAAAGTTGTGCCCTCTGAGCCCCTGCCCCTGGCAGCTCTCGGTCTTCAGATTAACAGCTGGCCCACCATCCAGGGCCGCTTCCTAGGGACAGCAGGGACACTTCTCAGGATTGATCAGATGCTGAAAACAGGTGCCTTTCTTGTAAAGACCCCGTGAACCATGCAGTCTCAGCAGCTGCAGGAGGCACAGGACTTGGGCTGCGTCCTGTCCTATCTGACCTTCCTGGTTCTGGGCCTTCCGTGCCCAGGCATAGCGCTCTGAGACATGTGTCTATCTCCACAGGCTGCTTAGGTGTGTTCTAGACTAAGCGAGTGGGATGAGAAGGATGGACAGGGCAGGGAAGGGGGAGGGCTCTGGAGACACAGCAGAGGTTCTGCCTGTCTGCGGTGCCACCTTGAACAAGATCTCAGAACAGACCAAACAAGCCAGCCCTGCTGGAGAAGACCAAGACCCCACAGGTGCCCATGAGGAGGGGTCTCCAGGCCTGGTTCAGCCAAGCCCCTGCTGCTTGCTGCCCTGCAGCAGGAGGTCTGGGGTCCCTGGGGCCACATACCTGCAGGTCCGACAGGCAGGCCAGGTTTCCACACAGGGCCAGCTCCTGCAGCAGCGGCCACAGTGAGGACACCGTCTCCACCAGCGACAGGGGCACCTCGACCGCCCGCCTCAGCCCCTCCTGCAGGGCAGCTGCACGCCTGGAACCAGCAGGGGACAATGATCAGAGCCTGGGGCAGAGGGGCAGCATCTGGCCAGGCAGCCACCGGCCTGCCCCAGCAGGACTGAGCACACAGAACTCCAGCGGGTGGAGGGGGTAGGGGGGATAGGAACCTCATTCTCGAGTCATTAAGTGTGTCTCAGGGGCAGGTCCTGCCCTGAGCATCTGGGGCCCCCCACCTCCAGCACCTGCACTCACCTGTCCCTCTCCTCAGCTGTGTTCTTGGGCAGCTTCATCCCTTCCTACCAGAAAAAAACACGCAGTGAGTGACCATGAGGCAGGAGTGGCTGGGTCCCCAGAGCACGCAAGAGTGACCGGGAGCAAGGACTGTGTCCCAGGCCACATGGGACTGTGGGCGAGCAAGGGGCAGGGGGGCAGGGCTAGGTTAGCGTTTCCACTCGGGGCTGTGTCACTGGCACCGCAGGCAGGGGGCAAACGTGCGCTTCTGGGAGAAAGTGCGTCTGTCGGCCTGTGGTTTAGTTTTGGCCTTAGGCCCCAGTGGGGAGGACACACCAGGGGGTCAGAGACCCCAGTGGGGGTGTGGAGAGGAAGGGCGGACAGTGCCCTCAGGAGCCCTTGTTTCCAGATAAGGAGACCAAGGGCCCAGCAGGTCCCCTGAATCCTCACAGCCTGTAGGAGCAGGGGCAGCTCTGGGCCCGGCACCCCTCCCACAGCACTGGGTTCCTCCAGGGCCAACATCGCTTGTAAAATCACACAAGCTGCCACACCACCCCAAGTCTAGGCCAAGAAGCTCAGACTGTGCAGATGACAGAGAGCAAAGCGTTACAGGCCCTGTGGTCCTCCCCACTCAAAGC
This sequence comes from Cynocephalus volans, assembly GCF_027409185.1. Classification (NCBI taxonomy): domain Eukaryota; kingdom Metazoa; phylum Chordata; class Mammalia; order Dermoptera; family Cynocephalidae; genus Cynocephalus; species Cynocephalus volans. Next base: position 58,693,749 of record NC_084460.1, on the reverse strand, counting down.
ACCTCCATCCACATCCTCGCCCCAGCCACAGGCACAGCCTTTTTCCCAAGTGGACACATGTGGTTTCTGACTTCCCACGAAGGAGCTCGCCCCCTCCTATCAGGTGAGCATGGCTGAGCCCAGATCCACACCCACAGGCCCACCTGCAGGAGGGGTGTAGGGGGATAGCTGGGGGGATGTTCCCCATTTTGCTAAATTCAACCAAATTTCCACCCAAAACATCATTATCAACGGACCCCTCCATCAGCCACGGGTGACAGCAAATGACCCTGGGCCCTGAGTGCAGCAGGATTCTGTCCACCGTTCTACCAATGGCAATTGATGAGCTGACACCACCCTGCATCTCCATGGCAGCCAGCTGTCCTGACCACCTGTGGCTGCCCGTCCCCTCATGAGCTGTCTTCTGCTGTAGATTCCATGCGGAGGCAGGACATTTAACTTATTACTTTCCCCCTGGTTGTTTTCTAATCATTCAGGTTACTTCTTGTAATTCCTACATTTAGAGTTGTCCCTAACTTTTTAATAGTTATATTTAAACTGATGTTTCCCTCTAAATGCCTCTCCATGTCTCAACTTCATCAGAGTATAGACATCCAGAAATGTAACCTTGGCCTGGGGAGGCCATTTAATCTATGACACAAGACCCAGAGAAGATAGAATGGAAGACTGATGCATTCAATGGCATAAAAATAAAAAGTTCTCATTTTCAGAAGCCACCATAAGCAAACTCCAAACACAAACAACAAACTGGAGTGGGGGGGAGGGGGACCACACCCAGAAAAGGGCCTGACTCCCCTAGAACCTGAAAAAGTCCTATGAAGCAGCCAGACCCACCTTTGTAAGAAAAGAAAAGGCAGTAAGAAAAAGCCCTCAGAGAAACCTAAGAGAAAAGGGACAAAAAATATTCAGCATATAACTTAGTGAAAAAAAATAAAAACAACGCTGAGCCCACACTTCAGCGTCCATGGGACACTCGTGGCTGCACACGGTCACCACCTGCGTAGGAAAATCTCCCACAGAGTCAAGGGAAAACTGCAAGAAGCAAAACTGGGAACAGCCTGTGCCATCTATTCAAGAAAGGGGAAAAAGAAAGAGCAGGTCTCCTCCACCGACAGGCACACATAGGAGGCAGGAGCCACAGCCTGGGCAGGGGGTTAGAGACAGGGGTGAGGCGCAGCTGCACTTTTGAACTCTGAACCTCCTAAAGGTTTTACCTGTTTACAAAGCACATAAATGAAACTTAAGTGTAAAAACACTGAAAAAAGGTGACTGGTATCTACACACCCCTCCAAAAAGGACATGAACTTCAGCCTCAGATGGTTCCCTTGTCTGTATGATGAACTATTCAGACTAGCTCTGTTACTGCTTGATTTTGTTCTCTTGTGTGGATTCCCATTCGTTTTGGGGGTGCACAGCCCATGGAGCACGTCCCAGAGGGTCACCGGCAGCACTCTCTTCCCCGGGGAAGACAGCTTCTGTCCCTGAAGGCTCTGGGATGCCTTCAAGTTTGTGGAGCTCTCAGGTCTACAGCAACTGCAGGCAGAGCCTTCCTCACCCCATCCTGAGCCTGAGGATCCGTCTCTGTCTCTGTCTCTGTCTCTCCCTGTCTCCCTCTGTCTCTCCATCTCTCCCTGTCGCTCCCTCTGTCTCTTCCTGTCTCTCTGCCTTTCTCTTTCTCTGTCTGTATCTCTCCGTCTCTCTCTCCCATCTCCCCATCTCTCCCTGCCTCTCTCTGTCTCTCTGTCTCTCCCTCTCTCTCTGTCTTTCTGTCTCTCCCTCTATCTGTCTCGCTTTTCTTTTCCTAAATTTCTGCTGACCCTTCCTGAGACAAGGCTCTTCTTGGGGCTTCCTCTCCCTCGGCTCTGCGGCTCTGCGGGATCAGGTCCCTGCTCTCCCCCGACCCGCGCACCGTGCAGGCGGCGAAGGCCCGGGCGTCCTCGTCCACCAGCGCCGTCAGCCGGGCCGCGGCCTCGTGCAGACGCGGGACCAGGCGCCTCATGGTCGCGTCCAGGTGCTCGAACCGGCGCCGGCCGTAGGTCATCAGGCCCGCCATGCAGGCCAGCGCCGCGCCCTGGGAGAGGGGATCGCGGTGTGGGGACAAGCCCGGGCGCCGGCGGGGACCCGGAGCTGGGGGGACCCGAGTCAGCGGGGTCCCGGGACAGGGGCGTCCCGGGGCTGGGGGACCCGGGGCAGGGGCGTCCCGGGGCTGGGGGGACCCGGGGCTGGGGATCCCGCCGCACGGGGGTCCCGGCGCGGTCCCGTCGCCCCCGCCCCCGGCCCTGGCTGGCTGTCTCTCACCATCGCCGCCGCCGCCGCCGCCACCGAGCCGCCCCCCGGGGCGGGCGAGCGGGCCCCGACCTCTTGCACGAAGGCGCGCAGGGGCATGTCCGCCAGGCTCCGCTCGGGCGCGCCGGCGCAGACCAGGTACCTGCGGGGTTGGGGTTCGGGGGTCGTTCGCGGTCTTCAGAACAGGCAGCCGGCTGGGAGCGGTCGCCCCGAGCTCCGCGAGGACACAGCGGGGACCCTGCCGGGGTCTCACCGCGCTCCCCCCCCGACCCGAGCTTGGAACAGTCAGCTGAATGAACGAGTGAGAGGGGAAGGCGCACGAGGACCGGGCCACGTCTGCGCACCCCTGCGCCACCAAAGGCCCCCTGCATAGCAGGGGAGGGGACAGAGGGCGAGGGTGGGGCGGGGCTCGCTCACTCGATGATCCGCTCCTTAGGGTTGAAGGGGGACAGGGAGTCCAGGCCCAGCCGGCTCACCACCTGGAAAGGGGGCGCAGAGGTTGGAAACGACTCGCCTCGTGCATGTCCCACCCATGCTGAGGGCCGACGCGGGGAGGCCATGGGATGTGTGGGTCCCGCCCCAGCTCGCAATGGCCTCCCTGCCCTGAGTAAGTTGGGCCTCTTCATGGGGAGCAGGTTGGTGCTGACACACACCCAGCGCCATGTACAGACGCATCAAACCACTCCGACTTACCCCCACGGGGAAACTGAGGCCCAGAGAGAGGAGCTGCCCACTGGTGATCCCTCAGCAAACTAATCCTCATTTCTCCGATAAAGGACACCACAATCCCCTTGCTGACAGGGGCTAACAGAAAACCGCCTCTTTGGACAAGATTTTAATTGTTCAAGTTCAATGTCTAACAAGTTCTTAAAGTCTAGGAAATAACAATAAACCTTGCTATGTGAGGAAAAGTGAATTTTACTTAAATTCAAAATAAAGTTGTAACAATCCCCATTTAAGGTTAGAAATCATTCTGCCAAAAGCCATTAAAAACACTTCATGGTGTTCTACGCCAGTGACTCAGTCCCTGCCCATTCTGAGCCAAACAGGCCCCTGCTTTCTACAAAGAGTAAAAAGTGTTGCTTGAGGGGGACAAACCATGGGGGTCCCAGAAGGTGGTCTTGGAGACTAGGGTAGAGAACACCTCTTAACAGACTGAAGAATCAGCAAGCAGAAAGGCAGAACCCTCCTGGCACAGAAAACCTCAGAAAGGTACATAGAATTTTTAAATTAATTTAAATGCAAGGCTAAGCTGGCAGAAAGTAATGGAAATCACTCAAAGCCAGAAATTACCAAAAAGGTGAATCCAGAAAGGCCTGCCAGCCTTGAAGCTGGGCCCACCCTGGGGACAACTCACGCCCTCTAGCAGCCCCTTATGACTGAGGGAGGTCTAGGGCCTTCAAAGCGTGAGGTTAGACTGGAGACCCCTGAAAGGACAGAAACAAACACCCCCTAAAGGAAATAGTTGGAATGCTCCCCAGTCCCTGTCTTCCCTTTGGGTGAAGCAGGAAAAAAATCTCTACTGGGAATTCCTAGCCACAGCCACCCTGGCAGGGCTATGGGCCACAGCAGACATAGAATCACTACCTGTGTGGTTCCAAAGCTCCAAGCACCACATTTAGCTTCAAGTGGCCCTGTGTAGTGGTGTCCCTAAGCTCCTAAAAGAGTCAAGCACACACCCTCTTTGGAGGAGAAAACTTTAAACCCAGGTATCCGAGAATTACCACATAAAATCCCAAAAAACACGCACTGGCAATAAAATCTCAAGACACGTGAAACAGTGGGTCACCATGAGGACGGCAGAAAGAACAGCTCACCAGACCAGACCTTCAAAGATGGCAGATACCAGGGCTTTCAAGGAAAGAATGTAAAATAATATGCTTAAAAGTAGAAAAGAACATCACATATTAATAAGGTATGAATAAATGTGGGAGAAGCGAATGCCTTTTCTTGCAGAGAAAGGATGAAGTCAGAAAATATCACTGGCTGCTGAAACTTGTGGCTGGAATTTCAGGAGGAACAGGGTACTCACGTGTTCCTCAAGTGCCCCCCACAGAGCACTCGTTAACTGCAAAAGGAAAAACAGCACTGCAGCAAATAGCCCTGGGAAAAGGGACACCCCGGTACCCGAGTGGTCAAACCGAGCTTGTAAAAGGGCAGCGTGGGCTTCCTGAGGCTCTGAGGACACCGTCACTGTGCCGTTCCTGCCAAAAATGTGCTACACGTCTAGTCAGGAGCGACATCAGACAAGTCCCCAGGAAGGGACGTTCTACAAAACAATTGGCCTGTGCTTCTGAAGCACATCAAGGCCAATGAAGGAGGAGGAAGACCAGGGAACTGTTCAGATTAACGGAGGTGAGAGACCTGACGACTAGGTGCACTGTGAAGTCTGAATCGGACCCTGGACTGGAGGACAAGATGCTGTGGTGGGAGTTATCAGGACATCGATGTGGTCTGATTATGGTCTGAAGATTAGATACTACAGTTATATTAGTGTTGAGTTTCCTGTTTTGATCATTGTACCATGGTTATGTAAGAGAATGTCCTTGTTCTTAAGAAATACACCCTGAATAAATTAGAAATAAAGGGGCACAGTGTCTTCAACCTACTCTCAAAATAGTCCAGAAAAAAAACCAGTCTGTGTGGGAATAGAGAATGATAGAGTAGATGGGCAACATGCAAACTAGCAGTCCGTCTGGCTGCAGAACTCAAGGGAGCTCCTCCTGCCACTCTTGCGCCTTTTCTGTGAGTAGGAATTATGCAAAATAAAAAGTTACAAAAAATATTCTAACAGGCAGGAATAGAATAGACTTGACTGTAAACCATGTCAGCGACTTAGAAACCAGGTTTGAGAAAACTGCAGTGAATGTAAGGGGAAAAAAAGGTGGAGACAGTAGAGAAAAGATAGAATGTGTAGAAGACAGAAGACGCCACTGCAATACAATTGGTGTCCCTAAAGCTGAAGAAGCAAATAACTGGATCACAGATGTAATAGAAGAAAAAATTCTTGAAACTAAGCAAGAATGGACTCTATAAATCACAAGAAGCGCTGCTCTACGAAAACAGTAATGAGAATAATCAACACCAAGACATATCCAGTGGAGCCACTGGATTTTAAGGATAAAGGAGTCCTCAGGCATCAGGAAGAAAGAACAAGTTGCCTGGGGTGGGGGACAACCCACTGGCCTTAGATACCCACACCACAGTGATATTTAATTCCAGAAGATGATAAAAATGTTTGCTATGTTCCCAGAGAAAAACAGGTGACTTAGAATTGTGGTCCTCCAACTGTCTTGCAGGAATAAAGTCACGGAAAGATTCCCAAACTCATCAGAACCCATAGAATAAAGCCTGTGAGCCTTTCTCTAAAAACCTGCTTGACTATGAAATCCAGCCAACAAACAGATGAGTAACCAGGATGGTCCAAAGGGATGGGGATGCATATTGATCTCATTATACAGCTAAGATTACATCTCTGTGGGTATTTAATATGTTTAATAAATGTGCTTATGGTTACAGGAGACAAGTGTTTTAAATTAGATGATGTAAAAGTAGCAACACAATTTAAATCTGGAGCAGAGGCATCCACTCAAGTGCAGTGTGCTGACTTCTTGTCTTTCTTCACCAGGAGTCAACAGACCTTGTCTAATGTTGATATAGCAAGAGCTAAAGGATTACGTGTATTGTTTAAACTTAAAATTTTAACCACCAAAAGGATCCCTTCCCCCCAAAATCCTATAACTTCAAAAAGCCAGGAGATAGAGAAGGAAGAAAAGATGTTGATAGAGTAAGCAGGACTGAAGTCATGCTGGGACCTAAATAAACTGCATGGGCTCTAAAAGATTTTAGAAGGACACAGTTTTTTTTCTTGGCATGCATTTCTCTGAGTTCCCTTTTTTCCCATGGTTATTTGATACTTTGAACCTGGGTTATGGGGCAAGATGACATTATTTACATGAATGTAAAGTTGTCCAGTCAGCCTAGAGCTGCAGACTTGCATGTACCATCCACACCCTGGAAACCAAGGAGGCCTTCAGTAAAGCAGTGATGATTCCACCCTCCAGCAGGACCCTGAGACAACAGCAAGGACGGAAGCAGAAGCCAGACAGAGCCTCTGCAAGACCTTGCATCTGGCTCCCCGCACAAAGCCCCCGCAGTTCACATCCCCACTGTCCTGCTTTTCATTTCCACCTTCCATTCCCTCCTCCCCCTCTTTAAAACCCCTCAGGAAGTCTGAGTCTTGGAGATGGCTTTAGCCTGGCTTCTCCTTCAGGTTTACCTGAGAGATGGGTCAGCCCATCATCTCTCCTCAGGTCACTGGTGTTCCTGAATAAAAGCTGATTTCTTAGTCTACCAGCATTTGGCTTGTTTTTGAAAGGGGACAGGCAGCCAGGCCTGTGCCCAGTGTCAGTGCGAGTAAATAATCTAACCCTAACCCTGTGTGTTTATTTCCTTGTTTTCATAGCAGGCAGTGTACTCTGAAACTGATAAATCAAGAAAAAGTAGACTCTAACCCTTCCATATAAACAGGAGGAAACCACACCCCAGGCCCCCACATACCTGAAATAAGGTGAGAGAAGTGAGTCCATACATATCTGCTAAATGAGTAACTCCACACGGGATAAGCTCAGCTACCAAAAGACAAAGACTTTCCTAAGAATCCAGTCACGTGCCTACTGTGAGGAGCACACCAAAAACAGAGACTCAGAAAGGCCTGGGGCGAGCGTGGCCATGCCTAAGCAGGACCTGGCCCAGCAGGAGCCTATACACAGGGGACTTGAGACCAAGGCATCAGGAGGCACACAGAGCAACTTTCTAGAAGAGCCGTCAATGGGAATGGGGATCGAAGTCACGTAGTACATGCCCCAAATCCATAAACCCAGTTCCAGGAAAAGCAAGGTGCCCCACAGGAATGTGGCTGGTCCAGGAGACCAGAAAGGAGAGCAGGAAGGACCCTGCAGAAAGGTTCACCGTCCCTAGTCATTGGAAGCCTTACAAGAATTGAACATATTATAGGTCACAAAGAAAACCTCAGTAACATCCCCAAAATGAAAAGAGTATGACCACATCTTCTAAACACGAGTGGGGGGATGGGAGGGGAGAAGGAGGAGAAGGGGGGGAGGGGGATTAGAGGGGAGGGGGAGGAGGGGCAGCAGGAGGAGGAGGAGTAGGGAGGCCTGGCCCCATGGATGGGGTCTGAGCTGGGGGTGTGAGCCTCAAGCACCTGAGACCCTTCGTGCCCCCACCCGACCCCCTCCTCAGGAGCCCGGCGCACCAGCCTGATCCGCTGCTCTTCCTCCAGGATGAAGAGGTTCTCCTTGTCGCAGTAGAAGGCAGCCGCATCCAACAGAGCCTTCAGAGGCACCAGGCCCACCAGCTGCGAGCCCACTACCGGAAGGCTCAGCTCCTGCAGGCGTGGGCAGAGTCAACACCCCGGGGGCTGGGCTCGAGAGCGCCCTGGCAGGTGGGACCGCCCTGCTCACCTGTGCTTCTCGGCAGGTCTCCTCGTAGACTGTGTGCAGCGCTGTGACCTCAAAGTCCAGCAGGTTCATGGACACCTGAGCCAGGTTCTTTTCATCCAGGTACCAGCCGATGCCCTGAACCTTTTTCAGACGTCCTGGCTGCGAAGGAAAAGCATTTCCCAGCCTGGCCTGAGCAGCTCACCCACCCCGGCACCAGCACTGAGAGCCACTTGCTCCTGTGTCTGCCCCCCCCCCGCCCCCAGCTGGACGAGGGTCCTGGTGTGGCCTGCAGATTCTGTGTCTCGGGGGCTGTGCTGTGGCTCTTCCCCTCACTGTCACTCTCTCATGTTCCCACCTGAGCTGGCCAGAGAGGGGCGGGGAAGGCCCCACCTACCACAGGGAAACTGAGGCCCCAAGGATCAGGCACTCGGATGCCACTCCTCGTGGGCACCAAGGTCAGACCAGGCCCTGCCTGGAGGTTTGTAGGGGCATCTGGGGAGGCTGAGGAACTGGATGGATGCGGGGACACACCAGGGGTGCCTGGGTCACCTGAGGCTCAGGAAGCAGCTATTTTCCCATCAGTGTGGAAATGCTGTGCTATTTTAAGAACGGTGCAGCCCTGCCTGCTTCCATAGCAAGTGCCCTTTACAGCAAGGGCTCCCAGTTTCACATACTCAAACCCCCAACCCTGCCCCCTTCCACTCAGCACTGCACTAAAGCTGAGTTGGTCAGCAGGCCGGAGGCCAGGCCCCACCCTCCCAGCAGGCCCTGTCCTCTGTCTCAGCTCCTGATCCTCTCCCGAGGGCTGCTGGGGATTTGGATTCCGGGGCTCGCTGGCTGTGCTCACCTGGTGCTCCCCACGGCCCTGCTCCCGCAGGTTGAGGGCAATGCGGTGGGCCTGCTCCTTGGTACCCAGCAGGTTAACATTGAACGCGATGAGGAACTTCCGAGCCCCTGTGGCTGTGGCCCCCCAGCGGGGGACAAAGGAGCTGGGGCCAAAGTCAGGCGCCCACTCGGGCTGCTTGAGCTGTGGGGAAATGCACGGGTGAGACATCCCCACAGGAGGGGCTACCTCGCAGGGTCCGGGGAAGGAGGGGCCCGGGCCCACCCTCCTCCCCACACCCAAACGCAGAAGGGCACCTTCTCGGGGAGGGCCTCGTACTCTCCAGCCCGGATGGCCGGCAGGGTCCGGCGACTGGCTGTCCGCGCTGCCTCGCCGTAGAGGTACACTGAAGGGGAGCCCAGCAGTCAGCTGCTGGACGGTCTGGAACCCCCATTCCCGGGAGGGCCCAGACAGCCTCAGCCTGGAGGACAGGCCTCCCGCAGCCCCCATCTCACCGGGGAGCACCCCGTCTCTGTGCCTCTTGGGGTGGAAGTGGGTGGTCGCTGGTGGACACTCAGTATGATCAGCTCCCCCCTGAACCCCTGCACAGATGCCCAAGGAAGAGCCGCAGTTTGGAGGGTTACAATCAAATGCGTGGGAAATGCTGATGGAAGGAGTTTATGTTTCTTTTTAAGATGCATTTGCATTTAAGATAAAGATAACCACAGATGTGGGAACATGGAGAAGAGAAACAAAACTGACCCTACACAGCTATGAGTGTCGCCATGCACAGGACGAGTACCCCAGCCACACATTAGCCTATATTTACGTGGCAGCAACTGGCTGTGGCTGGATTTCACTCAGAGTCACCCATGGAGGGCTGCCCACTCTGTGGCGTCCTTGTGACCATGCTGACGGGCTGGCTCTGTCCCCAATTTGTCTCCATTTGTTCTGTATTACTTCCTCAATTTGGTTGATTCCCCAGTGTGAAATTATTCTGTTTCAGAAGGCACGGATCCATCCTGCTACACTGCTTCACAATGTGGTCAGCGGGTTCCCTCTGCCCAGCGACGCAGACGTGGCGTCCCTGGGGGGCCAGCAGGCTGCGCTCTGTCACGGTTTCTATGGGCATTTATATCATGACTGAGGAAGCCTGACACTTCCCCGCATGTTAGTTCGCTCATGGTAGTTTTTGGTAATGATTTGCACTTTTAAGAGGAGTCAAGGGCAGAGAACCGTGGCAGACAGGACTGGAGGCAAGGAGGAGGGTCGGCTGGCCGAGCCTGAGACGGCCCCTCCTGGCGGCTCTCACCGGGAACGTGCAGCTCCTCAGCCAGCCGCTGGCCAAAGGCCTGGGCACACTGCACACACTCGTCCATGCTGACACCGCTCACTGGGATGAACGGGCAGACGTCCAGGGCGCCCATGCGAGGGTGCTCCCCTGCAGAGAGACAGGGAAACCAAGGCAGGAGACTGAGGAAAGGGAGTGGGTGGAGGCTCAGTGGGGCTTCTCAGACCCTCTGTCCCTTCCGGTCCCAACCCGACCAGACCCCGGTCCACACACCCAGCTGCTCACGCTGACCACAGGGAAGGCCCTGGGCGCCCCCAGCTTCACTCTCTGGCCCCCCTTGCAGGCAGCAGATCCCCCAGGGGGTTGGTAGGGCACAGTGGTACCACCTGTGGATGTCCGAGGACCCTCCTCACGGCCAGCTAGTGGGAGGCCTCTAAACCCTGGGAGAAGTGTCTTTGGGATAAATCTCTCCCTCTCCTAAGTCACAGAAGTAACTTTCCAAGTGTGGTGAGGCTCTCAGTGAGACCAAGCCAGGCTCCAGCAGCCCGAGACCTCCCTCTTTGGCAGCAGAAAATCCACGCACATTTGCAGAGTGTCCTGACAGTGAGCACAGCCCCTCCCCGGTGGCCAGCTCCCCTCCAGCCCCCACCTTTGAGATAAGCCTCTTATCTGCTCACAGTTTGGGTTCACTTGTGAATCCCATCCATGTGGCCCAGCCTTGCTGTGAATGGCCCAAGACCCTGGCCTTTTGACTAGCTCCCGTATGTGCACCGACCTTTGACCCTGCTCACCACAGCCACTGTGTTTGGTTTGTGGGCTGTTGACAGGTCAGTTTCCCTGGGGGGCATGTCCCACCCTTGCCTCCCCCACCAGGGCCTGCTCAGAGAAAGACAGGGTCAAAGAGCGAGCCTCCCGGTCAATTACTCTCGGTATCCCTGGATTGTGGACGATGGACGGCGGACTGCATCTGCGGGACCCTCCCCTCCCCCCCCACCTAGTCGTGGAGGTGGCCTATGTGTCACCCATGGGGGCTGCACTCACAGCACAGCCCCTATAGCCACACTGGGGCAGCCACAACTTCACAACTCAGGGTCCTCAAGGAGAAGCCTTCCTGCCAGCCCTGTTGAACCCCATGCCCTGTGCCTGTGCCCTGGGCCTGGCCCCTCTCCTAGGACACTGTGGATGTGGACTCAGGCCCCCACGCCCCAGACCCTGCCACCCGCCACCCTCACCTCTGTGTCTGCTCATGTCGATGAGCCGGGAGGCAGCCCGGGCGGCACTGAGGGCCCCCTCCACCACGCACTGTGGCCGCCCCATGAAGGTGTAGACAGTGCGGTTGGTGGAGGATCCCGCATCCACGTCCAGCAGCAGGCAGCCCGGGGTCTGCTTGATGGCTCGGGAGATGGCATCAATCACCTGGAGACACAGCCCAGCCCTCGCCTCAGTTTCCCCACTTGGAAGAAGGAAAAGGAGTTTGGGAGGTAGCTGCACCCCACACCCAAATGTGGGTCTGAGGAGGTGGAGTTGAGCATTGGGGAAAAGCATGCACCCCTGACCAAAGAGCCTGCAGGATGGGCGGTGGTCCCAGGGAGACCCCAGCACACTGGGCCACTGTCACTCCCAGCCCAAGAACAGGGCCCAGCAAGGCGGGCAGCAGGTGATGCCCTAGGAGCAGCTGAACCCCAGGTTCCACTCCCAACAGCTGGGCTCCTGGAGGGGGTCGGAGGCAAGCCAAGGTCACAGAGAGCCAGGATCCCTACCCCCTGGTGGCCCCTCAGTGGGAGCATCTGAAGCAGGGGGGAGGGGCAGATTGCAAGGTGGGGGAGGGGCCCAAGGTTGGGGGTGGGGGCTCAGGGTCCAGATGCTGTCCTGTGGCTTTTGGTGGCTTCCTGATCCCTCTGTGCCTCAGTTTCCTTGTTGGTTAAGTAGGGGTAATAGCAGTGCCCACCTCAAAAGCCTGTGGGGGGTGGGACTCAAGGGCCACACAGGGGTGACCTCATGTGTGACACTTCAACGGCAACTGGGCCAGCCCTCAAGACCCCTGTTTCAGAGGAGAGCATGAGGCCCACAGAGGCCCAGTGATCTGCCCAACCCCTGCTGGAAGCACCCAGAAGCCTCCTGGGCTCACCACCAGCCCCAGCTGCGTCCCACCCATGCTGGATCAGTCCTCCCGAAGCCCCCTCGCCACAGACATGTCCCTGCGGTCAATGGCTGGGGCTCTGCCCACCCTGGGAAGACAGCCCCTCCCCACGCCTAGCACAACGCCACCAGGGCCCCACCTCCTGGTCGTTCCCCTCCGAGAAGTTGGGGACACATTCCACCAGCTGAGACATGGCCAGCACCTTGATCTGGATGCTCCTCTCAGGGCAGGTGGAGGGATGGAAAAAGCAGCTCTCTGAGGCCAGCGGGGCCTTTATACGCCCAGCAGCGCCCTCCCCATAGCTGGGCTTCTCATTAACCAGCAGGCCACAGCCAGGAGGGCAGTGACCCCTGTGCAGACGTGGAGCAAGGGCGGTGCAAAGCAGGGCAGGAGATGCCACCAGGCGGCGATTGCTCCCCGAATACAGCGCATGGTGGGGCCAAAGGGGCTGGCATGCATACAAGTGTGTGTGAGCACGTGCGTGTGTGTCTCAGTCCACTTTCTGCTGCTATAACAGAACGCCACAGACTGGGAGATTTATAAGAACAGACGTCTATTTCCTCACAGTTCTGGAGACTGGGAAGTTGAAGACAGGCCGGCATCTGGTGAGGCCTTCTTGCTGCGTCCTCCCACAGTGTAAGATGAGAGAGCCAGAGAGAGAAAAAAGCGGCCAAACCCCTCTTTTATGAGGAACCCACTCCCAAGACCACGGCATTCATTCATTCATTCATTCATGAGGAGCCCCCAGGACCCACTCACCTGACATTAGGCGTCACCTCCCAACAACACCAACATAGGAACATTGGGGACACATCAAAACCACAAAAGTGTGTGTGTAAATCAGTGTGCGTGTGTGGATGTGAGTGTGTGTGCACACAGATGTCAGGGTGAGTGGACATGGATGTCTGTCAAGGGTGATGTCTGTCGGGGGTGAGTGCACACACTGATGTCGGGGTGTGTGTGTGGATGTCAGTGTGTGCGTGTATATCAGTGTGCGTGTGTGGATATCAGCAAGTACTGAGTGCGTGTGTGTGTGTGGATGTCAGTGTGCGTGTGTGGATATCAGCGAGTACTGAGTGCGTGTGTTTGTGTGTGGATGTCAGTGTGCGTGTGTGGATATCAGCAAGTACTGAGTGCATGTGTGTGTGGATGTCAGTGTGTGTGAATGTCAGTGTGTGTGGATGTCGGTGTGTGTGGATGTCAGTGTGCATGTGTGTGGATGTCGGTGTGTGTGGATGTCAGTGTGCATGTGTGGATGTCAGCAAGTACTGAGTGTGTGTGTGTGGATGTCGGTGTGTGTGTGGATGTCAGCGTGCGCCTGCTTGTGTGCTGCCGGCAGGGAAGGCAGGTGAGCAAAGGCCCAGCTCACCCCTCCTGCTGCTCAGGCCATGGCTCCTGGGGAAGGGTAGGAGCTCTGGCCGTGCTCAGCAGGGCTGGCTCTGGCTCAGCACTCACCACTACCCATTTGAAGTTCTTGATCTAAAACGGCGGCTGGTGCTTCCCTCCTGCGTGCTGCCTGCAGATCACATGGCTGTCCTGGTTGCATGTGGACACGCTAGTCTTGGGGTCTAGCTGTGCCCTGCCTCTTGGGTGCCCTTGACACTCCAGGGCGCCCCCAGAGCAGGTGCACCCCATCTACTGTTTGCTATGCCCACGGCATCCCCTTTGCTTCCAGAAACTTACGCAGGGCATTGGCATTTGAAGCCACTTCATCCATGGAAGTGCCAGGGGTGGCCAGAGGGCCTAGGCTAGGAGATGCCCAGATCTCTTGGACCCCCAGTCATGTGGGGCTTGGGACCCCACCTCTCATGTGGACACTAAGGACAACCAAGAGGAGGGTGGGGCCAGGTGAGCCCAGAGACCCTCAGAGTCTGGGGACCAACAGAGTCTCCCAACCAGGGCTCTATGTCTGGAGGCTGGAGGGGAGGATGGGATCTGTTGTAGGCTGAGGTGTGTCCCCCAAAATCCACATGTTGAAGTCCTAACACGGAGCACTTCAGAATGTGACTTTATTTGGAGATGGAGCCTTTACAGACATGATTAAGGTAAAATAAGATCATTAGGGTGGTCCCTAATCCAATATGACTGGTGTCCTTGTAAGAAGAGACCAGGACACAGACATGCACAGAGAGAAAACCCTGTGAGGACACAGGCAGAAGACACCATCTGCAAGTAAAGGGGAGCAGCCTCAGGAGGAACCAGCCCTGCCCCACCTTGATCCTGGACTATCAGCCTCCACACCGTAAGAAATAAATTCCTGTGGTGTGAGCTCTGCGTCTGTAGTATTTGTTATGGCATCCCTAACCGACTAATCCAGGGTCCTCTGGTGGCGGTATTGGGACCCCACGGCACTGTGAGGACCAGGGCACACCTTGCCCCACATCGGGTCTATCCAGAAACTCCAACATCTTCTCCTCATACATACAGCAGAGAGGGACCAAAGCCTTCTACTTATGGCCAAACCCCAGGACAGTGTCAATGCCAGGCCCTGACCCTGTCACCTGTCAGGTGAGAGAGAAAGATCAGGAGGCTCTGGCTGGAGCTGTGTTGAGTTTCCCACAGAGATGATCTGGGCCAGGGCTTGGCCATAGCTGGGAACACAGTCAAGGACAGGGCCTGTCATGGCACTGGCACCAGTTCTCGGTGTCAATCCTGAGACAAAACTCTGGGAGATGCTATAAAAAGCTCCAGAACAGGGGATGGTAGAAGGCTCCACTGGGTATAGGAAGAAGGATCTCACCCAGTGCCCAGATCCAGGTTTCTATCAATATTCTCCAGTAACAGGGATCAGGGTCCCAATTCCAGGACTGAGCAGGAATCACACAAGATGGGCCCGGAGCACCTTAGAGTGTCAGGAAGTGCTTGGATTAAAAAAACCCAACAAACCACAAACTCTGCAATAATGAGGGCATGTCAAAGGGACATGGCAACCCACTGAAAGAGCCCCCAAAGCTGGAACGATTTGAGCCACAAGAGAAGTGAAGTAGTATTGGGCACAACCCAAAGTATAAAACAAACATCCATGAGTCCATAAATAAGTGACTGAATAAATAAATAAATGTGGAGAAGAGACAAATCCCATGCAGAAGAATCCCAAACAGCTCATGACCCTGCTCCTCACACGTGGGCTGTCTCCACGGGAAGCCACGTGGTCTCCCCCGCCCCTGCGCTTCCACAGGAGCTCACTGCCCTCCCATCTGCAGGTGGGGAGGCCAGGGCTCCAGCATCCATGCTGCCCCAGGGGACATGCTGTGGTGGCACCACACAGGGCAGGCCTGGGTCACCCACTGCCCTTGTCACCACCTTCCCATCTCCACTCGTTTTCATAGGATAGTAAGAACACGCAGGGACGGGTTCAGGCTCTCTGCAGGAGAGCCCACCAGAAGGTTCCACAAGCAACTGCAGCCAGGGGTGCAGCCCTGACCGCCAGGCAGCCTCCCAGCCCAGCCCCAGCACAGTGGATGCCTTGGACCCCACTATGAGGATAGAGGGTGGGCCAGAGGGCTCCCGCCCAGCCGGAGCACCCAGGGCCACTCAGAGCCGAGCCCCAGAGCCTGGGGGACCCACGGCCAGAGGCCAAGAGACAATTCCTCGCAAGCCCAGAGCCCAGGGGCTTCCACATCTTGGGGGCTCCCTGGCTGGGGAGAGACTGCCCCCCCCCAGGCTAGCTCATTTCTTAACAGCAGAGGATTCCCCCAGCAGAGTTTGCCTTTGATATGCAAACCAGCCACCTCCTCCACCTATCGCTCACCGACCAAGCCAATATTCCCCCAACCCTGAGTCCCCCCAGAGCCAGGTACTGGTCAACCAGAGACCGCCCTACGATCCAGAGTCCTCGGAAATTAAACTTGCCTACCCCGCCTCGCCCGTTCCCTCCCAGGAAACTGCAGTCAAACCAAGCCCATGCCCACCCTTGACCTATTGCCTCCTGATGGCCCAGGCGCTCCCCCCCGACCCCCGCCGTGTGGCCCCATGTGGCACGGCATGCCCCCTTGTCTTGGGATCTGTAATAAGCTTCTTGTCGTGTCTGTCCACTCGCTGGCACCAAGGGGGAGGGACTGTGGACCACCTGAAGGAGACTATGTGGCTGCAGCCCTAGGTCTGGGGTCTGTTTGGATGTGGTCATTGCTGCCAGACTTTACCACTCAAAAGGCAATGCCCAAGGGGTGAGGTCAACAAGCAACCCCAGGCCAGTGCCCACCTCCCCAGCCCCACCCGCACCCAGCAGGAACCGGCAGAGCTGGACATAGCTACTGCCAAAGTGAGGTCCCCGAGGTGCCCAGCTCACTAGTCTGGCTCTGAGCTATTGATGCAGCCACCTGCACAGCGCGAGTCCTGGTCTCCTGCTGAATGTGCTGAATGCCACGACATTCCAGGGCCTTGGTTCTGGGTATACCCCCAGCCTCCAGCCCCCGTCAATTCACTGATGGCTCCATCCTCTCGCTGTCTGAGGTGGGAATTGATGGATAAATTCTCTAGCTCCCCCTCCCTGGGCTGCTCCTGCTTCCTGAAATCACTTCCCAAATAAGCAGCCTGTCCTGGGGCTGACAACCTACCCAGTCGCACACCCTGTGCTCAGTTTAACAAGTTGCCATCACTGTCCTGAAATCCTTCACTTTGGAACAAGGGACTTGTTTCCATTTTGCATGGGGCCCTGCAGAGTCCAGGGCTGTCCTGCCTGCACCCAAATCCTTTCCTCAAGCTCTGCATTTGGGCAAACCCAAACTGGGACAGGGCTTGCTGGTCCTTTCAGGGGAGAGACTGACTCCCAAGGATGATGCCCAGAGCCACTGACGGGGAAGGCAGGTGGCTCAGAGTCCTTGGGGTTGGGGGCCAGGCAGTTGGGCTCAGAGTCCTTGGGATTGGGGGCCGGGCAGGTGGAATTCCTGGGAGTGGGGGTCGTGTGCCCTGCCTGAGCCATAGCCCCACCCTTGTGGGGGGCTCTTTCCAGGCTTCCTTCCACAGACACTGATGGGCAGCTGGCAGGCCAAGCATGCCCAAGGCGCCCTTCACGCCCTCAAAGAGCCAGAGGTAAAGGTAAACAGTAAACAGATGAGTTTAATTAAGTGCAACAAGTGCATTGCAGGTATGGGCTGCGGGGCTGCTGGGGCACGGATGGGCAGGTGCTGGGGCAGGTGTGGTGCCTCACGCCCTGGTCCGTGAGAGGCCCCTGCTCTCTGGCGCTGTGCAGTGCCCACCTGGCGGGGGTGGGCGCCATCCGGGCAGACACAGCCCTTCCCTCTCTGGGAGGGACATGCAGGAGGCACTGTGGCCCCCAGGTTTGGAACAAACACATTTATTGCAGGAAAGGTGGTGGCAGGTGCTGGGGCGTGGGCACTACCAGGCGAAGAGAGGCTTGCTGTCCTCCTTGGAGAGATCACACAGGCAGTTGAGCAGCAGCAGTGAGTCACCCAGGAACTTGGGGGGCACGATGTCGATGACAAGCTTGCGCAGGGCGGCCGGGCTGCTGTGCAGAGGGTTGGCACGCAGATCAGGCCGTTGCTTCAGGATGCCATAGGTGTTGATGAGGAACTCGCTGAACACGGGGTGCACGTCCCGGTTGTAGCCCAGCTTCTCCAGCCGTGCCATCAGTGTCAGGTAGCGGTGCGTCAGCTCACGCAGCTTCTTCTCATCTACGGAGCCGTCCAGGGACTTGACTGAGGTCTGGGGGCACAGCGCGTGGGGGTGTGGGATGGAGGCCGCACTGCAGCACCAGGCAGCTCTGTGCGACCCCGTGGGGTCAGCCCAGATGGGGAAATCAAGGCCCAGAGCCGCCCCCACACACACAGTTTCTTTTCCAGCGACAACGTCAGGAACAGAGTAGGAACCTCTCCACCTCTGGCACCCCAGGAGGACCGAGTCACACAAGTGCTCAAGAGGCTTTGCCTGGGAGCCACTCCTGAGTCTGTCCCAGCCACAAAGCAGAGACAGGTACCTGCAAAGACGCCCACGGCAGCAAATCTACTAACCCAATGAATGTGGCCACAGACACCCCTCAGGCGGGACCAGTCCACGGCCACGCCCAGGCCTGAGCTGGGGGATAGAACAGCAGCAGACCCTTCCCTGGGGCAGCAAGGGGGTTCCGCGGCGGAAAAGCACCTGCTTGATCTTCTCAGGGATGTTGGACACCGTGAAGCCATAGAGCCGCGTCACACCCGGGAAGACATAGGCCAGGATGCGCCGGTCCAGCTGGAAGGCGATCTCCCCGACGATGCGGCCATCCTTCTCCACGCTGCTGAAGCTCTGGATCTCTGCGTGGGGTTGCGAGGCGGGGGTGAGGCAGGCACCGTCCCGGGTCCCGGCCAACGGCAGCTGCCATCCCCTGCCAGCCCTCCAGCATCTGTTTAGTGAGCAGGGTCTACAGCAAGGCCCTGGGGCCCCTCGTCCACACCCACTGACGCTGACAGGGGCAGCTCCCCCTCCCACCTCCACTCTCAGGGTAAATACGAATCTGAAAGAAAACTGAATTCTTTGGTACTGACAGGAAAGACAACTCTCCCCTTCTCCCTGTTCTTGGGGTGTTTCTCAGGGAAACTTGTGACCGCAGCTCCTCTCTCTGCACCTTTGAGATGAAATAAACCTTGTTAAAAGTGGGGTGAGCCTCTGGCCTGTTTCTGACAAGGAATGTTTGGTGCCTGGCTCAAGGCGCGACCCACTGGTCACAGAGGTACCCGCCTGTGACCGGGTGGATGGGTTGGGCTGGACATAGGAGAGGTCGCCTCTGCCTGGTGAGAAGAAGGGGGATTCTTTCTGCCTTGGCAGCCTGCAGGCATCTCAAGCTAATTAACGTTTATTCAGTCATAAAACTCTCTTTCCACGTCTGTGGAGAGGATTGCTGGGCTGGCAGGAGCTTCTCTTTTGAATTATTTCCCCACATTACTCCTGACAGGCCGACCAACCCCCGAAAACACCTGCTTCCGAATCCCCCAGGGTGCTCCTGAGGTCCTCACAGACATTCATTGGACAACAGACACATCAATGTCCTTCAGAACAGTTGAGAATAAGATGTGTCTGAACTTGAGAGAACTCACAGTGAGAAAATACCTGCCTCAGGCTCAGCAGACTAGCAATTCGCTCTGGACGCTGGGGGGCCAGGGACCACGTGGCCCCTCGCCCCACCCTTTCTCTCCAGGTGACTCCATCCAAACCTCGTGGGCTGAGGAACCTGGGACAGCACAGGATGGGAGCACACGGCTCCCCCAGCCTGCGCCTGCTCAGGCTCATCCCTGCCAAGTCCTGCTCTTTCATCCCATGGGAGACATTTCTAAGTCCCCATTTCTAAACCTTTCCACAGCCCCCAGAACTTTTCCAAACATGCTCCATGATCCTACCCCTCCCATTTCTAAACCTTTCCACAGCCCCCAGAACTTTTCCAGACACGATCCATGATCCTACCCCTCCTACGGTGTCCGCCAGGTGGGGTCCTGCCAGGTGTGATGGGCGTGGCAGCTCGAGAATGGGCAGTGGGACTGTGCCAGGGAGGGGCACAGCGCATGGCAGGTCCTGTTACCTACAGACACCTGTGTCTACCTGAAGAATCTCAGTGCCCACACTCAGAACACCCCGCACCACGCAGAGGGCTGGCTCTGACACCACCCGCCCACACTGCCTGTTCTCTGTGACCCTGGGGGTCTTTGGGCTGCTGCAGGCCAGGTTCTGCCATGACCTCAGGCAGCTGTTCAGCCTCCTCAGTTCCATCCTCTTCTCTGGAAGGTTGTTCACCCCGCACCAGCATTTGTCCACGAGGAGCCAGGCCCTATGCCAGGGGCTGGGGACCCACAGTGACCAGGGCAGCCCTTGCTCCAGCAAATGAGATGTGCATGTGAACATGGCTGCTTCCTACAGTGGCAAGTGAGACACCCAGGAGGGAGCCTGGACAGACAGGAGAACCGGGACCAGGTCCTGCCACAGGTAGCACATCTGCGCTGTCATTCCCCAAAGTGCACCACATGGAATGTGCCCCTGCCTGGCCAGGGACAGAGGGGCTGGGTGCTCTCTGGGGTCATGACGACAGCACCCACTCTCCTGCACAGACGCCCAGGCTCTGGATAGGGAGCCTGCAGCACCGTGTTCCTCCAGCACCCTTCTGCTGTAGGAGATCTGGGCCACAGCCCAGAGGTAGGCGATGACCTTTGGCATCCTCCGTGACCTTGGCTCTTTCCAGTCAAGAAGAAATGGAGACTCTCCTGGTGAAATCCCTACTGCAGCCCTGAGCATGAGACTCCAGGTAGCATGGCGAGATGGGTACTGGGAGCCCCTCAGGGGGCGGTGAGTGACCCAGGTCACTGGGACCCACCCTCAGCATCTGTTTCCTCCCTTCAGGAGCATTTTCTGGTCCTTCTGTGACAAGACTCATCCTCACGATGACCCTTTGAAGGGAGCCTCGGACCCCATCACAGGTGTGGAAACTGAGGCTTGGGAGGCACACTCCTTCCCCAGTCACTTTTTTTTTTTTTTTTTTCGTGACCGGCACTCAGCCAGTGAGTGCACCGGTCAGTCCTATATAGGATCCGAACCCGCAGCGGGAGCGTCGCCGCGCTCCCAGCGCAGCACTCTACCAAGTGCGCCACGGGCTCGGCCCCTTCCCCAGTCACTTAAAGACTTTTTATTAGAATGTAATTCACATACTATAAAATTCACCCTTTTAAAGCAGACAATTCAGCAGTTTTTACTATATTCGCAGCGTGCTGCACCAAAGCGCTGTCTGATTCTAGAGCACTGTCCTCACCAAAGCACCAACCTGCTCTTACAACAGTCACTTTCCACTCTTCTCCCTCCCCTGGCCCTCACCAGTCTACCTTCTGTCATGGTGGATTTGTCTATTCCGGGCATTTCATGTAAACAAAATCACTCAACACGTGGTCTTTTGTGTCTGGGTCCACTCAACACATGTTTTCAAGGTCCATCCCTGTAGAAGCATGTGCCAGGGCTTCATTACTGTTTGTGACTGAGTAATATTCCATGGTATGAATACACCACATTCTGTTTATACATTCTATTAGTTAGTGCACTTGGGTTGTTTCTGCTTTGGGGCTACCATGAATAATGCTGCCATGAACATCCATGTAAAAGTGTTTGTGTGGACATGTTTCTGTTCCTTTGGTATATGTCTAGGAGTGAAATTGCCAGGTCACATGCAAACTCTACATTTTACTTATTGAGGAGCCACCAAACTGTTTCTCAAAGTGGCTATGCCATTTTACATTCTCATCAGCAGTGCCCAAGGGTTCCAGTCCTTCCAGCTCACACTTACTACCGTCCGTCTTGCTCGTTCTAGCCATCCTAGTGGGTGTGAAGTGGTCACAGCATGCTTGTGATGTGCATTTCTCTGATGACTAAAGATGGTGAGCATCTGTTCATGTGCTTGTTGGTCACTTGTGTATCTTCTCTGGAGAAAGTCTATTCTAGTCCTTTGCCCATTTTAAACTGAATTGTTTGTCTTTTTACTGCTGAGTTGTAAGAGTTCTTATACATTCTAAATACTAGCCCCGTGTTAAATTCGTGATTTACAAATAATTTTCCCATTCTCTAGGTTGACTTTCCATTCTCTTGATACTGTCCTTTGAGGCACAGAAGGTTTTTACTTTCGGTAAAGTCCAATTTATCCATTTTTCTTTTGTTGCTCATGCTTTTGCTGTAATATCTAAGAATCCTTTGCCAAATACAAGGTCATGAAGATTTAATCCTGGGTTTTTTTCTAAGAGTTTTATGGTTTTGGCTCTTTTAGATCTCTTAGATCTTTGGTTCATTTGGAGTAATTTTTGCATGTGATGTGAGGTAGGGGCCAGCTTCATTCCTTTGCATCCACTGTCCCAGCACCATGTGTCAAAAACTATTCCTTTTCCATCAGATTGTCTGGGCATCTTTGTCAAACATCACACTATAACTGTATGGGCTCATTTCTGGATTCTCAATTCTGTTCCACTGATCTGTATGTCATAGTTCTACAGTAAGTTTTGAAGTTGGGAAGTGTGAGTTCTCCAGTTTTGTTGTCCTTTTTCAACATTGTTTTACCTATTCTGGATCCTTTGCATTTCCACATGAATTTAAGGTTCACCTTGTCAATTTCTGCAAAGAAGCCTGCTGGGATTTTGATTATTGATTATTGAACAGTACAAGGTCTTCTAATCTATGAACAGGAGATGTTTTCTATAGATGTTGGTCTCCTTCAATTTCTTTCAGCAATGTTTTATAGTTTTCAGTGTATTTATTTCCCAATCACTTTGCAAGGCTGCAGCAGGTACCCAGGAACTAAAGCTGAGAACCATCCACACTGCACAAAAGCATGTTAGGGCAAAGAAGGGGCACATAGGAGTAGGGCGCAACCCCCCTCCACCCCACCTGCTTCCATGTTAATGCATTTCTCTCATCAGGAATCAGTCTATCTCCACATCTCCCCCCCACCCAAAGCATTAATTAGGCAGAAGAAACATGCTATACTGAGATGTTCTAGAAATCATTTCTAGCCCAACCTGGGCCCTACAAGATCCAACCAAAAACATATTCTTCAAAGGAAAAAAAAAAAATCAATGCAATTGATAAATCTCTAGCCAGATTTAGGGAAAAAGAGAAAGAAGACAAAAATTACCACTATCAGAAATTAGGGATGACACCACCACAGGTCCTACAGACATTAAAAGGATAATAAAGAAAGATTAGGAATAAGTCTATGCTGATTAATTTGACAACCTAGATGAAATGGACTAATTACTTAAAATATACAAACTACCAAAGCTCAGTCAAGAAGAAATAGATGATTTGAATAGACTTGTATCAATAAAACAGGATTTGGAGGGGGGACATCTCCACAGAGAAAAGTCAAGACTCAGGTGATTTCGATGGTGAATTCTACCAAACATTTAAGGAATAAATACCAATTCAACACAAACTTTTCTAGATAATTAAAGAGGAAGGAACACTTTCCACCTCATCCTTTAACATTAATCTGATACCAAAACCAGAAAATGACATTATGAGAAAACTAGAGAACAATATCCCTCATTGACAGTACAAATTCTTAACAAAATTTTAGCAAATTAAATCCAACAATACAAAAAAGTATAATACATCATGATGAAATGGGGTTTATTCCAGGAATGCAAGGTTGGTTTAACTTTCAAGAATCAATGTGATTTACCATATTAACAGACAACAAATGAAAAACAAGTGCTCATTTCAATAGATACAGAAAAAACATTTGATAAAATCCAACATCCATTTGTGATAAATAAGCAAACTAGAAATTAAAAGGAACTTCTTCAACCTGATGAAGGGCATCTACAAAAACCATCACTAACATCACACTTAATAGTGACAAACTGAAAGCTTACTTCCAAATCATGAAAAGACAAGGATGTCCACTGTCACCACTTCTATTCAACACTGTTCTAGATGTTCTAGCCAGTGCAACAAGACAAGAAAAAGAAATAAAAGGCATACAAATTAGAAATAAAACAACAAACTAGTCTTCATTCACAAACAATACAATCATCTATGTAGAAAATTCTAAGAAATCTGCAAAAAAAGCTAGTAGAATGAATAAATAAGTTTAGCAAGGTTGCAGGCTGTAAGCTTATATTAGTTAGGGTTCTCCAGAAAACAGAACCAACAGGATTGTGTGTGTGTGTATAAAGATATTTGTTATAAGAAATTGGCCCACAAAATTATGGAGGCTGACAAGTCCCAGGATCTGCAGTCAGTAAACTGGAGACACAGGAGAGCCTATGGTATAGTTCCTGTCCAAAGGCCAAGACAAGAAACCAAGGAAGAGCCAGTGTTTCAGTTCATTTACAAAGGCAGACAGGCAGGAGGAATTCTCTCTTACTCAGGGGATGGTCAGCCTTTCTGTTCAACTGACTGGAGGAAACCCACCTACATTAGGAAGGGCAATCTGCTTTATTCAGCCCACTGATCTAAATGCTAATCTCGTAGAAAAAGACCCTCACAGACAACCGGAATAATGTTTGACCAAATATCTGGATGCCCCCTGGCCCAGCAAGTTGACACATAAAATTAGCCATCACAGGGGTCGATATACAAAAATCAATTGTGTTCCTATATACTAGAAAAAAACATTGGAAATTAATACTGATAAAAACAATACTTTATTATAGCATCAAAATATGAAAAACTAAGGAGTAAATTTGATAAAAATGTGCAAGACTTATACATAAAAACCTATAAAACATTGCTGAGAAAAACTGAAGACCTAAATAAACAGAGAGTTACACTAGTGTACTTCAAAAAGCTCATGGAAAGATTCATATTGTCTTTTTTGTCTTTTTTTTGCAGCTGGCCAGTATAGGGATCCAAACCCTCGACCTTGGTGTTACAACACCACACTCTAATCAACTGAGCTGACCAGCCAACCCCATATTGTCTTTTACTTCCATTTTTCCATGAACTTTTTGAATTACCCTTGCATAGTGTTCATTAGAAGATTCAATGTTATTAAGGTGTCTTTCCTCTGAAAATTGATCTAATTGATCTGTAAATCCTGGATAATCTCAATCAAAACCCCAGCATGCTCTTTTGTAGAAACAGACAAGGCAATTCTAAAATTCATATGGAAATGTAAAGGACCTAAAATAGCCAGAACACAGACAGCTGCCAATAACAAACAAACAAACAATAAATAAAACAGCCAGAACAAAGGCAGACAGAAGAACAGAGCTGGAGAACTCATACCACCTGATTTACAGCCTTATTGTAAAGCTATAGCAACCATTCAGTGCATACTGGAATCAATATAGACAGACTGATCAATGGAGCCACATGGAGCACCCAGAAATAGACTCCCACATAGACGAACAATTGATTTATGACAAACATGCCAGGCTGTTCAATGGGAAAAGTATAACCTGTTCAAGCATTGGTGTGGAAGAGGTGGACATCTATATGCAAACCTCTTACCACAAACAAAAATTAACCTGAGATTTATTGGAGGCCCAAATGTACAACCTAAAACTTTAAAACTTCTACAACATATAAGAGAATCTTTGTGACTTTGAGTTTGGCAAAGATTTCTTAAACTGGACACAAAAAGCATGAACTACAAAAGAAAAAAATCAGTAAACTGGACTTCATCAAATTAAACAGTTTTGCTTTTCAAAAAACACTATGAAAATGGAAAAGTCACAGACTAGGAGACCTTATCTGCAAAACATATACCCAAGAAAGGACTCATATCCAGAAGATATAAGGAACTCTTACATTCAATAAGAAAATAAGCAACTTAATTTTTTAAAAGATGGGCAAAAGAACTGGCGCAGCCCTGTACCCTGGCCTCCAGGCTGGCTCTTCTCTGCCCACTCTGTGTTACAGGATGGAGAAGCTGAGCCCCCAGACACGGCCTCCCCCACTGCCAGCAGCACATACCCTGGTGCTCACCCTGCGCCCGGCCATACCGTTGAGGTAGTAGCTCCTCCTGGTCCTGTCCCCAGTGGGCAGGCTGCTCTCCGAGAAGCACACCTTCTTAGGCCGGACCATCTCCCTGGCCTCCAGCAAGGTCTTGTCTGCAAGCGGGTCCTGCAAGGGGCTAAGGATTGGGGACAGCTTCCTGTCGGTGCTTCGGGGGTTGTGCAGCTCCGGGGGGCCAAGGAAGGCCTTAAAGGGTGCATGAGAGGAGGTTGCGCAACCCGGGGAGGCATCGTCCTCGCTGGAGAGGGGGGCGTGTGAGCACAGGAGGTCCTCCAGGGAGGACGTCTGCAGCTGCGGTGGCGTGTCGGGGACACCAGTGTACCTTGTGAAATCTGGACCTGGGGCGGGGAGGAAAGGGACCAGAAGTCAGGCTAATGCTCCTAAAACTTCCCTGATTAGTGCAGAGAATACACTAACGATTCGCATACCCAACTACCAGCTCTGACACCTGCAGCATTTATCCCAGCTTCAGAGCCCTCCTGCTGCCCCCCGCCCCCTGTGCCTCAAGTGAAGGAGACGGTGACAGCATGGGGGAAGTGGTGCCCGCACCTGCCCAAGGGAGCTCCTGCCTCTGTTTACCAGCACAGCAAGTGTGCACACCTCCATGTGCTTCCGACCCACCTGTGCAACCACACACAACAGAGTGACTTTTATATGCTTTTTGAATTTTACATAATTGGTATTATCCTATATGTTTTATTCTGCAACATACCTTTTTGCTGCAGCATTATCTTTTTGAGGTTTACTCATATTGAGTCATTTGGCAGCTACCTCGTTCATGTAACTGTTTCTAGCACATGAGCACACACACATGTATACACACAATGATTTTTTATCTGTTGCCTATTGATGAACATGGGACTGTTTCCAGGTTTCATTGCAAAAGCAAAGCTGTGATCGCCTGCCTGGATGGGCCTTCTCGTTCACAGTGAGCCTCCTCTGAAGCCCACACCTGGGCTCAGGTGTACGAGCACACTTCAAAATGTTCATTAAAAAAATAGAATTAAAAGATAATAAGAACCTTTCCATGAACTTTTGAAGTACCCTCATATGTACGTTAACCTTCCTTACTTTCCATGGTAGCCATTCCTTGGCCACCGGCAGCTCCCAATCCCACAGCCTCACTAGCGCCTGGTGTTCCCAGACCAGGCTGACAAAGTCATGTCTCACTTCCCTAATCCCTGGTCAAATTGAATTTACCTATTCCTTCTATGGCTTATGAAATTCTTTTCTGCCCCTATGTCATGAATTTATTCTCCTAGAAATAAAGCAAATATATATTTGAGAAATAGGGTTTTTTAAGAGCTATATCAAAAAATTATATCTTAAAATGTGCCTAAGCAGGAAACAACTAATCTGCTCCCAGAAATGTTTTGCAAGAAAAATAACAGTTTAAAAAAAGAACTGTCAGTATATGCCCTGCCTCCTGCCTGTGTGGGAGCCAAGTCAGTCCTTGAGAGCTGCCAGCCTCCCACCCCAGATACTTTTTAAATTACAAAAAAAATCTGTACAATCGTATATTAATTGAAAATTTCAATAAAAGGAGAGATCTTCTAGGAAATTATTTTTAAATGACTCATTAAGAAGTAGAAAACCTAAATGAACCAATAATCAAAGAAGAAGAATCTAAAAATACATAATTATTCCCCATAGGTCTGCAGGCCCAGGTGGTCTGTGGGCAAATTCTTTCAAGTTCCCGAACGATTCATAGCCGTCACGTCCACCAAGGTTGGGGCACAGAAAACAACTGAAAGATGCTCAATGAAGATTAAAAATTTGTCATGACTCTGGTATCAAATTCCTGCAAAGATAATCCCCAGAAACAAAGTGATAGCCCAGGCTCACACAGAAGCAGAGTCAAGAAATAACTGCACAGACCCCATCCAAACAGACACAGCAGGAGACAGCCATGTTGCAGACCCTGGTGGCCGAGCCCCTAGTGATACCTCACAGACACGCCCCTCCCCCAGTGCAGAATCAGGTCATAAACACTGAGCAAATGAACTGTTTCTCACTTTTTTTGGTCCTCACAAATAAGAACTCGAAGGCTCTTCCCCAGCACCCCGCCTGTGCGCCCCTCCCTACCCTAGGAAGCAGGGCCCTTTGGTCACTGCCCGCACCTGCCAGAAGGACCAGGGCACAGGCCGAACCCTCTCCCACTTCTCCTGGAGGAAGCCCCCCAAAATCAAGGCAAAAGCCAAAGTTCTGAGTAACAAAGACAAAGACAGAAATGAGAAGTACCTGTGCTATCTATCTCGCTTGAGATGATCATTTATAAACAACACAATTGTAGATTTAGAGAACATACGAGAACAAACTGGAAAACTTAGAATAAAAACAGCTAAGGCTGGATATAGGACAAATATTTACAAATCAACAGCTTTCCTACATATCAACAGTGATCACTCGGGCCGACCCCGTGGCGCACTCGGGAGAGTGCGTCGCTGGGAACACAGCGACGCTCCCGCCGCAGGTTCGGATCCTATATAGGAATGGCCGGTGCACTCACTGGCTGAGTGCTGGTCATGAAAAAGACAAAAAAAAAAACAGTGATCACTCCAAAAATACAATGGAAAAAGAAATCTCATCCATTATCGCAACAAAGAGCATAAAATGCGCAAGGAATGTTATTAATTTGTTAAACTTATTAATAAATGTGAAAGATATATATGAGAAATAGCTAAGGAGACTTATGAGCCAGAATAGCTTAGTATAATTGCAATGCATGGAATCATCCTACGGATATTTGCAAGAATAAATAGGTAAGAACACCATAGAAAAATGTACCAAAGAAAATTTACAACTGCTTTCTGAACCAGTGATTCTACTTTTAGAAAAATAAATCCTAACAAAACAAACATAAAAATATTTTTTAAAAAACTTTTTGCAGTGTTGTCTATTTACAGCAAGGGGAAAAAAGAACTTTAATTTCAAACATGAGGAGAATTCACCAGATTGTGGATCACCTGACTCTGGGATCCTGCACAGCTATTTTAAGATATATTTATGATAACACAGGAATAATCTTATGTCATGACGTTAAAGGGAAAAAGCGACCAAGAGTTGTGCACAGAGAATACTCACGAGTGCTGGTAATCACCCAACAGTCCACCCCCGCCACCACCAAGGACTAAGAGGACAGCTGAAGGAGCCACGCACAGGCGGCCCTGGTGTCCTCCAGGTGGTGATGTGGCTCTTCGAGATCCCGAAGGAAACAAGCAGTGGGGGCGTCAAGGAGGCAGGGAGGGAGACTGCACTCCCTCTGGTCACTCGCTTGCAAACCGAGTGAGGGAAACACCCCAAGAAGACCCTGATGGGAGGCCTCACCGGCTCGTCTACCGGGGCCAGCTGTGGACATTCGTGGTGTGCGTGAGGGAAGATGATGGCATGCTGCCCCCTCCTCTGCTAGTTGTTTAAACGTTTCAAATATATGTGACCTCTGACCCAAGGAACCACGTTTAGGGATCTCCCCTGCACAAGGTCACAGAGGCGCAGCAACACTGTCTGTGCTCACTGAGAACTGGTAACAGTGTTGCCCGTGGCGGGTCCCAGCTGAGGGCGGCCAGTGTTGAACTGCGTGGGGTAGATATACAGGAGAGAACTGATGGGGCATCGCAGCAAGATGGACAGTGATGGGGAGAAGTCATGCTGCAGGACAGCACCATCCTTTTAGGTGAACCAGAAAGATACCCAGACACACATATGAATGTCCATCAAAAGTTCCAAAGAAACCCAAGAAAAATGTGATGCTGCTGCCTGTGGGGAGGGGCCAGGAGCACAGGCCAAGCCCTAAATGTTCTGTGCTCTGTGGTGTCCATGCATTCATCTGAGCACATGCTACTGAGTAAGTAAGAAAAATAGGTATTTAGGTATCCATCCTGTTTTGAACACAGACTCTGAGGGACTCAGTGCTGTGTGGTGGTTCGCTTCTGTTCATAAACTTCTGTTTCTGCTAGAACCCAGGCTGGTTTTCCAAACTCTAGTCCCTAAAGCCAAGGCTGTGCCCTGCAGGGGATGACCTGCTTGTGGGTCAAGGCCATGTCTGGATGCAGTGCCCTCAAGCCCCGGGCTTGCTCCCGAGCCCAGTGCCTGCCCCACAGCTTCAAGGGGGTACCACACCCTCCCTGATGGAGTGGCAGGGTTTGGAGGGTGGCCTTGTCCAGGCTTCCTGTGCATGTCCAGAGCTGAGCTGGCCCCCTCCCTGCTACCCAGCAGACCTGACCCAAAGCCGAAGGCTAGCCGGGGCCCACGCTGACCTCGCCCATGCCCTGTGACTAGGCCCAAGTCTCTCCGTGGAAGGCTTGGTGGCCTTGGGCCAGGGTCCTGAGATTGGTGTCTAGCAAGATTTGGGCTTGCTGGGGACAGCCCAGGGGCAGAGGCCCTGGCAACAGTTGGGGAGACCAGCCCTGACTTAGACCCTGACAAAGGTCCCTCCAGGGACAGCATGACTTGAGCAAGAGTCCACACCCCTCCTTCGCAAGAGGGGCCCAGAGCTGTCCACGGCTGGCCTCATGGATAGCTGTGGGCCCTGAGGCTCAGCCAGGCCTAACTCAACTCTTGGGGTCAAAGACTAGGAAGTGGCACTAGGTGTACAGCCCTCTGATGGTGGCCACGCACTGCTAGGCCTGGGGACAAGCACCTTTGCAGCCCCCACAACACAACAGTGCTGCGAGTGCCTGTGAACTCAGCACTGATACTTTGCAGGACGCTGCACGTGGCCCAGCACCAAGAGCGCCAGTCCCTCCAGCAAATGCCCTGGGATGAGCCTGTGGGGCTTCAGTGGTCGCTGGTGGGGGTGCAAGACCCAGGGCCTTGCTGGCTGAGCCGAGCATGCTACTTCCCCCAACCCCCCATCAGCAGCAGTCTCTGCCCCTCCTGGAGCCCACACCCTGTGAGGGGCCTCTGCCTGCCCGAGCTCCCTCTCCGAGGTCCCCCAAGACTCAAGGTGTTGCACTGCTGCGATGGAGCTCTTGCACACCAGGGATGCGCTCGTTCACGGGCTTTTCACCCACGAGCTCCACGTAGGGGCCCAGTGGACTTGCTGCAGCACTGGTGGGCAGAGAACGCTTCTCCCATGTGCTGTGCATGCTCAGAGGTGCACACGCCCTGAGGACAGTGGCGAGTGCCCTCGGTGGACTCTAGCAAGTGACCACACCAAACACAGGTCCCTGGAGCTTCCCCTCAGCAAGCAGCTGACCCAGCCCCCCAGGCCATGGCAGGGATGAGTGAGAGGCAGGAAATGGGCCTCCTGCAGTCGGCCAGGTGTGCAGGGGCCGGCACCGAGGGCAGGGCAGGCTGGGCTGGCAGTGAGTGGCCACCGTGTGCAGTGGGAAGCTGGGCTAACCGGGTCACGGAGTCCTCAGACAGTGCAGAGTCGGGGGT
Source organism: Cynocephalus volans (assembly GCF_027409185.1). Classification (NCBI taxonomy): domain Eukaryota; kingdom Metazoa; phylum Chordata; class Mammalia; order Dermoptera; family Cynocephalidae; genus Cynocephalus; species Cynocephalus volans. Next base: position 58,662,946 of record NC_084460.1, on the reverse strand, counting down.
TTTGTCCACTGTCCACAAACCCCACCAAAGACCAAGGTCACACTCATCAACCACAGCCCAAGTGACGTGTATGGAAAGGGAATTTTTCCACAAAAACCTTTAAAACAAGCCATTACTTTCGTAAGAAGTTATCTGTAAAAAGCCATAGGTTGGAGTGGACCCTGTGTGGTGATTGGGATCGTGGCCCCACACTCCTGTGAGGAGCACCTGTCCCACCCTCTCACCCCAGCAGGGACTCTACAGGTCCCCTGGGGCAGCACCTCCCTGATGCTGGGCTCAGCTACATGGCCCAGGAGGGGGACAGAGGCGCCCACAGCAGAGCAAGCTGCCCGCATGGGCCGGGCTGGCCAGCTGGGAGGACCCAGGGGACCTGGAGCCGGGGAGCTCCCAGCCCTCCCACTGCCTGGCGCCACCCGTGGCTCACCCGCCGCACACCATTTTCCATGTGCTGACACCGTGGCCCTGAGAGAAGGGCTTTACCTGAAGACACACAGCAGAATGGGCAACTCGGTCTTGGTTTCCTCAGACCTGAGGGCAGGGAAGGGTGCCCGGGAGCACCCTGCCAGCAGGCCGGGCCTCCGCTGCCCACGACTCCCCCCCGCCCCGGCACGAGGCGGGCCGGGCCCGCTGTCCTCACCTCCGCTGCCAGGGGAGCAGGCCTCGGGGTAGGGGGTGGCCTTGAGGAAGAGGGGCTCGCGGCCCCCGCGACTGCAACTGTCCGGGCAGCTCTCACTGAGCAGCCGCCGCAGCATCTGGTTTTCCTTCAGCAGCCGCACCTGCTTCTTCAGGTCCGCGTTCTCGCTCACGAGCCTGTTCATCAGCTCGCTGCCCTCGGCCATGGTGCCCAGTGCTCACATGCGGGCCCGTGGCCCCATGGAGGTGGAAATCCACAGCCCACGGACCACAGAAACAGGCCTCACCGCGGGGTTCCGCAGCACCCGCTTCCAAGGCCTTGTGATGTCGCCACCCTTAAAGCCACAGCACCACCCACCGGTGCCCCCACCCTCACCTCAGACATGCCCCTGGTGTGGCCCGAGAAGCTAGAGGCCATGGAGTGCACGGGCAAGTGCCTCACACCGCCGAGTGGGCCTGTGAGTGCCAAGAGAGTGCAGGGAGGGACACGGGCTGCAGGGACGCGGTGACTTTGGGAGGAAAGCCCAAACGTGGGGACAGCATGTGCCAAGGCCCCCAATCAGAACATGCCAGATGGGGCAGCTGGGGGTGGGGGCTCCCACACCTTGTGGCTCCTCAGGCTGCAGGGGGCTCTGCCTTCACCCTAAAGAACCCATGGGGCCGTCTCTCCCATGGAATGTGCTCACAAGACAGTGGGCCCCATGCAGTTTTTCCTGACTCCCAGGGCTGGCACAGGTGCCTGAGGGCAGGCTGGTTGGGCCCCCCAGAACCTGGGGTGGTGTCTGGCTGTGGATGTCTTATGAGCTCACTCTTGGGAGCTTGAGGGTGGGGGCAAGTGGGGGCAGGAGGAGGCAACCAGGACGGCAGCCCCCCGACAGCCCCACAGCCCCACAGCCCCAGGGAGCTCTGGGAGGGCCCTAGCGGGCTGGTGGGGAAGGCTACCTACTGACCACCTCTGCTCATGCAAAGGGCCCGGGCAGCACATCAGGGCCAGCACACAGACCATGAGTACTGAGCGTCTGAGACACCAGCCACTGCTACAGGAACTTTTCCCAACTGGACCCAACAGAAGACTCCCCTCCTCCCGCCAACGGAAAAGGGACCCTCTGGACCGGTCACATGCAGACCTGTGCTCACAATCTCACTAGGTGCAGGCCTCTGTCCTCACCAGTGTGACCTCCACAAAAGACACCTGGCTCCCTGATCCTCCGGCTGCTTAGGACAGTTAGCAAACACAATTGTTTCTTGGCTCTGGAGGTCTTGTTTTATCAGGAGTTGAGAGGCAACAGACGAATCATCTCCAGATCCTCCTGAGACAGGATATAGTCCAAAAAACACACACCAGCGTGTCTTCCAGCCCCACCACCTAGAGGACACTTGGGTGTAGGCGGCAGGGAGGTGGCGCAAGGTGAAACAAAATCTTCACTCAGCCCAGAACATCCACTCAGGGTAATGCTGCTTCCAAGACAGAAAATCTCAAGACAGGCTTTGAGGAGAAAGGGGATTTCTAAATCCCAAATGTTCCATAAGCATCTGAGACCAGCCTAGCTGCTCTCATCTCAGAACCCATGAGGAGGGTGTGCGAGGCCTCCAGGATGGAGGGAGGAAGAGGCAGGTGAGTCACAGCAGCCACCCCCACACTGACTCCTCCCTGAGAAGAGGCCAGCGGGGGCTTCAAAGGCTCTTCCCATCATACTTAAAATGCCATCTTTCCCACTCCAAGAAAACCTCTTGACATCATGTCCCCTCTGGCCACGGACCTATCAACATTCCACCAGTTTTCTTTTTTTTTTTTTTTTGTGTCGCTTTCGTGACCGGCGCTCAGCCAGTGAGTGCACTGGTCATTCCTATATAGGATCCGAACCCGCGGCGGGAGTGTCGCCACGCTCCCAGAGCCGCACACTACCAAGTGCGCCACGGGCTCGGCCCGTTCCACCAGTTTTCTGATGATGATGCTTTATCCTTTTAATATATTGCTGGATTCAATTTGTTAATGTTTGGTTGAGTATTTTCATGTTCATGGGAGAAACGGATGTAATTTCCTATTCTTGTAATGTATTGATCTGGTTTTTTGACACTGGCCTTTTAAGATGGGTTGCAAAATGCCCCTACTCTGTTTTCTGGGCATTTGTGTTAGGGTGTTATTTCTTTCTTAAACATTTGATAGAATTTCCCAGTGGAGCCATCTGGGTCTAGATTTCCTCTGGGAAAGTTTAAAATTTCTAATTAAATTTTGTAAATAAATATAAGGCTACTTGAATTTTCTATTTCGTCTCACGTCCATTTTGATAACAACTGTGTCTTTCAAGGAGTTTGTCCATTTCGTGTAAGCACTGGGATGCTGGCACTTAGTAGCTCAGGATATTCTCTCGTCCCATATTCCCCTTGGCAGTCTCACCGCTTCAGGGACAAACAGTCCTAGCCCAGGTAGGAAAACAAAAAATGAATGTGGAGAAACAGCTCAAGCAGGTTTTTTCACAGGATGTACAGAAAGCAGAGCAAGCAGGATCCAGAAAGAAGGTTGGCAGGCTCAGAGGGGCAGGCTGGACAGGAGGCTTGGGGGTGACCCGGCCAGAGCAGCACGGGCAGCAGAGCATGCTGGACAGTAGGCTCAGTGTCTGTAGGATCCGTAGTGATGTGCCCTTTCCTATTCCTGATATAGACTGTTTTTTTACTTGACCAGACTGGACGCCTGTTAGTCTTTTCAAAGCAGCAGCTTTTACTGTTTTCTATTGCATTTGACTTCTGATTGTATATGATTTCCTTCCTTCCATTTATTTTGGCTTTAAACTTCTTAAGGTGAAAGCTAACGTCATTGATTTTAAACTTTTCTTACTTTTTTTACAGCATGCTTTAGCTACACCCCACAAATTTTGATGTCATGTTTTCATTTTCACTCAGCTTGAAATATTTCTAATTTTCCTTGTGCTTTCAACTTTTTAAGACTTTATTTTTCTTAGAGCAGTTTTAGGTTCACAGCAAGGTTGAGAGGAAGGTGAAGGGATAACCTATATATCCCCCTGCCCCCACAAATGTGCAGCCTCCCCCACTGTCAACATCCCCCACAAGCACAGTACATTTGTTACATCTGATAAAACTACATTGACATCTTTATCACCAAAGTCCAAAGTCTACATTAGGATTCATTCTTGGTGTTAGACATTCTATGGGTCTGGACAAACATATCGTGACATGTGTCCACTGTAGTATCATTCAGAGTAATTCCACTGCCCTAAAACCCTGTGCTCTGCCTGTTCATCTCCTCACTTCTCCCAACCCTTGGCAACCAGTAATCTTTTCAGTCTCTATAGTTTTGCCTTTTCCAGACTGTCATATAGGTGGAATCACATAGTATACAGCCTTTTCAGACTGGCCTCTTTCACTTAGTAATACGCATTTAGAGTTCTTCTACGTCTTTTCATGGCTTGATAGCTCACTTCTTATTAGCGCTGAACAATGTTCCAGTGTCTGGATGTGCCACGTTTCTTTAATCCACTCACCAGCTGAAGGACATCCTGGTTGCTTCCAAGTTTTGGCAATTACAAATAAGACTGCTATAAACATCTGTGTGCAGGTATTTGTGCAGGCATAACTTTTCAACTCCTTTGGGTAAATACCAAAGAGCGAAATAGCTGGATCACGTTTAGTTTTGCAAAAAACTGCCAAGCTGTCTTCCAAAGTAGCTGTACTATTTTGCACTCCCACCAACAATGAGAATTCCTGTTACTCTACTTCATCACCAGCATTTGGTGTTGTCAGTGTGCTGGATTTTGGCCAATACAATAGCTGTGTCAGGCATATCTCATTGTTTTAATGTGCATTTCCCTATGACATATGATGTAAAGCACTTTTTCATGCTTATTTGCCATCTGCATATCTTCTTTTGTGAGATGCCTGTTAAGGTCTTTGGCCCATTTTTCAATGTTTGTTTTTTTATTGAATTTAAAGAGTTCTTTGGAATTTTTACCAGATTATGTCCTTTTGCAAGTATTTCTCCTATCTCTGGCTTGTCTTTTCATTCTCTTGACAGTGTCTTTTACAAAGCATTAGTTTTTAATTTTAATAAAGTCCAACTTATCAATGCTTTATTTCATGGATTATGCCTTTGGTTTTCATATCTAAAGAGTCATTGCCAAACACAATCTCATCTAGATGTTCTCCTGTTGTGTCCTAGGAATTTCATAGTTTTGCATTTTACATTTAGGTCTATGATCCATTTTGTGCTAATCTTTGTGAAAGGTGTAAGGTCTGTGTCTAGATTCACTCTTTCTGCATGTGGCTGTCCAGCTGTTCCAGCTCCATTAGTTGAAAAGATTGTCCTTTCCCCATTGAATTGCCTTGCTCCTTTGTCAAAGATCAACTGATCATGCTTATGTGAGTGTATTTCTGGGCTCTCTATTCTGTCCCATTGATCTGTTTGTTATTTCATCAATACCATGCTGTCTGGATCACTGTAGCTGTACAGTGAGTCGGGCAGCATCAGTCCTCCAACTTTGTTCTCCTTGCTTTCACCTTTGACCACAGATTTAGAAGTATGTTTTTTGTTTGTTTGTTTTTTAACTTCCACATATCTGGGATTTTCCAAATCTCTTTTTGTCACTGATTTCTAATTCCATGGTGGTCAGGGAACATCTTCTGTATGGTTTCAACCCTCAATTTCTCGGGACTCGTCTCATGACCAGCATATGGCCCATCTGGTGAGTGGCCATGAGCACCTCAGATGGACATGCACTTCATCACTGCCAGATGGAGTGTTCTGTAAATGCCACTGACTCGTGTTGGTTGATAACGACATTCCAATCTCTGTCCTTACAGATCCTGTGCCCATCAACTGCTGAGACAAGTGTTGAGGTCTCCCTCTGCAACTGTACATCTAATTCTCTCTTCAGTTCTGCCAGTTTTAGGTCAAGTATTTTGAAGCTGAGTTAAATGTCTTTTTACTAATTTGTTGTACTATTCATTTTCCTGAAGTCTACTGTGATATTAATACAGCAATTTTGCTTTCTTAAGATTAGTTTTTATGGCATATAGTTCTCTAAGCTTTTAACCTGCATCTCTATACTGAAATTTTCTGATGAACATAAAGATGGGTCATGTTTTTTCATCCAGTAAGACAATCTCTGCCCTTTAGCTAGAGTGCTTAGATCTTTACAATTAATAAAATCATTTAAATGGTTGGATTCAAGTATTTTATTTTACTTTGCTTTCTAACTGTCCCATCTGCTTTGTTTTTTTTCCTGTCTTCTTTTGATTTTGCTTCATTAGTGTATTAGCTATACCTCTTTATTTTTTAAGTGGTTTGCTGTACTGTTTACAATTGCTACCTTCTATTTATTAATAACATACCACTTCTTAATGTAACAATTCACATACAAGATAAGAATCTTATGCCATATACTTCCATCTTCCCTCAACATCCTCTGTTATTGTGGTCACTTCTTTTACCCACCCATATGTTAAAAATACCATTATTTTTGCTTTTAAAAGTCAATTATTATGTTTTTGGGTTTTGTTGTTGTTAAGTTTTGTCCTTTTTGTGACCGGTAAGGGGATCGCAACACTTGGCTTGGTGTCGCCCGCACCACAAGCACACCGGCCATCCCTATGTAGGATCCGAACCTGCGCAGCTGCACTCCGAGCGCTGCACTCTCCCGAGTGCGCCACACGGTCGGCCCAAGTTTTAAGCAAAGGAAAGCTGCTTCTATATTTGCCACATACTTACTGTTCCTGGTGCTCTTCATTCTTTGATGAAGATCTGAGTTCCCACCTGGTATCATTTTCCTTCTGCCTTAACAAATTAAACATTTCTTGTAGGGGACACCTACAAGAAAATTCTTTCAGCTTTGGCTGGTCTGGAAAAAGTCTACTTTGCTTCCATTTTTGTTTCCTCTATGGAATTTTAAGTTGACCAACTTTTTTCCCAATACTTCCAAGGGTGTCACTCCTGTCTTCAGGCCTGCATCATTCCTGATGCGGGCTTGGCTGTCACCCTTACCTTCATTTACCTGCATGGAATGCATCTGCTTTCTGTTTGCTTTTAAGACTTCATTCATCACTGCTTTTCAGCAATTTGATTAATAACTCTGGAGTTATTTTTTGTCTGTGTATTCATTCTTCTACATCTGCTGAGTGTCACAGATCTGTGGGCTTGCACATTTCAACAAGTTTAGAAAACTTTTTTTTTTTTTTTTTCAAAAGATGACCGGTAAGGGGATCTTAACCCTTGGCTTGGTGTTGTCAGCACCACGCTCACCCAGTGAGCTAACCGGCCATCCCTATATGGGATCCGAACCCGTGGCCTTGGTGTTATCAGCACCACACTCTCCCGAGTGAGCCACAGGCCAGCCCCGTAGAAAACTTTTAGCCATGATTACTTCAAGTGTTCTGCTTTCTTCCCCCTTTTCTGATACTCCAACTACATGTATGTTACACCACTCACTAATACCCAACAGGCCTGCGAGGGTCTGTTCATTTCCCCCCCAATCTCTGGCCATCTGCAGGCTGTTTCAGTGTCCGCCTTCTTCTGGGTGGCCTGGAGTCTCAGGGTCATGGTGTCTCACACCCCTGCTGTGGGACATGCTGTTGTCCATTCATCTCAAGCCTGGATCTAGACACCCGCTGGGACATTACTGTCCCCTGAGGACACCTGCAGACCCCATTACTAACAATATTCATCATACAGAAACTGATGGGTGAATTATTTTCACTCAATAAGTAACTCTGAAGTTATCCACACCACCTGTCACCTGTGTAAGGAAAGGGAGCCTTCAGGCCAGCAGCAGAAACTGCACAGGAAAATGCCAGACATGACACGTGCACAGCAGGAGAGGGGCAAAAGTCAAGCAGTGCTGCCCAAGCCGAGTGTCCACCCGGCCCTGCAGAGCTGCTCCCTTGGCCTTGCCGTACTGGCCACCTCCAAGGGCTGCTTTTGTGGGACTCGGCTTTGACCAAGATGCCCCTGTGGAGAGGTGCTGTGAGAAGCAGCACACCGAGGACAGTCAGCCCCACGCCCTCCCTTTTCTGAAACAAAACCCCCACCAGTGAGATGTGCATCTCCTACACACCCGGGTCGTCTCTGTTACATGTTCTGAATCAGTTTCCTCCTCAGCTGCCTTCTAGAAAGCTGAGCGCTACAGTACATGCAGCTCACCAACGGCAAGCTACCCAGGCCCCTGATGCATACTTTGGGTTCTAACCTCCTTCCCGATCCCACCTGATGTTCCTGCCCATATTTACCTTTATCTCAATTTTCTAACCTTAATTTTTTTAAAGAGATCGAATTATAAATAATTTATATTGCAGATGAAGAGATGACATTGAGCTGACCAAATTAACCTATAATCAATATAATATTTGCTGAGAAATAAGAAAAAAAGGAGGAAACAACAGTATAAAGCACTAATTTGTTTTTTTAAAAAAGTCTAAATAAAATTTAAATCTATGTACAATAATGGTTATGTTCCAGTAAGAAAAATGTATTTTCTCAGAGATAAATTTCCATGGAGAGTTAACCATCTCTAGTGAGAGAATTCCTCAAAGAAAAAAGTCTGAAGTTCACATCATGGTGAACAAAGAATATCTAATACAGCTCTAGAGAAACTTTCAAAATACTCAAAATCTGTTCCTGATAACCAAAAACAAAATAATTTGAATTCAGGAATCTTTACTGATTTACTCAAGATAGAGGACTTGATTGTTAATCATATTGAGGAAAATACTTTCCCTCAAGTAACTGGAGACACATCATTCTCTCGTTCCCTGAAACTGATGTTGGTCCCCCATTTATCCCACACAGGTGTGGAGTTGGGGGAGTGACAGTCTTTGTGGCTGCTCCCCAGGACAAAACAAAACACAGGCATGACATGCTTCTGCCTCAGGGAGTCAAATGTCTATTTATTAAGGTAACTGGCCACATAAGTAACTTTTAACAACATTTTCAGTATAAAACGGGTTTACATTTCCTTTCTGGAAATTTATGTTTTGTACAGTGCTTTGGTCATGGCTGAGGTTTCTGGGGACAGCGGCCACACGAGGGGCAGATGTGGACAGTCACAGTCCGTCTGCTGCTGCCCCAGTGGGGGGCAACACATGAGCCCAAAGTGCAAGAGCAAACCCAGCAGATTCCAAAGGGACTTCAAACAGCTCCTGCAGCCAAAAAACCCCTCATTTAAGAATGTATGGGTAGGGCCGAGCCCGTGACGCACTCGGGAGAGTGCGGCGCTGGGAGCGCAGCGATGCTCCCGCCGCGGGTTCGGATCCTATATAGGAATGGCCATTGCACTCACTGGCTGAGTACCGGTCATGAAAAAGAATGTATGGGTAAAGTGTTGACACGCGACAGGCACCTGCTAGATATTACCTGCACATACACAGCTTGACCGGGCCCTGCAGGGCTTAGGGGAGGATGAGACCACCTTGGGGCAGAGGGTGAGAGGCCGGTAGAAGGAAGAGCCCAAGCCACAGCCCTGAGGAGGGAGAGCCGGCAGCAGCACACGGGGCCACGAGAGCCGGGCAGGAGGACCAGGCGGCACAAAGCCTCAGTGAGGGCCCTGGACCCTGCACCACGGCAGAGGGGTAGCCCTGAAGGGTCCAGGCAGGGAATGACAGGATCAGAGGGAAACCCAGACACAGCACTCTGGCTGTCTGAAGGAGGATGGTGGGTCGGGAGAAGAGACTGGGGACTGCCACCTACCTAGGAGGTGGTGGGGGTAGAGAGGAAGAGACTGAGGAGGAGCTGGGCTGGGCCCTGGGATGGGCCCTGGGATGGGCGCAGAGCCAGTCAGGGCAGCAGGGTTGACACTAGGCCTGGGTCTTGTGCTCATCAGAGTGCTGGTGGCCCCTCACAACAGCCAGAGGATAGCCCTGAGCACATGAGCTGCTCATCCACATGGGTCAAAGGCAAAGCCAGGACCCGAATTTCCTATCCTCAGCCCCGTGTCCACACCAGCCAGACCAGACAGGGTTCAGAGACTGAAGGGAATCCAGGTGTGCCCTGAGAGGCATCACCCCAGAAACCTGGCCCTTGCTTCAGCTCAGAGCATGTCCCCGTGACAGGGCTGGCAGCAGCCCTGGGGTGCCCTGGGCATCTGCCTGGGTCTCAAAGGTGTCACACTACCCAGCTGGCCCGGTGGGTGCCCACTGTCCTGGCACACAGCAGCGCCACATGCAGCAACCACCATGGCCCCCCTCTACCCCATCCCTGTTACTCTCGGCCTCTGGGTGCGTTCTGTCTCAACGACTACAAACCCCAGAGGCACAGATGCTGGCGCCCACAAACTGGCTGAACTGCAAGGCTACGTGGGCGAGCTTATGGTCTAGGGGCAGGATTGGTGCCATCAGATCTCCACATTGCAGAACAAGGGGACCCCACCCCACTCCCCACTGGGCAGCTCACGAAACACACTGCACATGACATTGTTATGCAGCCACCATCACTTCCCTCAGCCCAGCAGACAGAAGATGCAAGAGCAGCCGAACTAGGGGTTAGCCAGCCCAAAGCACCCTCCCCAACAGCACTAGGCAGGAAGCGGGCCAGGAACACCCGCTCCTCTCCCAAGAACTAGGTTATTGGTCAAGAAATCCTCCCCCGCCATTCACTGGGAGGATGTGCGCCCAGGTACTGTGGGATGCTCTGTGCTGCCTCAGCTGTCACAGCCCACCTTTTTCCTTTCCTCCCCCAAGACTGACAAGCTATTTGCAGAACTAAACCTAAGAAAACTAAGTATCTAAAGCCGCCAAATCTGCCCCATCCCTGCCTCGGGCCTGGTCCCCAGATTCACACCTGCAGAAGCAAAGAATGAGGGGAACTGGAGCCTGAGGTGTGGCTATGGGAGGACTCCCAGCACCCGGCAGAGACAGCTCAGCCTTGCCTGGAACATATGTGATGCCAGCGCTCAGCAGTCCCACAGGATCCTGTGCCTGCCTCCCACCAGCCAGCCCAGGATAGGCAGGCATGCTCTCAAGGGTGGCCAGCAAGGGATCTCTCAGGATACAGGTGAGAGAAGCGGCCGAGGGCCCAGATAGGGAAGATGTTCCTGTAGTTTGTGTAGGTGATGGCACAGGACTTGTTGAAGACCCCAGCGAGGCTGCCCTGAAAGGACACAGAGAAATCAACACAAAGGCTCCACCAGGCAACTGAAAAGCTGTCCCACTGGCGTGGCTATCCCATGGGTGAAGCAGCCGTCCTGGAGATAGCTGACTGAGCCAAAGCACAGGAAAGCCACGAGCAGGTGTCCTCCTTGCCCTGTGCCAGTCACGGCATTATCAGCCCAGCTCTGGGACTCCCACCTGGCAGCAAACCCTCCCCAGGTCACCAGCCCCTCAGAGCCAAGCCAGCTTCTACCACCCCAGCTTCATCTGAGGGGAGGGAGGTCAGCCTCACAGGACCTTATAACCCCTTTGCCAGCAGGGACAGGCAGAGCTGCCACCTGAACTTGCAGCTCAAGGAGGGCCATGTGCAACATGGAGAGTTTGTCCTGGAGAGGCTTTCCCAGCCCCTTGGCTTCTTACTGACCAGTGATTCCTTCAGCCAGAGCTCCATTTGCAAACAGCAAGATCTGTTCAGGACTTCAGGACCCGACAACCTGTCATAGACTTGCCACCAACTCTAGAGTTTACACACCCCAAATGCCCAGGCACCCCACGAGGGACACAGGGGCAGGGTGTGGAAGTAAAAATGCTCGTGTAAATGAGGTCAGTGCTGGGGACTTGTGCTCCCAGAGGCCTCTGGCGGCATACCTGGGGCCAGTCACCATTGGGGAGCTGTTTTTCAAGCAGACACCTGACTCCTCTCTCTTGGGCTGCTACATCAGGATGCCTGGGGGAAGAGGAGACAGGCTGAAACACACTGGCATACAGTCAGTGTAAACATATATCCTTACCCTCATGCAGCTGAGCACCAGGACAAAACCGGGAACGCTGTGGTGACGACAATGGATGACCCTAAACTGACACACACAGAATGAACGGTCAGCGCACCGCGGGCTCTCACTGCACATCTTCTCTCCAGGTGCCCCAAGAAGTGGAAGGCACAACAAGCACAGAGACAGCAGGCCAGGCAGGTCATACGCCTCCTTCAAACCTGCCCCAGCAGCCCTGGCACAAGGTGCTGCTCCTCTGTCCTCCAGGAGAGGAGGTCAAGCCTCGTGTCCATGAGCCCACCGGTTCCCATGGGCCTCTGAAGGCCACAGAAGCCACAAGAGCTGATGCTCATTTGCTGGCAAGGATGACACACTAGAGGACTGAGGCTTGCAGGATCCAGCTTGGCTATGGGGGGCTGGCAGGGAGGAGGGGACTGTCTCACCCTCAAGGTCCCCCCAGACTCTGTTGCTGCTGCTCATACCAACCTGGCCGCAAAACCTGAGAGGGTTTTAGGAAGATTCCCCAAATGGCCACAAATCTAAGAGGACATCACAGACTGGGACTCCAAGTACACGTCTGTGTGTGCATACATCTGTATGCATGTACCTGTGTGTGTGTGTCTACATCAGCGTATAATACGTGTGCATGTGCATACATCTATGAGTGCAGTCTGTGTGTGACACATGTATATATGTCTATGCTGTATCTGTGTGCAGTCTACATGTGCACACGTGTATACCTGTGCTATATCTGTGTACGGTCTGAATGTGCACACATGTGCAGGCACCTGTGTGTACAGTCCATGTGTGCATACATCTATGTGCATATGTGTACACCTGCATGTGCATAGTCTGTGTGTGCTCATGTGTGCATGTGCACATCTGCAGGTATCTGCATGGGCATGCACCTGTGCACATATGTGGCTCAGCACCAGCTGTGGACACAGGAGGGCCACAGAGAGCAGCTGCAGGGACTTGGGCTCTGACCACCCAGGCAGCCACCCTCGCTGTCATACCAGGAAGCAGCTTCCCCATCACAGTCCCCTCACCCAGTTTCCACTGGGTCCCCATTTCCATCCTGTCAGCCTAGTGCTGGTCATGACACCTTCACTGATAGGTTGTTGACTTCTAAGAGATGAGCTCTGCAGGGTCCCACACAGTCAGATGGGCCCACCGCCTTACCCTGGGAACCTGGGATGTGGCTCTTGTAGGCGTGTCCATTCCCAGAGTGGCGGCTGGACAGGGACACAGGCCACCTGCTCGCAGTTGAGTGTCCCTCCTCCACCCAGCCCCAAGGTTCAGAGATAGTTCCCACAGCCCTCACCTGACGGCCATCAGCCCCATCAGGGCCCAGCATGTGTTGTGGATCTGGGACTGGGCACTCTGCACATAACGCTGTTGCTCACAGGACTTGAACTCCTCTCCCCAGCCTCCATCTGCCATCTGCCGAGACAGCAGGAAGTCACAGGCTCGGGAGACCTCTGCACAGGCAGCCCTGCAGAGACCAGGACACAGGAAACACCGTTATGCCAGGGAAGGTCCCAGGCCTCCTGGACTCTCAACCTGGCATGACCTTAGGTCATGGGGAGGGGCGCTGAGGGGAATCCCCACAGTTTGGACCACTGCTTAAGCCCATGACCTCATTTTCCACAGATGTGAAGTGGGGATAGATACCCGCCTCCTGGAGTTGTTGGAAGATAAAGTGAAATGCTTTGTAGCTGCAGATGGCCTCACTGACATGACAAGTTAAGAAGTCAACAGTGTTTGGGGGACACTTGAAAAGAGACCAGGGAATGCCCGGAGTTGCGCTGGCCCCTGACTACCGCACAGCAAAGCAGAGCTGGGACCAGAGGCCTCCTCCCTTCTCTTAACCCAGCCCAGCAAATGTCCCAGACCCCAACCCTCTCCTACTTGCAGTGGGGGGCCAGCTGAGTGCAGGGAGGAGCTGGGGGCAGATGCTCCCCTCTGTCGCCCAAGTCAGGAAGCTATGGAGAGCTATAGGGCAACACCTCAGCAGAGGCTCAGGAGGTGGGGACACCCTCACTCCAACCCAGGACTCACACATTTTCTGGAACACTGATCTTATCTGACCATTTAAAAATACTAAGAGGGCTGGCCCCGTGGCTCACTCGGGAGAGTGCGGCGCTGGGAGCGCAGCGGCCCTCCTGCCGCGGGTTCAGATCCTATATAGGGATGGCCAGTGCACTCACTGGCTGAGCGCGGTGCGGACGACACCAAGCCAAGGGTTGCGATCCCCTTACCGGTCACAAAAAAGGACAAAAATAAATAAATAAATAAATAATAAAAATACTAAGAACACCACCCATGCAGAGTGTCATGCTGAGAACACCCCCACCCACTAGCGGCACTCACCCGTCTCGGTAAGTCTGCCCCATGCAGGCAAAAGCCTCCAGGCCAAACCAGGTGCCATAGGTGAAGCAAACCCCCCAGGAGCTGGGGAGAGACAGGAGGGGAGAGCCTCAGTCCTTCGATTCACAACACGTGTACAATATGACAGGCATCCTGCCTGGATTGCTGGAACACCCTCCAGCAGAAGAGGCAGGGGCTGTGGTTATGTTCAAGACAAACATTCACGTGTGCACACACACCTGCCTGTACATGTGTCTGTGTGTGTGTGTGCCCTGCAGCAAGCCATCGCAACTCCAGTGCCTCAGGCCTTACAGTCACTTAGAACAGTACTGCCCCAGCTGGCTCCATCTGCTGGACCCACCAAACAGACACTTAAGAGCTGATACAAACAACCAGGGGAGGAGGGGACAGTCCCACTCAGGCCTGAGCATGTCCAACACATGCAGTCCAAATGTCTGTAGCAACGTGCTGAGCAGTTGCCACCAAAGTAAAGACCAGGCATTCAGAAAAGGAACACAGCCCTCCAGACACTCACTAGCTGGCATCTTACTTCCAGAAACTTCTGGCGTAGCACGAGCTTACAGCCAAAGACCCCAGGACCACAGTGTGTGAGAGCAGAAATCCCTAGTCCCGCACATCTGCTCCCATGGACAGGGACTCACTCACCCTTCCCAGGAGCCGTCAGCCCTCTGCTTCCGCCGACAGAACTCCAGGCCCTGCTCGAGGGTCTCCCTGGAACACAGGAGGTTGAACAAATGAACATTCTAGCAAAATAGCAATTTTCCTATTATGCCAATTCCACTCATCCCACAATTTCAAGAGAACATGGTCTCCTTTAAAAAATATGTAAAAATAAACAGTTCAGACAGAAGATACAAGGGTTTAAAAAAGAAGTAACTAGAGGACAGAGGAGGGGGTTAGCAAACTGGCAGATTTCAACAAAGAAACACAAGAGAAAAAAACCAAAACCTCAGGGATGAAGCCCACGTTAGGGCTGCTACAAACAGGATCAGTGTCACTGAAAACCATGTCAGTGACACAGGCTTGAGGAAATCATACAAAATGAACTAAGAAAAAAAAAATAGATTAGAGAGAAAATGATGGATTAGGAAGACAAAAAAGATCCACCCTAAATCTAACCTGGTACTTTCAGAGAATAACTGGTTCTCTGAAAAGGCTGGAAGGAAGCATTCACAGGGACCCCCGAGGACCCTGTCTCTTGCTGTCCACACCTGGGGACATCCTGCTGGGTCTGTGACTTGTTTCTTAACCAACGGATTACAGCAAAATTGATGGTATGTCACTTGTTACATGAAATTGTAACTTCCATCTCACTAGTGGACTTCCTCTCTCTACTGACTCCTTTGATGGTTTATAAAGCCACACATATAGCATGGCCCATGCAGCAAGAAACAGACAGCAGCTTCCAGCCCACAGACAATCCATAGGGAATGGAATCTTGCCAACAACCACATAAGCTTAGAAGTGGATCCTTCCTTAGTAGATTACCAGATGAGACTGCAGTCCTGGCTGATACCTTGTCCAAGTCTGGTGAGACCCTGAAGCAGAGGGCCCCCACACTGCACCTGGACTCCTGACCCACAGAAACCATGAACTAACAAATACACACTGTTCTAAGCTGCTGAGTTTGTAGTAATCTTGTTACTCAGCAGTAGGTAACTAATACAAAGAGAGAAGGTACAAATAAATAGTATTAACAATAAAAAGAGTGATATTACTATAGATACAGTGTAAAATAAAAAGAGAAAATCGGAAAACTTTATGCAATTCAATTGGAAACTTAGACAAAATGTACAAATTACCTTACAAATAAGGAAAATTAACTTATCAAAACTGCCTCAAGAAATAGAAAACCTAAATATTCCTAAAACTACTAAAAATATGAGTCAAAAGTGTAAACTTTTCTTAGAAAGAAAACTCCAGATCTGGGAGTTCTATAAATGAAATCTATTAAATTATCAAGAACACTCCTCCTAATCTTATACAAGGTGAGAAAACATGCTTTCCCACTTAGATCAGGAACAAGAGTCCTCCTCTCACCACTACTCCTCTTTTCTTTTTGTGGCTGGCCAGTACAGGGATCCAAAACTGTGACCTTGGTGTTATAAGGCTGTGCTCAAACCTACTAAGCTAACCAGCTAGCCCTCATTACTATTTTTCAACAGAATAGTGGAAGTCCCAGCAAATGCAATAAGACAAGAAAAGGAAATAAAAGATATACATATTGAGAAGGAAGAACTAAAACTGTCTTTGTTCACAGGTGACATGATTGTCTATCTAGAAAATCCCAAAGAATCAACAACCACAAAAAAACACAACAAAACACCCCCCCGCAACTTCCAGGAACTAATAAGTGATTATAGTAAGGCTGCAGGACATAAGGTTAATTTACAAAAGTCAATTGTTTTCCTACAAGCAATGAACAGTCAGATTTTGAAATTAAAAACACAATGCCATTTACATTAGCACCAAAAAAATGAAATACTTAGGTATAAGCCTAAAAAAATATGTACAAGATCTTGTTGATGAAAACTACAAAATTCTGATGAGGAAAATCTTCCAAACTGAGCTATAGATTCAATGCAATCCCAATAAAAATCTCAGCAACTTATCTTGAAGGCATCAACAAACTGATTCTAAAATTTATATGGAGAAGCAAAACACCCAGAATAGCAGACATATTACTGAAAGGGAAGAATAGAATGAGAGAGCTGATTTTACTCGATTTCAAGACTCACTGCACCACACAGTAACCAGACAGCACGTTACTGCTGAGAAAACAAATAGGTCAATGGAACAGAACGGGAAGCAAACAAATAGACACACAAAAACATGATCAACTGGTCTTTGACAGAGGACAAAGGCAATTCAGTGGAGAAACGACAGTCTTTTAAACAAACGTAGGTAGAAAGACTGAACATCCACAAGCAAAAAAGTGAATTTAGACACAGACTTTACACCCTTCTCAAAAATTAAGTGAAAATGAATCACAGACCTAAATGTAAAACACAAACTCCTAGAACATAACATGAGAGAAACTCCTAGAAAAATCTAAAACTCCCAGAATACAACATAAGAGAAAATCTAGTAATGATAAAATTAAAAAAAAAAAATTCTAGGTAACCTTGAGTTTGGCAATAACTTTTTAGATACACCAAAAACATGATCCATGAAAGAAAACACTGATAAGCTGGAGTTCATTAAAATGAAAAACTTTGGATGTGCAACAGATATTAATAGAATCAAAAGACAAGCCACAAACTGGGAGAAAAAATTTGCAAAAGACACATCTAATAAAGGACCGTTAGCCAAAATATACAAAGAACTCCTAAAACACAATAAGAAAATAAACAACCCAATTAAAAAATGGGCCAAAGACCTTAACAGTCACCTCACCAAAAAGATACAAAGATGTCAAATAAATTTTTGAAAAGATTTTTAACATCATGTCATTAGAGAATTGCAAATTAAAACAATGAGATACCACTGCACACCTATGGAATGGCTAAAATCCAAAACACTGACAACCAAATGCTTGCAAGGATGTGGAGCAACAGGAACTCTCATTCATTGCTGGTGGGAATGCAAAATGGTACAGCATCATTTGGAAGATACTTTAGCAGCTTCTCACAAAACTAAACATACTCCTACCATATGCTACAACAAGCACACACCTTGGCATTTACTCAAATGAGCTGAAAACTTATGTCCAGATGAATATTTATAGTAGCTTTATTAGTAATTGCTGAAACTTGGAAGCAACCCACATGTTCTTCTAATAGATAAATGGATAAGCAGATTGCTGTGGTACATCCAGACAATAGAATATTTGGTGCTGAAAAAAAATGAGCTATCAAGCCATGAAAACGCATGGAGGAACCTTAAATGCTTATCACTAAGTGAAAGCAGCCAGTCGGAAAAAGTAAAACTACAAAGACAGTAAAAAGCTCAGTGGTTGCCAGGGGTTTGGTGGTAGAGAAGGGAGGGACGAATAGGTGGAGTACACAGGATCTTTAGGGCAGTGAAGCTACTCTGTATGATAACTGTAATGGTGTTTACATATCATTATACATTTGTCAAAACCTATAGAATGTACAATGTAAAGAGTAAACCTGAATATAAACTATGGACTTTATATGACAACTTATTAATACTGGCTCATCAACTGTAACAAATGCACCATTTTAATGCAAGATGTTAATAGTAGGGGACCTGGGGGACAGGGGTGGCTATATGAGAATTCTCTGTATTTCCACTCAATTTAACTGTAAATGTGAAACTACTCTACAAAATAAAGTGTATTTTTTTTATGTTTAGCAAATTATCTAGCTATGACATCAATCAACAACTGCATAAGAATCTATGCGTTCACAGTAAATAAGTAAACAAACAGGGGCAGAGGAAAAACTTTAAGTAGGACACTGACTAACACACATGGAAGCAATGATAATTTTGTAACCATCCCATGAATAACTGATTCAGGCAGGAATCATTACCAGATGCTAAAACTAACAGGTAGAGGTCTGATAAGAAACAGGACATTTATATAGTCTAGAACTTTCTCCCCATAAAGAAAAAGATAGCAACTGTATAGTGGATGACAAACCAAGTAGCCATCACCCTAACCAAGGGGTCACAGTTGACGTCTGCTTCCTGCTGTGACACATGAGAAGGCCCTGTCTCTTTTATGATATTCCTGACAAAACATGTAATTTCACAACCTGAATCTAATAATGAGGAAACACCAGAAAAACGCATACTGAGGACGTTCTACAAAATAACTTGAACAATTCAAAAATGACAAAGTCATCAAACGGTACAAGGGGAAACAACACACTCCAGGTTGTAGAGACAACTAAGTGCACCCACAAACCCAAGTCAGAGCTTGAGGAAAAATTTTACTATAAAGGACATTATTGGGACAATTAAGCCAATTTAAGTAAGGTGTGCAGATTAAATAATAATATTATCAATGTTAATATTCTAACATATTTATACAAAATAACATACCTTCTAAGACATGCTCAAATATTTAGTGATAAAAGTATATCACATCCGCAACTTATTTATGGTTCAAGAAAAAATATACATGGGGGAGCACGAGAGAAAATACGATGATGCAAATACGGTGAAATGCTGACGAATGAGGAATCTTGGTAAGAAGTAACAGGAGTGCCTTTTAAAACTATTCTTCTAACTTTCCTGTAAGTTTGAAATTAATGGAGCATTTTAAGTCAGTGTAGTAAAAATGAAATATTCTGTATAAATAGCGTGAGAGCAACCATCAACCCCAAAGCATATCTCAAAAATTCTCCAGGTAAATTAAAAATTTTAATATAACAATTATACTAATATATTAGTTTAAAAATTAAAAATTTATATTAAAACTCCTTAAAGAGACAAGAAGAGAAAAAGGGGGGGTGGGAAGTGACCTAAGATACAGAAATATTTGCTGTGCTTAAATATGTATGTTAAAAAAGATCATGCCAGTAAGAAAACTGGCAAGGACACGAATGGCATGTCACAAGACAAGAAATAGAAATGACCTATAAACATCGGAAAGAGTATTTATTCTAGCTAAGTCATCACCAAAGAAGTGCAGATAGCTCTGCTCTGCACAGCACAGCACTCGGCTCTACACGATGACGGCAGTGTGCACACTCATCGTGCGCCACATGCGCCCCGGCACTTTCCTATGGCGTCTCATTTGGTCCTTCTAGCTCCAGGGGCAGGGGAGCGGGAACAGAAAAGTGACCTGAAGAAGGGGCACAGGTAGGGTCCACCCAGGCCAGCCGACTGCAAGCCCACACAGCCGTAGGGAATGATAAAAGTCATAAACAGATATTCAACATGAGAATACTAGTTAAGTTAAAATAGGAAGAAGCTGGGAAATAACAGTAAAAATAAATAAATAACCAAGAGGCTACTGAGTAGGTAAAATGATGAGACAGTTGCAACCACTACACCTCACACTGGAGGGAAAGGCAGCAGCTAGGGACACTGTCCCCTGCGTCCAGACACCCTGCCTGGCAAAACAAGCCAGTCACGTAGAAGGAGCAGCCCAGAAACAACCGTGAAGATGTGGAGATCAAACAGTAACAACAGGTTCTTCTTGGGGTGAGAGGAACAACTTACTTCCTTCTTTGCACTTTTCTGTATTTTCCAAGGCTTCAAAGAACATGCTCTACTTTTATTACAATGAGCTTTAGAAAATGATACATTAAAAAGAAAGGCTAATTCTGTGAGCATGGCTGAGGACTCAAGCCCCAAGGAAAGGACCCCACTGCAGAGCAGCACATGCCAGGGATGAGACAACACAAGACACTGTACCCCTCGGGACTACACCGCCTGCCAGGTCAGAAGAAAATCACTGTTCCATCTGGGCCCCCTAACAAAGACACAATTAGAAATCCTCAGAATTTCTGAAAATGAAGTATCACACTCCTAAATAACCCATGGGCCAAAGAAGAACTCACAATAGAAACAGAAAACATTTTTAACTGAGTGATATATCAAAACTTATTCATAGCCTTAGTTGCATATTTAAATAGAAGAAAGCCTGAAAATCATTGATTGATCTAAGTATCCAACTTAGAAAAAGAAATACAGTAGAAAGAAAACAATAAGGAGTAAAAATTCATGAAAACAAAAATAAACACATTTTAAAAATAAGTAAATATATACCAGATAGAATCAAAGACTAAAGAATAGTTTCTTTCAAAAGATCGGTAAGATCATCAAGAGAAAAGTCAAGATCTCAAAGTCAAGTCTCCAGCTGCTCAAGCCTCCACTGTGAGCAGCTTCAGGCCACTCAACAGAAAGCTGCATTGAAATGGAAGAAGTCCCAAACTAATACCAAAAAAATAGAATATCTGCATAGTCCTGTAACTATTAAAGAATTTGATCCCATAATTAAAAATTTCCCCTCAAAGAAAACTCCAGGCCTAGATGGATTCTCCACTCTATACCAGGCTTAACAGTCAAAACAGAAAACATAATAGTAACAGGATAAAGAAGAATCTATGAAAGCTGTAATGCCATTCCGAGGTACCCATCCGTGCCCCAAAAGACAAGTAACAAGGTGTCCACAGGAGGATGCTCCATAATAACATACAGACGGCAGGCACCTGCATCCACCAGCAGCCTGAGGCAGGGAAGAGGTGAGCCACAGCCACCTGGCCAAACCTCACTGCCCATGCTGCAGGACTCCACGTGTCTGAGGTCCAGAGCAAGCGACAGCAGCCCCTGACTGAGGAGGCAGGAGGCAGGAGGCAGCCCCTTCTCTGGAGGCCAGCGAGTCTGGTGCTGCCCACATGGATATGTCCGCTGGGTGACAGACACGGGTGCTGCACGCAGGGTCTGCACCTTTCTCTGTATTTGTCACCCTTCAACAGGTTACTTAAAAACTGCCATTTATTCAGACACAAGTGGGCTTAGGTGTGTAGGTCTTGTTTTAACATTAAGAAGACATGAAAAATAACCCACCTTTGTTTTATAACTGTGCTATTCTGAGCCCCCAATACACAAATATTTGATATAGTTTGGGGCACATGACTAAATTCAGGAACGTCTGAGCCCCTTCCATGTTTGAATGAGTCGTTCTACAACTACCTTTCTGCACCAGAGGACACCACGTCAGAGCCAGGCCCGACTTGGTGGCCCCAATCTAAGGGGCGGGATGTCCCAGGCTGAGGCCTCCTCACCTGATCTCCTCTGTCCTGTGGTCAGGGAAGTGTTTGTGGAAATGCTTCAGTGCCTGCATCACGGCTGAGGTGCACTCCACATATGTATAGTCGATCATAATGTCTCCTGGGAAATCAAGAAGCACCAAGCCATGTGAGCTCTTCCTTGGGTGCTCTGGGCCTACAATTCAGGCCAAACTGTGCTGCAGCGTCTGACCGTGCCTTCCTGACTGGTCTCTGAGCAAACAACCTCCAGCCCCAGCTATACGGCCAAGGGGTAGGGGTGGGGGACAATGGGGGGGAACTGCACATCTGTGCTACATGAGGAAGAGGACTGCGTGCTGACCCAGGACAGAAACCTGCACCCTACCCTGAAAAACCATGTTTGACAAGTAGAGGAGCAAAATAAACAGAGACCAGGAGCGTGAGGGTCCAAAGGTTAACCTGGAGAAAAGAACTTGCGCTGGCCAGAACAGGCCACGGGGGCCACATGCACCCAGGTCCCCACAAATGCCACCTTGCAGGTGCATTCAGGACATACAGCAGCACCCACAGAACACAAGGACCTGGGCCAGAACAGGGGACAGTCTGGCCTGGGGCCAGAGAGCTGGTGGGATCACATCTGGATCTTCTACCAACCCCCAAGATGGAACCACAGCCCTTTCACCCACAACACAAGGAACGCTGCCATCCGCAGGAGCTAGGGGAGCAGAGAACACTGGGGCTCAGGGAGGGCTCCATACAAGCCTTGCAGGCACAGCCCTGGTAAGGGAAGATCATGGCCCTGGCTCTGTGCACTGCATTCTGGCGACCACTCACCGAAGACCTCCGAGGGGTTCAGCAGCTCCAGCAGGTACCCCCCACGCTTGGTCTCGTAGGTTGCAAACCCTCCATCAGGATTCCTCATATTCAACAACTAGAACCAGAGAGGGAACATCCTGAGAACTCACCACACACTGAGCACATGTGGGGCCCACAGTTTGTGACCCAGCTTTCCAGAAGCACCCAAGGCTGACAACCAATGGGGTAGGGATAGGGCACAAGGAGCCGATTTTCTTGTTAAGCAAGCACTTGGGTGCCCAAGGCAGCAGATGCAGCCCCATCACTCACAGCCTCTGTGAGCAGCCCTCTGGGACACGCACCAATTCACATGCACCCATCCACCTACAGAACACGCAGAGGCCATCCACCTATAGAGTAGGTGGGTGACTGTAGTGGATTATATCCCCCCAACACTCACTGAAACTTAATTGTGTCCCCCAAGTTTTATATATTAGAAACTTGGTCCCCACTGTGACTGTTAAGAGGGTGGGAAATCCTATTGTGGTAATTGAGAGGTAGAGCCTTGAATAGATGATTGGATTGTAGGACTGTGCAGCAGTGAATGGATTAAAAATGGTGGTCAGAGGCGTGGTTCTGAGGGCTTTAAAAGAAGAGAAGAATCTGTCTCTCTCTGCTCTCTCTGCTTCCACCATCTCGCAATATGAAGGGTCATGGTTGCCACCACCAGATGTGTTCCTTGGACTCTGGACTTCCCAGCCTCAGAAACTGTAAGCAGTAAATTTTGTTTTCTTTATAAATCACCCAGTTTCAAGTATTCTGTAATAAGCAACAGAAACAGACTAATACAGTGCCTGTCCACCTATAGACCACGTGAGTGCTCGTCCACCTATAGAACACGTGTGCTGCTGAAACAGAGTAGGGTTTCCACGGTAAAACATGCTGTAAGGATTTGGCACAAAAATAAACAAAAGTTCTCATCTTTTCTTAAGACACCCAGTGGAGACTGTCACTCCTCCCAAAGGAGGCCCAGGGAGCCTAAGTATGGACACGACAGGTCCTTGGGCCTCTGGATCCAGAGAGAAATCTCATGGGCCTCCAGCCTCCAGCCTCCCCAGCCTCCATGGCTGGGCCAGGCACTGGCTCCTGCAGCACAGGACCCTGTGTACAGCCCAAGCATTCTGCTGGCCCAGCCAGGGCCTCTGGTTCTCCTAACACAAACGCTGGCCAAGGAGCGCTCCTGCAGCCTGGCCCTGTGTGTTTCCTGAGATGGAGCCAATGGACAGGAGCCCCCAGCTAGTCAGCAGGATTCAAGGTGCATGGGGGGCGTGGGACCACAGACTCACCAGAGCCACAGCATCGCAGAGCCGCTCTCGGGGCACATGCTCAGTGACAAAGGGACACTTTTCCTGCAGAAGCAGCACGGACTTCAAGGCCTCGGCTGTGCAGTCAGAGACAGTCCAACTACTATCCAGTGTGCTAAAGCAGAAGCCGCCCTGCAGAGCACGAGCTGTGACCATGGGATGGGGGGTGACCACACCCTGGTCCTCAAGACCACCCACAGTTACCTCTGCAGAGCCACTGGTTCTGCAAAGGGCACAGTCAGATGGACTCCCACCCTCAATGCCTTCAGATCTCACTACAGGCCAGGACCGGGGCACAGGCACCTTCCTAAGCCCACTGTGAAAAGGCCACAGTGGTTGCACCCACACCTCATTCCACAACCCGCACCTATAAGCCCAGAGCCTGGTGCCGGCGCTGGGGTCCCTTCCTCTCTATGCCTTCCCTGCAACACTCTGGCTTATGTTTCAGCCATTTGTTTGACATCTGTGTGATATGCCTGTCTGAATTGCTCTGAGCACACCAACATGTGTGCAGACTGTGCCATGGCAACACAAAGAAAGCCCCATGCCAGGCAGCCTCAGGATGAAGCATCGGCCCCTGCCAGGAATCTACCAGATCAGGATGCCCAAGGACAGGAAGAACCCTCCTCAAAGGAATGGACCAGCTAAGCAGGGCAGCCTCTCCCAGGGCTCAGGGCAGGGCTGGGGGTCACTCACACGTACCTTGCTCATCTGGCGGTAGTACTTCTGGTAGTCAGGAGGGCTATCTGGGACCTGGACCACATCAAGGGGCACATGTGAAAAGGAGAAAGACACGTCACCACTAAGGCAGGGAGGGGCCTATGCTGCTGCTACCTGGGATGTCACTGAGACCAACTGGGCAGGATCAGAGAAGCAGGACATGCTGGGTAGCTGGCACTGCTGCTGGCCACAGCTGCCATTAGAGCTGCAAGACCCACTCAGCCCACCACTGCTGGAAAGTACCATCAGCCAACAAAGGCTGAAACCAGATAGGGGGTGCCG
The DNA here is from genome assembly GCF_027409185.1 of Cynocephalus volans. NCBI lineage: Eukaryota > Metazoa > Chordata > Mammalia > Dermoptera > Cynocephalidae > Cynocephalus > Cynocephalus volans. Next base: position 58,638,235 of record NC_084460.1, on the reverse strand, counting down.
GCAGGTATGAGACACAGATAGTCAAACCAGAGGCTCATGAAGGGTCTGATGGGGCAGCTGATCTGGCAGGATGGACAGTGGCATTCACTGCAAGTGGTCTCAGGAGGAAGAGACGGCAGCTGGCGTGAGATGTCTCAGAGACACCAGGGGTGCTTAGTAGGCTGTGAGCTTGGGAGACACAGCCCGACCCCACCACATGCCAGCCCCAGCCCTCTGCATATGACGGCTCCAGCATGAACAGGATGCAGAAACGGCCAGCGCCCATGCTGGTGACAGGCCCCTGCAGGACTCCCCGGAGCAAGACCAGCCCCAAGGCAGATAGATGGAGGTGAGACGGGCTGGGGAGGAAGCAGCATGGGGCAGAGGCAAGGAGGGCTCTTCTGCCCTGGGAGTCCCTGGCCCTGAGGCCGCTCCGCAACCACTCCGAGCCCCAAGCACAGGCCTCACCTGTGAGAGCCGCAGGAATTCGTGCGCCTTCTGCAAACAGGAGGAAAACTCGGGCCTGTGGTGCGCACCCGCCTGGAAGACACAGCAGGACAGTAAAGCTGAGCGGCTCTCACACGAGCCAGCACAGTCCAAGCAACGTCCTGCCCACTGGGAACCAGAGTCTACCTGACAGAAGTGCAGGGCTTCCTGCTGCACTCACCTGTAAAGACGGGAAAACTGAGCCAGTGAGATACGACTCAAGACTGAAGCAAGTGGAGCCGGCGCCCACCTGCCCCACCCCGTCCTGCCCTGCCCCAACTGTGTCCCAAGGTCCCACATGACCCAGACCTCAGTCTCTCCGGAAACATCCTCAGAACCCACCATCCTGATTCCCGCCAGCAGAACCTGCTCAAAAATGTCCACACCCGCAATGGGACACTGCCCTGATCTCTCACAGCCCTCACCAGGCTCTCCTACTCACACAGCCTCCAGTCCCCCGCCCTCCTGAAGCCTCCAACCCAGTCCAACATCCAGGGCCACGAGGCAAGCCCACCACCACCACAGTGTCATGACCAGAGGCTGTGAGGCCCAGGCCAGCAGGAGCATCAAGGCACAGCAGGCATGAGCTCAGCAGGGTGGACGTGAGGGCTCAGGTGCACAGGAATGTCAGCTGGATGAGGAGACAAAGCCACGTACCTCCAGCAGAGCTTGGATGGTGAATGAGGTGTCCCAGATCTGTGAGCCATTGGTGCCCTACATGCAAAGGACGGACCATTACAGCAGCTGCGACACCCCTACTTCCACCCTCTGCCTTCCAGGGTCCAATGGGTGCCTGGTGGACCAAGGGTGGGGTTCTGCCTGAGAGAAGGCTTGTTCCTGCCGGTGAACGCAGATCAGGAAGCCCCACCTGCCTTTGTGCCACCATCCAGGATGGCAACTCTCTCAGGGAACTTCCCTGAGAAAGGGCTCCACCACCCACATGCAGTGCATCCAGCCCCCCATCCAACGTCTGCAGCATGCCCACCGTAGTGACAACCAGAAATGTCCCCCATTTCTGAGCATGCCTGAGGTGGTGAGACCCAGCTGAGAGGCTGGCTGGGGCCTCAAATCCGACCCCGAGAACCTGGCTCAAGGGTCAACACTGGTCTCGATTCAGAAAGCTGGTGGCCTAACCCCAGGGAGAGACAGAGCTGACAGTGACCTCAACAGCCACGCAGACGGTGGAATGGGGGTATGGAAGAGGCACACAGGCATCGTGTCCTGCAGGGACACTGCACAGGAAGTACCCGCACCACAAAGCAAGGGTTCACACCAGAAAAGAAACCCCTGGGATCATGCCTCAGGGCCTCATACTAGGGGTACTAAGGGAGCCACAGTCAGATGTGGAATGTGGAGCCCTTTAGGGACTGACAGTCCAGGAGGGAAGAGCACACGGGACATTGCGACAGACTACGGCAACTTCATAGACCAACAACCAAATGCCTGTGTGGACCTAGCTGGAATCCTGACTCAAATAAACCAACTACAAACAGATGGGAACAGGGACTAAACTCAGGAGCCACTGTTAAATGTGTGGCTGCGACAATAACAGGGACTTCGTGAACACGCCGAGACCTGGTGCCTGCCTGCGGGCTGGTCCAGTGGGGACGGAGAGGCCGGTTCCCGCCTGAGGACTCCTCACTCTCCTCTACTTTGCACGTTTTGAAAACCTTCTGACAAAAGATCAACAGTGAGGGCAGCCAGGGACCTGGGATGGGAGCTCAGGCCCGGGTGGCTGAGGTCTCCTGACACCAAGGGGAGCTCTAGGGTGGGCAGTGCTGGGCCCATGTGCTCCTGTCACTGGTGTGACTCTAGGACACCTTGGGAACCTCCACATGTCCACACCAGGTCATGAAAGCAGACAGACCCCACAGGGTCACCTCAGCGAAGGCAAGACACAGAATGGCACCCATCTGGGTTCCTGCTATGCCCACAAGATGAACTCACAAGGGACGGGGCCGCCAACCCCAAGCCCGGGACAGGACCAGCGTCCCACCCTGAATCCAGCACCCCTACCCCCAGGGTCACACATGAAAAGAACATCACCTACAACACCTGAATGTTGGAATGAACTAAACTGTCCCCAGCTGCGGAGCAGCATGTCAACAGCAGGACCAGGTCAGAGCACCTCATGGAACTGGGGATGCAGGCCATGAGCCACCCTCAGAGAGGGATCTGCAGGCGCTTGACGCTGGCAGATTCCCCTCCTACCTCAATTCCCAAAGTGCACTTCTGAATTTTATCTGTTAGCGTACTGACTTAAAGAAATCACCACCACATTGGCCTGGAACAGCAGTCAGATGGCTCTGGGATGCAGCCCCAGTCTGTGTGCCTCTGATGTCAGCTGTCTCCTAGCAGAATGCTGGCCTGGTCCACTGAGAACTGCACGTGACCTGCATCCCTTCCTGACCTGCAGTTCTTCCCTACTTTGGTCTATGGACCTCTGAAAATTCTGACAGAAGCCCTGGGCCCTCCCCTACAGGGTGGCCACAGACCCTCTGCTCTCCCATGACCTTGAGAGTACCAAGAACCCAGGTCAGGTGTCGCTGCCCAGAAAGTAACACGTCTGCTCTGGTCCACCTGTAAGCTAAAGACCTGCGAAGGATCCGGAAAGAGGCCACACATGCTATGTGGCTGAGGGTCTAGCAAAACCCACCTCTTCCTCTCCCCCTGGGCATGGCTACACATCCCCTCCCTTGAACTTGGTGCCCTGCAGACTGGGTTACAGCCCATTTGAGAATGGAAGTCCTCATGCAGCTTCCAGGCCTGGCCACAACCACCACTGGACTCCAGGCTCCTCCCAGCTCGTGGCTGCAGAGGCAACCCCCAGGGCCACACCAGGAGCCAGTGGTTGGGGAAGTGGAGCCTCTAGCAACCTGACAGTTCAGCCACTCTGACCAACAGGTCAAGAGACAAATGAAGAAGCTGCAGGGGAACACACGACACCAGGCGGTGTGCCGGCCACACCCAGGAGGCACAGAGAACTCACACTGACCCTGAGGGACTGGAGGGAGGACGCAGCCTCTCGTCACATGCTGCCACAACTCATATTGAGTTATTTTTTTATCTTAATGAACCCAGAAAGATAAAGAATAAAGAAGAGGAATGGCTGCAGAGGAAACAGGCAGTATGGTCCTGCAACCCTCACCTGCATCTTCATGCCATCGATGCCCAGCCTGTGAGGACAAGAAAAGCCCAAGTCAGGGACAAAGAGACAAGCTGGGAAGTTTGGCTGGCCAACCAGAGCCCATGCCAGGGATACCGCAGGGTCTTCCCATGGAGACTCCTGTGCCCTTCTCCCCGAGGCCTGGAGCCAACGTTGGCACAGCCCTGCTGGGCCCACAGCACGAGTGCTACGCTCAGCAGGAGACGTGGCAGCACCTCACCCAGAAGGGGCAAACCTGAGCTGAGCGGCAGAGGGAGGCTCCCCAGCCACGGTCAGCCCTGCAGTCCTGTGCAGTGCTGTGGCAAGGGCCTCCGCGAGTGCAGGGCTTCCCATCATGGGACCTGCTGTGTTCCCTCCGTGGCAAGAGTCGCACCTCCAGAGGACAGTCCACAGCTGACAAGCTCTGCCTGTCAACAGGCCTCCCCGACACCAACCAAACCTGCCCCCGCTGTTATGGTTTGAATGCCTGTCCCTGCGAAACTCATATTGAAAGTCAATCCACACCATAACAGCAGGTGGGGGGAAGTACAACTATGGTACTTAAAAGGTGAGGCCTTTAAAAAGTGATTGGGTCACCAGGGCGATGCCCTCACGAATAAATTACTCCATGCATGGATTAATCGGTTATCATGGGAGTGGGGCTGGTGGCTTTATAAGAGGAGGAAAAGAGACAGGACTCTGCAGAGTCCCCACCAGCAACAATACCCTCAGCAGATGCAGCCCCTGTACTTGGACTTTCCGTAGGAAATAAGCCTCTTTATAATTACTTAGTTTCAGGTATTCTGTTAAAAGCAACAGAAAATGGACCAAGACACCTGCCCACCCACACTCCTCCAAATTATATCTTCCAGAACCACCCAAAGTTTCTGCAAGGTGGCAAATCTTTCAATTTTAAGACACCCCTCCCCAGTTTCGACAACCCTGCACTCCTCCTGGTTCCTTGTGCTATTCCCAGATGCCATGGCACTGTGACGCCCCCTCACTGGACCCCGAGGCGTGTCTGAAGTAAGTTCTCAGTGTTGTCTCACTGGGCACATCTCAGCCACACTCACCAGAGGTAATCAGGGATCCTGGAGATGTGCTCCTGGAAAGAGGAGGACGACGGCCCATCCACATACCAGCGCACGAGCATGTTGATGGTTTTCGAGATCTGCAGGAGACACAAGCCTGTCAGGGCTCTGCTCCAGATCCACAACAGCCCTGCACATGAGGCCCTGCACAGCCTCTCTCCATGGCCAGGCCAGGGTACCTCCTGTGTTAACAGGCATGTCCCCAGGACATGACTCAGAGTCCAGTGTTGCTGGAGATCACAGCCTGGCTTGGCAGTGAAGGGCCTGGGAAGGGACAGGGCACTTTGGTGGGGAGAAGGGAGGAAGGCTTCCAGTATGAGGCAACATGGGCGGTGGGGCGACAGGCATGAAGAGTTTGCCTTCAAGACAACTCAGGGGATCAAACAGGGTCTGAGGAGCATAAGGAGAGATGTGGAGACAAGACCAGAGCAACAGAGACCACCTGCTCCTCTTCTTCCTCAGGGCAGAATGTTCTGGATGCACCAGACCTCCCACTTAAGGACCCCACAAGTCAAGACCCAATACAACCATGTTTCTAGCTTGAGTCAAGTGTAGACATGCACTACATTAAGTCAAAGCGCACAGAAAACCACATCTCTGCTGAAAAGAACACAGGTGTGCCGCTGTTGGGTCAGTGACAATTCATGACTTGGGGTAACCCCGGGTGCAGCGTCAGGAGCATTACTCAGTGACGTGGTGCTACCTGGGTCTATCCAGAGAACCCATGGCCGACCACAACATAATGGCCACTGTCATGGCCCAGACGGAGATGTGTCACAACTGCCAGCAGGCACATTCACAGCAGGCCCAGGATGTGCACCTCAGTGGTCACTGAGCATGTCCACACCTGACCTCCATTGGGCCACAGCCCTAGGAGGCAAAGCAAGATCAGGAGCCCGAGGCTGAGAGGGGTGACAACTCCAAGTCCCGTGTGGGCAGCAGAAACTAGGAATGGAACCCAAGAGCCCTGCTATTCTCACCCACCCTGGGCACATCTAAACCCCATCAAAGGGCAGGTGGTGGATTATTTAACGTGGGTATTGGGAGAGGGTCGAGGGAGGAAAAGCACCCCTCCCAGGTGGCCAGAGAGGTCTCAGGAGGTGATTTGGAGCAGGTGTCCAGAAACACCAAGGCAAAGGCCAGGTAGTACGGACAGGAGGGAGAGCCAAGAGCAGCTGGGCAACTTCACCAAGGTCAGGCGCAGGGCACGAGGACGGGAATCTTCCAGACGCCTGTGAGATTACAGGGCCACATCCCCAGTGGAGGTGCCCCAAAGCTTGGGGAGACCTCACTCCCAGCTCCACAGAGACCAGCTTCTAAAGCTTCTGTCCCGGGTCCTCGTGCCCCCAGGGGCTGCCATTGGGCACTGACCGGGCCAATGCTGATGCTCTTGGAGAAGCGGTCATCAGCCACGATGTGCTCATACAACTTCTGGACAGCCCGCTGCCGCAGACTGGCACTATGGTGGCGCTCATACAGGTTGAGGAGCGCTGTAGGGAAGCAGAGGACATCAGCAGGCAGACACCAGGAGGATCCTGGCCTTAGCCTGGAGTCCCCGCACTGTGCAGCATCTGGGCCTTTCCTTCCCCGTGGCTCCCCTGCCTTCCACTCACCCCCATGTCGCCTCTGCCCGGGAAGGGCTGCTTCACACCTCCCACTGCCCTGCCCCGCCCCGCCCCTGCATGGTGGTGTTTTGGGTGGGCTCCCGAGAGTGGAGATCCAGCCCTGCGGCTGTCAGCGTTGCAGGGGCAGGGCGCTCCAGGCCCCTGGTGGGATGGGGAAACGAATGAGCACCACCCCTGACCACATGCTGCCCCGGGCCCAGCCACCCCACCAGAGGCACCCACCGTTAACTGCACAGAGCAGCCAGCTGTGCGGCGTGTACACATCTCCAGGGGCTACATTGTTCCTCTGCGCCGGCCAGTCAATGCTGGCAAAGTCCTCCACGTAAAGCTCCTGGGGGGTGGGGCAGCACCTGAGCACTGGGACAGTGGACACACCTTCCTGGCTCAGGCCAGGAAAAGCAGCCTCCACCTGCCAGCCCTCAGGGCCCTGGGTCATGCCCCTCCCCAGGGGTGGGAGCACATCCAGTGACTGACCACGGCATGGTATGAAGGCCTGGCCGTCCCAACCAAGTTGCTACCACCCTGAGGAGCCACCCATCTGAGAGCCCCAGGCCTGCCCCAAAGCTCATCTCCTCCCTTTGCCTCCTCCTCTTTCCCAAGGGCACAGCCTAATAAACATCCTGCACCCCAAACCCCATCTCAGGGCCAGCTTCCCAAGGACACAACTGTGAACATGGTCAGGACTATGTTCAGGGCTGGGCACCCATGCCCTGCACTCTATGAGGACTCAGTCTCCTCCGAGGCAAAGCCACTTCCTTTCCCACAGCACAGGCCCCTCAGGCAGCCCCTTATTGTTTGCTTACAGGACAGAGGAGATAGCGGCTCCACTCTGCTCACAGGAGCCTCTCAGGTCTGCAGGGCCCCCGGGTGCATGGGTATACACAGTTATATCCCTGACAAGGTCCTATGGGGTCGGAGGGCTCACCTGGCGGAGGCTCTGGACCAGCGGGTCCTCCGAGGCCCTCAGACGGGTGGCATAGCAGTAGCTCATGGGCAGGTAGACCTGCCGGCAGTGGCACCAGAGCGTGGATGGGTGAGCAGGCACCCAGTCAGGAAATAGCCTAGAGGGACAGCATGCATCAGCAGGAGATCCCCAGGACACAAGCCTGCCCGTCACCCCCTCACACCCCATCGATGTCTTGTGTCCTTCCAAGTGCGGATACAGGGTGGATGTCCCTTCTCCACCACATCAGCACAGCCGCTGGCACCTCACAGCTGTGCTCCTGTGGGGTGCGATCAAACTCCACGGACATACTGTCCAAGGGAACTGACGATCCTCCTGGTTCAGGCAGCATTTTATACTCTAAAGGCATTTAGGATTCTCTGTAGGTTTCTTAGTTACAACAAATGTACCACAGTAATGTAAAACTTTAACAGTGGAAAAGGGGGTGAGGCGCCTATGGAACGCTTTGGGGTAGGGTATCTTTGCAACTTTTCTGGATATCAAAAACTATTCCAAAATTAAACGTTTATTTTAAAAAGTCTATATCAAGAACCTTAGAATTGTTGAATCTTCCTGAGGCCTGGATGCCTGTTCGCTGTCTCAGTGTGTATCTGATGTGTTTTTCCCACCCTTTCTCTTCACACCTCTGTCCTCGTGTGTGACAGTCCCGGGAAGCTGAGCAGAGCTGAGCATACCCTCCTATCTCCCTCTGATCATGACTGTCAGGCCTCAGATCACTTCTACTTTCTTGAGGGCTCATCCACTCATTTAAAAGGTGTTTTTTACATTATGAATAACATTTCTAGCTTTTCTGCAGCTAAAGCAGTTCAGAGTCTCTGGTCCTCCATCCTGCACCCTGTGACCTGCCCCTAAAGCAACTCCAGCTGCACCCTAGTTACCGCACAGCCCAGCACTGACTGATTGAGCCCACCTTTTACAGGGCAGACAAAACTTTCTCCCACAACACCACACCTGCACCCATACCCTACTGCCCAGGCAAGTCTGCCAGTGCAGGACAACAGAATGACTCCAGGACATCTATCTACCTCTGCCCTGCATGACCCACCTCAGTGGTCCCTCCCCAACACATGGGCAGCTCCGTCCACCCCGTCTAGCCCTCTACTCCTCAGCACACAACCTGGCTGTGGAGGTCACATATCACCCTTGTATCAGGACCCTGCTGTCTCCTCCTGAGAGGCCCATTCACCTCCATCTCCCCCTGACTCCACCCTCCCCTCACCAAAATCATCTAACACAAGAGACCCCTACCTTACTCCCACAGCTCTTCACAGGGGACCCCAACTCCACTCCTGCAGCTCTTCATGGAAGACCCCAACTCTAGTCCAACAGCTCTCCATGGGGAATCCCAACCCTGTTCCTGTGGCTCTCCATGGGGAACCCCAACTCTCTCCAACAGCTTTCCAAGGGGTACCCCAACTCTAGTTCTGTGGCTCTCCACGGACCCCAACTCCAGTCCAACAGCTTTCCATGCGGGACCCCAACTCTGCTTCTGCAGCTCTCCAGGAGGACAGCAGAGGCTGTGCAAAAGCTCTTCATGGACCTGGGAGTCTTACCTCCCAATGTGTGTGAGGCTGGGGTTAAACTTATACAGATAGGAGTGCTTTCTGCGGAGATGTCCACAGCCTTCGTTAGATGATCGCAAAATGTTAAAAGACACTGGTCATAAATATCAGACAATAAGGAATTAGTGTCGATTTTGCTGGGTATTTAAACAGTATGTGTTTTTTAAAGATACACACTGAAGTGCTCATGGGTGAGGGACGATGCCTCCCCAGGGAGGGACTTGCTTTCCCCAGCCAGCAGGACGAAGACAAGATGAGCTGTGCACCTCAGCTGCTAACAGGGAGGGCACACTTTTTCCTCTAGTCCCACACATGCCCCGCATTTTCCACAACGACACAACACAATGCCATCAGTCACCTACCTGACAAAGCCTGAGCTACCTACCACACCACACAGGGGTTCTGTGATCATCCCACAGCACTCCATCCACCCGCCACTTGCCCCAGTCCTGCCACCTAACTCAGGGTGCTTCCTCTACAGCACCTTCCTCCCTCCTGCCTGACTGGGAACTCCTTGTCCACGTGTCCGTAGCACTCAGCTCATCACGGCCTTTGCGCAGAGCATAACTAACTCCATCCTACCCAAAGAACAACCATGCCTCTCTGTGTAACAGCCAGTGTGTGGCCCACGGTCCCCATCTTTCTACTCCTCAGGAAGGCAGTGGTGACCCAGCCACTACATCAACGGCAGAGGGCAAGCATACCACATCTCCGGGAACAGGGTGTTGAGGCCTTCCCAGCTATAAACATTCAGGACAGCCAGCCAGAACTTCCCCCAGGAGGGGATGGCCACAGCTCCACCTGGGGGGAAAACAGGCCCATGTCATCTGCCCTGCTTCCCACAGTGAAGATTAACCCCCCAGGAGCTATGTGTGCCCCTGCTCCTGTGAAATGAGGTAGCCTGCTGCAGATCCTGCAATGCCCACATGAGCAGGTTCCAGAGCTGCTTGGGACTGCCCCACACCCAGAGCTGGATGGAACCAGCAGCTTTCCTGGGAGCAAGTGCATCCAGCCCCAGGAGAGGTGTTTGCAGCCTCTGCCCCAGGAAAAAGCACACGAAGGCAGCGGCTCCCTGGGAAGATGCAGGGACGAATTCCGTTTCACATGCTTTGCCCTGTGTTTTAACTGGAGGTGCATTTTTGTTTTTCATTTGCAAGAGCTCATTAAGCCAAGGTGACCCGACCCCTTTACTTAGCACATGCTATGCAGTGTGTACCTTTCTTGTGAAGAAGGTTCCGGGCTCGTACCAGGTCAGGATCATCTGGCCCGATGCCCAGAATTCTGAGAGAAACATAGTTGAGCGCAGTCCCAAACACTGTGGACTTGTCCTCAATATGCCTACAGGAGAAGGAGACCGGTGAGAAAATGACATCTGTCCTTACTTCTAACAAATGAAGCAACACTTTCAGTGAAGTTTCCTTAGAAAATTAAGAATGCTGAAATACCTTACACTGATGTGACAACACAGAAAACACCCAAGGAGCAGTCAGTGCTCATGCACCTCCCAAGGACGACTGAGCAGTCCCAAAACCACCCACAGGACCTGACCCACTCAGCAGTTCACTCCCCAGGCCTGAGTCACGCACCTGGTCTGAGAGGAGCCCATGAGGGTGAGGCCCGTCCCCCAGAGTGCGTGCCATACAGCAGGAAAGCAAGGTGAGACGTGAAGGCTGCCCGGCCCGCCTCTACCTGTTGCCATCCCAGAATCAAGCGCAATTTTTTTCCACCACAGTGGTAACAGATTGGCAGTTTTTAGTGAGTGTGGCATGTGGGTCTCAAGGGTTTCTCAACCAGCCACAAAACCCATTTACAACACAAGGTGTGAAGCTGAGGCCCAGCCTGCACAGCTTCCAGCCCGCTTCCTCCTGTCAGGCTCCTCCGCCCCACTCCTCCGAGGCCCCTGGGTGCAGTGACCCCAGCCCTTCCTTAACAGCTGCCTGGAAACCCAGGCATCTCCTACACAAGTACACATGCACACACACATGTCCACACATGTGCAGTGACACAGGGGCAGGAATACTTACAAACCCCAGCCACCATCAGGGAGCTGCACTGACCGCAGGTACCGCACAATCTCTTCTCGGTATCCAGCTGGCAGAGGGATGTGTGCCGTGTGGCACACGATCAGGAGGCCTGTGTGACAGGAAAGATGTCCGCTGCTGGGAGCACGCACTCAGCATGCTAAGCCCAGGCTCCTCCCCCCTGAGAACCCCACTCTGACAGGGAGCTGCCTCCAAGGGTCTCCTTCCCTTGGAAATAGCCTAGGGAAGGCCATTCCTCCTGGGTCCCAATCAGGACTTTCAGAACAAGGCGTGAGGGAGCACCAGCAGTAGCACAGGTGTCACTCCTGCCAAGGGCATGCAGAGCCCACCTGGCCACGCCTGGCTCCCATGGCACTGTCTGGGACAGAGGAAAACCAAACACTGCATGGCACCTCAGGGAGGCCTCTCCCAAGTGCCCTGAAGTTCTAAGAGGGACCAGTGGTTAAGATCAGTGGGCCCCCCTGATGGGAGACTGTCTTGCTTTAACACCTGCTGGAAAGAAACTTCAAACGGGTCACCCTGGATGGGTTGATAGTTACTTCTCGTTTACCTTCTTCTGCTTTGTAAACGTTTTACAAGCATATACCACTTTACAAATGTCAGAGGGTTGGGGGTGGTGACAGTGATAAATACTACCCACGAAGAACTTTCTGTTCCCAGCCTGGTCTTCTGGGCATGGTGCTCACAGGCCACTCTTCACCCCCACCCCCAGAATGGCTGGGCTCCACTGGCCATGTGCCCGCAGCACAGGGTGGGTCTCAGGGCCGACCCCAGCCAAATGCACCGTCAAACGGATGCCTGATTCTGGCTCAGAGACATCGAGAGCCCTGGCGGACACACCACATACAGACACACTCTGGAAGAAGGACAGATGGACTCGGATGCCACACACGTTCACAGAACACATCCCAAAACAACTGCATTTCCTTTCATAATAGTGATGATGCTGTTAGGACAGGGAAACATGTACAGGCAGGAGGAGAGCCAGTGTCTTCCCCATTTTACATGCAGGGAAACTGAGGCACAGCCAGTAAGCAGTGGGGCTGGAGCCCAGGGGATCGGACTGCAGTCAGTGCTCACCACAGGGCCGCTCAATGCCACATGGGCCACACTTGATGGGGAACTGTCTATACAAGATCATGGCCTCCAGGAGCATTTTCCAAATTACAACGGGAAAAGGAAGGACCTGTCAAACCTCCAACATACGTGGAAGAACACTGGTACAGCACCCTAGGACAGGCCTAAGTCCACACAAGAAAGATGGTCTGAACAGAGTCCAGAAAGGGGAGAGAAAAAGCCCCTACCCACAGCCTGCCCAGGAGAGGAGCCCCAGCAGGACAAGCCCAGAGCTGCAGCAGCAAGGCCAGAACAACGCAATAACCCCAGTGACCGAGCACCTTCTGTGTGTCTGGTACTGTGCACATATGACCAAACCTGATTCTAACCATCCTCATGTCACAGAAGAGGTCGCAGAGACAAAATGAGGTCATGTTACCTCCTGACCAACTCCATCTCACTGCCTCCCCACAAAGACTCTTGGGAAGAGTTTCAGCAGGCCCCAAGTAGGGCCAAAGGAAGAAAGAGCCCCTTGACTCGCGTCAAGGACAGGCCTCAAGTCCCAGGATGGAAAGTCACGATGCTATACAGTCCAGGGAGCAACAGGGCTCAAAGTCAAAGCAGAGACAGGAGCCCAGCAGAATCCCAGTGCTCCTCCCCTGGCTGTGTGACCAGGAACAAGTGTGCCTGGACTTCCTCATAAGTCCAGTTAGGCTTGTTCTAAGGACTGAAGTATGAACGGACCTATATCAGGGCTTGGCCCGCAGTAAACACCACGAAGGTGTTTCTTTTTTTTTTTTTTTTTTTTAAAGATGACCGGTAAGGGGATCTTAACCCTTGACTTGGTGTTGTCAGCACCACGCTCACCCAGTGAGCAAACCGGCCATCCCTATATGGGATCCGAACCCGTGGCCCTGGTGCTATCAGCACCGCACTCTCCCGAGTGAGCCACGGGCCGGCCCGAAAGTGTTTCTAACGTTAAAGGACAGCTCTTCCCAAACTAACACATGAAGGTACTTCAAACAGTTCATGGAAAAACATAATTGAAAGGTATCTTTCCAGGGCCGGCCTGGAAAACAAACTCTAATTTACATAAGAATCCAGGTCACTAAAAGAGTGCAATTAACAAGTCACTGGGGAAAAGGGTCCCGCTGCATAAATCCATTGGAGGGAATCTCTCCTAATCACACGGCTGTTTCAGCAGAGAAACATTCCCAGGATGCAAAATAGAGCTGTCCATCCAGACCAGTTCAGCTCCAGGGGGTCCAACTCCAGTCCTCGTGTTCCTCACAGCCTGAACCTGAGGCGCCCCTGCAGCAGCTCCCTCAGCCACCCCTTCATGGTGAGTTCACAGAGGATGTGCTCACATCGCACTCACAGTGGACAACAGCTCCCCACTCACCACCCTGCCCACCTACAGCACCCGGGCACAGGCCATGCCCTCTACCTAGATGCCCTCCCCACTTTGTAGTGAGACTGAAGAGCCTATCCTGCCGCACCCCCAACCCCCCCCCCCATAATCCCTAGCTTCCCTTATCAGAGTGCTTGTCACCCTATACTGGGCAGGGCTAGCTGCACCTCTATTTCTATCCCCTAGCACCAACAGCAGGACGGCTCAGACACAGACATGGGGCAACCCTCCCCAACCTTTCTCCCCATGGGTTTTCCTGGGTTTTCAGCTACTTCACTAAAAGCCTAGAGCAGGCTGGGCCAGGACCCCAAGGATGCCCCAGGGTGGCCTCACCCTCAGGCTGAGGCAGCAGGCTCTTACCTGGCAGGAGGAAGAGCGGGCCACCATAATCACCCGTCCAGTGCCCGTCCTCGGCCTGCAGCCCCACATAAAACGTCATCCCGTTCAGAGCCCCCTCAGAGGCCGTGTGGGCTTTGGGCAAGTCCTTAAAGTAACTTGTCTGCAAAGAGAGAACAGAGATGACAGCTGAGGGATTGGTGTCTGGCCAGAGGAGCCCTCATCTCTCGCAGCCCAAGACAAAACTGAGTCTACGTTACTAAGAAAGTGTCAGCTGTCTCAATCAAAAGACAAAGTCTTTGATGACAGCGACACACCTCAGCAAAGTAAAAGGACAGTTCCACGTTCCCAGGGTCTCACTCTCGGGTCCCACATTTCTTCACCACTTCTTCGACATATCTTAAATAAACCAGACACCCACAGAGTGTGGAGTGGGGCGTGGACGCACACCCGGGCCGAGGCAGCGCCGCAGCTGCCTGGGGAGGGGCTGGGCCGGTGACTGGTGGCCCGAGCTCCGCAAGGAGACCCGTTTACCCTGCGCGCTCCTCCTGCCAAGTTACTCACTCGAATGCACGCGACCCAAGCACGGGGTCTACAGTCTGTGGGAATCACAAGAAAACTGCAGTCGTTTCCGCAGCCCCTCTGCGGATCCGAAGTCCCTCCAAGACCAGCGTTCGACTCGCGCCGCGCTGCTGGACATGTGGCCCCTCGTCTCCCACAAGCGACGGCCGCCCGCACGGCCGGCCGCCCGCCGCCCCGTCCCCGTCCCCGGAGCTCGCCGCCGCACTCACGGTGTCCCGGCCCACGGCATGCGCCTCCAGGCCCGTCTGCGGCCGGCCGAGTTCCTCCTCCGCCGAGACGTAGGTCCACGTGTGCCGGCCCAGCTCGCTGCGGAGCCGCCAGCGCTCGAGGTCCGTGGCGGGCGGCATCCTGCTGGGCCCGCCTCGACGCCGCAGGCTCCTGCAACGAGCGGCTCAGCTGCGGGCTGGCCCCCCCAGCCCCGCCCGGCCCCACGGCGGCCCGCTCCTCAGCGCCCACGACCACCTGGCGCGGAACTCACGTGCCCTCCGTCATTACAGCCGCCCCGCGCCGCGCTCCCCGCCGCCTCCGGCCGCGATTCTCACCGACACCAGCCACGATCCCCCCCTGCGCCGGACCTGCCCGCGCGTACTGCGCAGGCGCGCGCCTCGGCCGACGCGCAGAGCCGGTGAGCCGAGGCCGCACAGCCAATCAGAACGCCGCGAGAGTCGGCCCGGGACACGGCCGGCAGCCTCAGTGGACGAGCGCGCGACACCCCATGGGCAGAGGGGCGGGGCCTGCCTGGGGAGGGTCGGGGCGGAGAGGCTAGGCCTTCGTAAGGACCGGCTGGGGCTAGGGTATGACGGGGCGGGGCCTGCAGGGAGGGGCGGGGCCGGATCCCCTCAGGAGCCCAGCGTCCTGGGTCCGCCCTGGAGCGCGCAGCGGCCTGAGGGGCCGCGGGAGGAGCTTGCTGAAGGGGAACGGCCGGCAGAGGGGCCTGTCAGGAGCGTCCGCCGGAGGCCGGGAGGAGGGGGGATCTGGAAAAGAGGCTTAGTCAGAGGCAGCAGCGAGTGCAAAGGCCCGAGGTCGGGAAGAGCTTGTGCGCTGGAGGGGGGAAGGTGGTAGCCACGAGGTCCGAGAGCGGGCAGCGGCCACCCGGGCCCGGATGAGCTGCAGAAGAGGCTGCGGAGGGGCAGAAAGGAGGGTGACAGGTGAGAGAAGTGTGGTGGGCGGAGGGGCTCCGAGAGGGACGTCCCTGGGGAGCTGAGCCCCAGGCCGCGCGGGACGGGAGGGGCGCCCGCCGGGACCCCACAGGCCCGACAGGGGACAGGAGCCCCAGAGCCCCGTGCCCGGGGACGAAGAGGGCCGCTTCTCCAGCCAAGGGCCAAGCCCGGGAGAACCGCGGCTACTCGCGAGGTTCCTGCAGTTTAGGGGATCCCCGGGAGAAGTTAAAGGTGAAAGGCCTTGGCAGCGGAGGGAAGAGGGGGAGCGGTGGAGGCAGAGCGAGTGACCGAGCTGGAAAGGGACAGCTGGGGGGAAGGAGGGGGGCGCGCAGAGTGGTCCGCAGGGGGCACCGCGGTAACCAGGGTGGAGGGCTGGAGGAAACACGGGGCTGACACCCGGGACTACAGCCAGAGATCCTGAAGACAGATCTCCAAGGACCCAAAGAAGACCGCAGCATCTGCCCGTGGATGCCCTGACGTCGGGTTACGACTGCCCTAGCCACATGAGCTTTTCTGCACCCACCCATCAAGTCCTACCCCCACGCCTAACTCTGAAGGGTTCATCAGCAGCAAGCCAGAGAAATAGCTGTCCCGGGTGGGGTGGGGGGGAGGGATGGACAAAAGAAAAACGCCCATGCACACCTTCCCCAGAGTGGAATACCAGGGTTTTAGATTATCAGTAAAGGATACTCGCCTCTTCCTATCTCAGTTTAGAAACAAGAACACACAGCAATAACATGAGTGGATATAAAAATATCAGCTTTGCCCAGATGAAAAGCTAATTTGTAGGACAAGGCTTGGATCTGCAAGCAAGAGGGCTAGCTACTTTTCCACCCTCAGATCAGACAAACATCTCTCCCAGCCTCCAGGCCATAGAGCTGCCCCACAAAGAACTATGCAGCTGAGTGCCAGTGAGAAGACACCCATCAGCCCACAGATCCCCAAAAGGTTACCCAGAAGAGCCTGAGCACACTTCACTCTGTCTGTTCTCTCAAACTCACCAACCAAATGAGTCACTCCAGTAACGTGGAAGCAGAAAGAGGCTGGAAGTTTTTCTCCGGGGAAGTCTCTCCATGTAGAAACATGAAGAATGGGAATAAGGGGCTCCAGCCTACATGGAATCGCAGACTCTGAGTCTGGCAAAGCTAGGTGAGGGGAGAGGTTTCAATTGGAGAACAGTCTGAGTTTTAATATTTTACTGGACTGAACCCCCAAAAGTAAACAGTCCTCTTTAAAATCTAAGAAAACAAACTGTAAAATCCATCTGAGAATTCACACAGGTAAATTTCTAGGGACAATCATGAGAAAAAATAATGTTTCTCTCTGCTTGCACCCTATCAAGTTCAGCTTGTTTGATAAACTGGATATAGAAGGCTCCAAGGTTTTTGGCATGGACAACTGGGAAGGTTTGATTGGAAATTTCACCTTAGGACAAGGACATGTTATGACAGAGATGTTATTAGACATTCAAGTGGAAATGTTGAGTAGGTTGGCATTCAGGAGAGAGGACAAAGCTACAGAGAATAATCTTGGAGTCATCTGTTTTCAGGTAGTATTTGAAATCATGAGATTGGACAAGATCAGTGAGGAAGGGAGCATAGCAAAAAGAAGTTCCAGGATAAGCCCTGGTGCACCAACCTTTTCCAGTCAAGAGGAGGAGGAGTGGCCAGAGAGAGAAGGAAAACCAGGGGAATGTAGCATCTGGGAAGCCAAGTGAAGACATGATATCTGTGCTGAGGTTTTGGAGGGATTGTAAGATGAGGACTGAGAATGGATGATTGGATGTGGGCAAACAATTTATTGGTGACTGAAAAGAACTCAGGAGACATGGGGAGCAAGTCCCAATGGAAGAGTTTAAAAAGAAATTTCCAGTTGAACATGACAGACTGATCACAGGAGTTGACCTCATTTCCCACCTAAATCCTATTTGCATGGCATAAAGTAATAAAAGACATAAAAATCTACAAAGAAACAATGGAAGAGGAGACACCAGTGAGCAAAAGATGACAACAAAATTATACAGGCTGGGAATGGATGGAGGAGTGATAACTGACCCCAGTGACCACAGACCCCATCCCCTATGTGGGTAGAAGCCTGCAACAGTTGAGTCAGAGCGTGTGAACTTGGGCACGAGGCATAGCTGACGGCCACTGAAAGCAGAGATTGAGTGAAAGTCTACATTTGTGAGGGAGCCCAGTCCCACTTCTCCCATTCAGCCAGATAGCTCAAGGCAGGAGTGGGAGGATTCCTCTGAAACACCTGGCCCACAAGAAAAGATCTGCAAACATTGGTAACTGGGACCCAGTAGAAAAGAAAAACTATCACCTTGGAGGCTTTGCTCATTAACACAGAGCTTCCAACAAGCTCTTCAGAGCCCCACTGCCAGCATGAGCCAGACATTTGAGAAAAACAATGCAACATAACCTCCAGCCATGTATGTGATCCGTCTTGGACATCCATCCCAGTCAAGCCTTCAGATGACTGCAGCCTCAGCCAATACCTGACTGCAACTGCAGGAGAGATTCCAAGAGGAAGCTGCCCAGCTGAATCCTTCTCAAATCTAAGTTACTACGTTTGGGGTAGTTCGTTTAATAGCAATAAAAACTAGAAAAACCACTAATAAGTGCCCAGCACAATAAATGGGGTAGGAGGTGGGGAGGCTAATACAAGTATGTTGTTGAGAAACATGAGAATACCAGGGTTAGAGGTGATCTTAAAAATTTCCAACAACAAAAAACCAAAAACATAAGGGAATGATTTCCAATC
This sequence comes from Cynocephalus volans, assembly GCF_027409185.1. NCBI lineage: Eukaryota > Metazoa > Chordata > Mammalia > Dermoptera > Cynocephalidae > Cynocephalus > Cynocephalus volans. The sequence continues at coordinate 58,620,030 of NC_084460.1, read as the reverse complement.
TAAAATTCTATTCCCATTCAAATGAGGAATAAGAGTAGAAATAAAGACATTTCAGACATGCAAGCTCAGAAGGCAACTAGAGGATAGTTTGAAGGCAACCATCAAAATACGAAAGCAAACCAAGGAAGAGGAAGATATGATTCAGAATCTACGAAATGTCTAGGCTGTGGCAGGAAGACGGGGTTCCTAGAGGGTCATCTCTGAGACAGTGGAGCTAGCATGTTACCTGATGCACATGATTATGTTGGTAGGAACGTTATACTTAGGGCAGAAAGTTTTGAAAGTAATGACAGGAACCCAGAAAACCAAGCAAACGAAAAAACAAGGCAATTATTAACTTCAGGAAAAACCAAAAGTTGTACCTAAAGGAAATGTAACCATAAACTACAGGGCTCAAGAGCAAACAGTAAACATATATTCATGCTGAACTCTGAATGCAGATTCCAGCCAACACATTATATGAAACTGTTTAGGGAAAACCAGTAGGAGAGAAAATGTATGTGGTTACTTCAAAAAGCTCATGGAAAAATGGAATTAAAAGATAATATGAATCTTTCCCTGAACTCTAGAAGACTTATCAGATGTATACACATGTGGGTGATATACAAGGAAGACAGTATAGGGCAGCTAATTCCTCTTCCATTGTAGGATATCAACAATGTCTAAAATCAGGATTAAGAAACAGCATTATTTAAATATTTATTGATAAACATGAAGTTAACCACTGAAGAAAGCCCTAAAGGAGTTGAATAGTATTTGTTTTGGAGAAGCAGGTATTGGCTGGTGGTGGTGGGATGAGCACTTCTCTTCATAGTGCTTCTGTTTTCTCAGTAAAATAAGCAAGATCATCACCTAAGAATGTTGAAGATTTGAAGAGAATGAGAAGACATGAAATAGTCTTCTCAGAGAGTATGGAGGATGTAGGATTAGAGTGGGAGTGCCTGCCATTTTAAGATCAGTGGTCATACTCAGTTTCAGTCACCAAGTTTATAACTCTTTCTGTATGGCTCAAATGTATCACCTCTCCCTACTCCAACTGCTAGCAGACTCTGGCTTATACCATTCCTTTCACCTGGACAGCTGCAGCACCCCACCTCAAGATTTCTGCCTCATCTTGCTGACCTCCCCCACACGCCATTTTAAAAAGAATATGGGACCAGATTACTTCTCTGCCTAATTTCTTCCAACAACTGGTTCCCATTGCACTCAGAATAAGGCAACAAGGAACTCTGTGGTCTGACCTTGCTGGCCTGTTCCCCTCACTTGGCTACACAACCAGACTGGTACCTCCAGGCTTTTCTCATGTCCTCCTGGGTACTCTCCCCAGCTGCACCCCTGTACTCCTCTCCTGGAATTCTTCTCTCTCCTGCACCCCACCCTCACCCCATCTTTCCCTGCTTCCAATCCTGACACACGTCTCCACGCACATCCTCAGAGAGCTATGCACGTATATATCTGTTGGCTCTCCCAGATGTCAGCAGGGTGGGCCTGGCAGGCAGGGGCCCTGTGCCTTATTCATCCCTGCATCGCTGATGTCTGGCACATCACAGACTACGACTTTGCTGAGAGAATGAATCACCTGTTACACACAGAAATGTAGGCTGCTAACTCCCTCAGCACATATGCTGGTGGGTGACAGTCTGCAGAGATCATGAAAACAGATGAGAATATCTAAGATGTCACACGGGGGAAACAGCCTTTCATTCTGAAAACTGGGAAAGACCTCACTGGACATCTGAATGGTTTATTTGCATGATTAATAATCACATTTCCAACAGTGCATCAAGCATCTGAGAATAACATTATTTTGAGTAAAAGCAGAAACTCTTCTGGAGAGACGCCCTTCCCTCAGGTCAGGCTGCTCAAATGTCGACCACGTCCAGCAGTGCAGAGAGCTGAAGCTCAGATGCAACTTCCTCATTCCTTGAACTCTGGATCAGCCTTTCCAGGTGCTTCAGCCGTTCAGTCAGAGATGTGCCTGTTGCCTCTGACAGCTGCAGTCGCTCCCCTGTCCTTTCGCTCTATTTTTATAAAAAAGAAACTGAAAATAGTTTGGGTATATTGATAAACCAAGACCTATTTCCTGTGAAGGCACTAGATCTAGCTCATGTTAGAAACTTCATCTGGGGCCTGCTGGGCTCAACAGATCTCTTCTTGACATCCATCACACATCCTTCCAGCTCTTCTACCACATACATATAGCTGGTATAATCTGCACATGGACTGTTTCTCTTTGTATTCTATCATGAACAATCTCCAGTGTTAGTCATTTGTATAAAATATCATTGTCCAGGGCTGTGAATTATTCCTCATAAAAATGTATTGTAATTGTTTAACCAGACTCCCAGCTTTGGACATTTAGTTTGTTTCCACTTTTGTGCGGTATAATTAATGCTACAGTGAACAATTTTATACATTAATTTTTGTGAATATCTGATCATTTCTTTAGGACAGAATAGGTAAGTCGAAGGGAACGAGTATTTTTAAGGTATTTGCCAAACTGATAAATGGAAACAGCGAGTCATCCTAATTTGCTTCTTTTCTCCCCTATCGAAGGACTTCCCAAAGCCAGTCCAGAAGCAAATTTTTTACCTGTCCAGCAGCACATATCTGTGATTAAAACTCTGTTTTTCCTTCTTTAACCACTGAAGGAAGGATAGTGAGGTAGAAAGACCTTGGGCTTTGGAGCTAGTCAGGTCTGGCTTTGATAAGCAGCTCTGCCACGGACCAGCTGAATACTCTTAGATGATGCTCTTGATTTGTGAGCTTACCCTCCTCATTCATTAACTGTCCTCAGGAAAAGTTAATCCCAGAAGAAAGGACTGGGTGATGCCAAGGATCAGAGAGTATGTGCTCCACAAACACAAACTGCTGTTGTCACCTTTGTTACTGTTGTCAATGCCCTTACTGTACGTCAGCACCCGGTTACAGGATTTATTTGATTCTTAAGCATGTTTCAATTCCATTCTTCATTTATTTCACAAGCAGAAACTCAATTAGTTAGGTCTCTGTAACAGGGACATATTAAGTCTAAGAAAAGTCTAATTTAAGCTAATAATTTACTGGTCCTTGTAATATCATATGATGAATCAAGACGACTTTTTTCCCAGCGATTCTCTCAGTCTCTAATTGTAATGTAAATGCCAAATGTACTCTCTTCTCACCTGTGGCCTAGTAGTTGTAGATGTTTCCATCACAGGTTCGATAGTCTGAGGAAGTGACACTAGAGTCTGAGGAAGGTAGAGGGGAAGGGAAGTAGAATCTGTAAATGCTCCCGAGTCTTCAGACAACCACTGCTGAAGTTGATCTTCAAACCTGAAACAATATGTGATCACAAATTCAGAAACATTTGACCACTAGGAAGCAAAAGAGAAAAAAGAATTGATAAATTTGACTCTTTTTATGCCTTTGCTTTTTATACTAAGGATAGAACTAAGTTATGATGTCAACTGAGAAGCAAAAATGTACTTTTAAAAAATGTAATTTCTTCCCTTTAACTTATAAATCAGTTTATATTTAATGAGAAAGGTAGCATTAATCCAAAACAACTGCTTCTGAGTGTTACTTAACATTGTAATTCTTCCCTTGGTTTATCTTCTCTATTTGAACTATTTTGGCTTTATGCATCTATAATTAATTCTTGTCTCTTGATGGATTATCCAAATGTATAGATCACTGCTTACAGTTTAAATTAACTCAAAGTAGTATCCCACTGACACCTAACACACTACAAAGCTGTATACCTCCATATACTTGTCTTTTCAAGAAAAACAATCTCATCCTAAACCATTTAAATTACACAGACCTATGCAAATCTATTTTTAGAAATCATGACACATTCATTCACTCTTCCAACACATATGGGGGTACTTCAAAAAGTTCACAGAAAGGGGCCAGCCCGTGGCTCACTTGGTAGAGTGTGGTGCTGACAACACCAAGTTAAGGGTTAAGATCCCCTTACTGGTCATCTTTTAAAAAAAAAAAATTCACAGGAAGATTCGTATTATCTTTTAATCCTATCTTTCCATAAACTTTTTGAAGTACCCTCAAATTTATCAAGCCCCCATCAAATGCTAGGTACCATCCTAGGAACCATGGATATAGCACTTAAACAAAACAGATAAGGCCCAGCCAAAGCAGCTTGTACTTTAGTGAGGGGAGATGACAACGACCACATAACAAGGGAAACATGGTCTTAGGATGAGAAAGACAAAGCAGGGCCATGGAAATGGAGTGTGGGTGATGGGCATGGAGGGCCTCACTTCGCAGAGACCTGAAGTGAGTGCAGGTCAGCCATGGGGATGATGGGGAAGGTGCAGTAGCTGGGGAGTCCCAAGCAAAAAGAACAGCAAACTCAAAGGCAACAGCAAACACAAGGGCCTGGCTGTGAGCTGCCGACACATTCGAGAAAGAAGCCGAGATCGGAAAAGAAATGGGGGCAGATCATGCAGGGCCTAGGCCATCCTTGTAGAGTTTGATTCCAGGTGAAAGAGGAAGCCACTGAAAGGTTGTGAACAAAGGAGTAACATGACCTCTATTCTACACTTGAAAGGAATCCACTGGGTCTGCTGAGATTAGACTACAGCCCACTTCAATGATCTGGAGGGAAGATGAAGGTAGCTTGAGCCAGGCGGGAGCCATGGAAGTCACAACATGGTCCATTGCTGAATATATTTTCAATAGAGCCAAAAGAATTTGTTGACGGATTGGATGTGAGATGATTCCAAGGCATTTCGCCTAGACAGCTGGAAGGACAGAGCTGCCATCAAAAGAGGATACCACCAAAGGAGGGGCTAGTTGGGAAAAACTGGGAATCGGATTTGGGATAGTTAACTTTGCAATGGCTAATAGACATCCAATAGATGCCTAGTGAAGATTTCAAGGAAGTAGTAGGATGTTCAAGTCTGGAGTCCAGAGGACTCAGGATTTGATATAAATTTTGAGTTGTCAAAATATTGTTATTTTAAAATCCATGACACCACATGAAATCACTGGGGCATGGGTGCAGACAATGCAGAGGTGAGGTCCAGAGAGTGAGCCGGCGGGGGGGGGGGGGGTTGGAGGATGAGGAAGAACCAGCAGGGAGGTCCTAGAGGAGTGGCCAGCAGGGTGGAAGGAGGACTCTGGGCATCCCAGAAGCAACGAGAGAAGGAGCAAAGGTGAGGATCACTGCCGGGGACTGTGTTCATGGTCATGTCCAGCTGTATACAGGCTGCAGGAGACTGGAAAAGGGAAAGTGAGTACCACAACTGTTTTTGAGTTTTACTGTCAAGAGAGCAGAACATGGCGTGGGGACTGAAGAGAGAAACAGGCCATAAGAGGAAGAAATGCCAGTATGTTTTCATGTCTGTGAGCTGACGAACTGATGGAATAATCTAGTACAAGGGATCCAGGAGAGGAACACTCACTGGACGAGGGTCCTTGAGCAGGTGGGAGATGAGGTCTCAGCCCAAGGCAAAGGGCTGACCTTGGCTACGAGCTGCACGGTTCCTCCCCAGCAACAAGAGGGGACAGTGAGGCAATGGGGAGGCTGGTGGAGGTGGTCAGGCAGGGCAGGGGAGGCAGGATGATGGCCTGTGCAAACTGCCTTCTTCCTGGTTCTATGAGTATTTCTCAGTAAAACTAAACAAGGCCATTAAGTAGGGGCAGAAGGTGTGCATGGGAGGGACAGAAGTAGGGAATGCAGAGGAGGGTCAACTCCAGCCCCTGCCCAGCCACAGCATGGGATGACCTACCGACACCTCAGGGTTGCCAAGGGCAGAGTGCAGCAGCCAGCCACACTGTCAGCACTCACCGTCTTCTGAGTGGACTTAGTCACACATACTTTCCTTTTTTTATTTTCAAGATGACTGGTAAGGGGATCTTAACCCTTGACTTGGTGTTGTCAGCACCACTCTCCCAAGTGAGCCACTGGCCAGCCCTCACACATACTTTCAATAATAAGCAATGAATGAAGTTGATTTCAAATAGTAAAAGTTAAAAACATACTATTCAGGGCACTGCCTCTGCCTTCAAAGAGCTTATACTTTTTTTTTTTTTTTTTTTAAAGATGACTGGTAAGGGGATCTTAACCCTTGACTTGGTGTTGTCAGCACCACGCTCTCCCAAGTGAGCCACGGGCAGGCCCTAAGAGCTTATACTTCAATGTGTTTGACTTGCTGCCTTTTTTGAACACAGTCACATCACTCCAGCCCTTGAGAATCCATCTGCCCTTCTCCATCTGGCTGTCTTGACTCAGTCGTGCCATAGCCAGTCTCTCTCCCCCAGCATGAAGTGGACTAAAAAACACACATGAATTGGAAGGGAATGGGCTTCACCTCTTGTTCTCCTCTTTCTCCAGCAGCAGACTGCTTGACAGACACTGCGCCAGGAGTTCCTCAGCAGAAGCTCCTCGCATCAGATCCTCGGCACTGGGAATCCTCCCCTCCTGGCCACAGTCAGCGCTCCTCTTCCCTTTACAGTGCACACGAAGCAACGGAGTGGGGAAGTTTTTTGCAGAAGGGTGAAGAGACTTTATCCCCAAACTGTTAAGTACATGTTTTGAAATGCTTACAGTCAGAAAAAAAAAGGAGACAGGATTCCTACACATCTCGTAAAGTATGTGGACGCAGAGCCAAACGTGTGTTCACATGCAAGCACACACATGCCTCAGACCTACATACCCTCGTGGGACGGCTCATGCGCATGATCACACCAGCCCCGCACCTGCTTCTGAGCTTCCCTCAAGTCAGGGAATGGGGCCCAGTGGGAAGGTGGTCTCTGCACTGCAGGGTGACCCTCATGCAGTGAGGAGCATCAAGAGACTCCATCTGTTCCTCCCAGAAGCTTCCGCTCTCGTGAGGCAGCTGGGCTCTCAGAGCTTCTCTAGTCTGTCTTGCTTCCCATCCCAGGGTTATAAACAGATTCTGTTTTTCCCAAACACTGGCAAGGTTATCTTTCACATTTAGCTCTTGGATCCGTCTGGAAGTAATATTTGCAAAACAGTGGGAGAAAAGGGATCTAACTTTTTTCCTAAAAGATGCCAGTGTCTGTTCTTTCCCCACTAATTCCATCAATTTGGCATGGCACTTTTGTCTCAGGTGGTTCTATTTCTGGACTTCCTGTTCTGATCCACACGTGTACTCCTGCATCACCACATGGTTTCAAGTACTGTAGCTTTATGGTATGTTTGGTATTAGGCCAAACAGACCTTTCTTGTCATTCTTATTCAAAATTTTCTCAGCAATTGCTACATATTTTCTTATCCTGATGAATTTTAGAATTAACTTGTCAATACCAGGGGAAAAATCCTTTTGGGTTTTTGATTAGAAATGCCCTGACTTTAGAATTTGAGAATTGACATCTTTACAGCATTATGTCCTCCCATTGACAGAGTGAGCCTACACCTCATTCATTCAGGTCCTCTTTACATATGCAGGACCCTGAGAGCTCCCCTGATGGGCTCAGCACCTCTCCTGTCGGTTTATGTCCTTATATTAAGGGTTTCTTGTTGCTGTGAATGAGAATATTTTTATATGTTATAGGTCCATCTATCTGATCTCTGTTCTGAACTCTGAACAAACCCAGTTCTAAGAGCTTGACTGTTGATTATCTTGGACTGATGAATGTACAGTCTGGTTTTTCCTTCCTGTTGATATTTATGCCCATCAATCCATGTCCCTGCACTGGTCAGGATTTCCAGGACAATAGTGAACAGGGAACAGCACATGCTGCTTCTGACTTCAGTGTTTCTAATTGTTTACCAGGATGCATGGTTTTTGTTTTTGTTTTTTTCTTTTTGGTAGTTTTACACTAAGTAGCCTTATCAACTTAAGGAATTTTTTTTTTACCCAAGCTTGATAAGAAATTTGTATCAGGAATGGGTATAAATTTTGAGAAATTCATTTCAACACCAACTGAAATGATCACTAATTTTTCTATTATGGCAGCAAATTACATTAATAGATTCCTACCATTGATATTGTTTATCCTGGGAGAACGCCTACTTGTGAATTCTTTTAGGTACTACAAGACTGTGTGTGCCAACAGTTTACTTGCTGTTTTTGAACCAGGTCTGTAAGTGAGGTGAGATGTCACCTTTCTGTTTTGGCACTCTCCAAGTTAGGTATGATTTCAGAGTCAGGTTCGTCTGATCAATGAAGTGACATGCTTGTAACTTGTCTCTGCTCTAGAACAGTTTCTGCTACAAAAGAATGATCTGTTCCTTGCGGGTTTGTCAGAATCTGCTCACACTGGACTGGATTCAGTGCACAGGATATTAATTTCCATCTGTGTACTTTGGGAGAGAACGATGCAGTTTAGAACAGTAACAGAAACACACACTGAACGTGGATCTCACCGTCCCTGACGCAACTGTAGCTCCCTCTGCGTCTGCAATCTGGCTCGTTCCCACAACAAGGGAATGTCATATTTTTTCAAATCATTTTTAAAAAAATACACACATATCTGATGATCTTCACTCAGTGCCTCTGAGAAAACAATTAAAAACAGATAAAAAGAATATCAAAAGAGCAACAGGTAACCACTCAACATTTGCTTAAATTCACTGATCTAAAGACAAGCCCTTCTGATTAAAGACTAATTAAGATTAATTAAAGTCATTAATCAATTAATAACTTTAACATGGAAGTTTGAGTCGAATATGCTCCGAGTGTCCATGGTCCCTCAAGGTCCACACAGGCTTCGGTCTAGACTGCACAGGGCCCAGTAATAACCACTGAGAGCCACAAGTCCTCTCTAACCTAGAGCCAGCCAACGGGGCTGATTTCAGGAGGGGAGTCCAGGCTCTACTGGAACCCTCTTAGCTCTTCCTAATGCTTATAAGTCATCTGGAAGTCACTGGCTTGAAGCAGGAGGTCATAATGAAAGGAAGGGTGGGGACCCAAAGGCAAAGAAGCAACATCAAATAAACATCATTCTTTGCTAAACTGAACCACAAACATCCCATGAGGACCTGGCCCCATAGCACTGAGCTCTACCTACCTGACGTGATGGGAAGCCGGGGGGGCGTCCAGTCCCTCAGCTTGTGGTTGATACACAAGGCGACAACATCGTCCCACGGGATCTCAGCGACCGAGGGCCCTACCCCATGGCCTGGGGAGGGGTTCTTGCTCTTCCACCTGCAGTACGTTCTATAGAGCAGGTTCTCCACCTGGGACTGGAGGATGGGCTGCGTCTGGCGTGAGCTGGGGATCTGAGAGGCGTACTGGATGACCATGGAGCACACGGGAAGCCAAGGGGCTGGAGGGAAAGCACCTCGTTGCTTGTTTGGCAAAAATACAAGTGAAAATCTACATGAAAATGCTCTTAACTCTGTTTTCTTAGGAGAAGGTAGCTGTGTACTCAAGAAGTTTGCTTTCAAGTATGAACACATCAAAACCAGAGCTGCTGAGGGAAATAGCTGCTTGCTCCCAGGGCCCAGGTGAAGGATGCAGACAGTCTCCCTGGGAGTGTCCACAGCAAAGGTCCACCCAGAAGTTCTGACTGTACAGGCCTGTGGTTGCACTTAGCAATGTGTGCTTTAACCAGCACCCAGGTGAGTCTGGTAGAGGTGGCCTTGACTTCCCTTGGGGACCTGCAAACTAACTGAGGGCACAGCGGGCTTGTGCTGAGTGGTTTGCTTCCCTTTGGATCCCTTCAATAATAAGCATTGGTTAGACCTACTGAAGGCCACACCCAGAATTTAGAAGGGCACCTGCAGCCCAAACGGGGGTGTCTATGCCAAGCACATGAGCTCTGCCAGGCAGGCAGCGGGCAGGCTTGTTCCCTCCCAATGGCCCATACCAAACCAGGCTCAAGCCACCCCAGGTAACCTGTAGAGTCAAAACTGCCTGGATGCCTCACCTGGGCACAGCAGGCACAGCCTGAGCCACAGAACTGAGGCTTTTGTGACAATGCAGGAACTCTGGCATTAAATTATCCCTGAGTGCCATAGCCCCAGCACAGTCAGCAGCTCTGGCTGACAGTGCTCCACAGTCAGCCCCACAGTCCCCATGCCCTTTGCCCCTGGCCCATCTGTTCTGACAACAGGGACCCTGTGGGGAAGGTAGGACAGGCCACGTGGTTGGTGCTCCTCCCAACACCACCCACCAATTTCATGTCAAGGCTAAGCAGACACCCACAGACTGCTCTGTTGGTGGGGAAAGGCCAACAGCCCCCACTCCACAAAACTCCAGCACATTCTGACCCATGAACCCAAAGCTGGGTGCAGGCAGGTACAGAGTGGGGACAGGAAAGTGCACAGTGGAGGTGGATGTGCCAACCTCACAGTAGTACCCAGTGGCCATCGCACAGTCACACCAGTGAGAAGGAAGGAGGCTTGGCTAGGGCCACCCCTCCCCTCCTCCCTCCGCACAAGCACGCACCCCCTGGAGGTGGGAGGTCCATCTGTGGAAGCTGGAACCCAAGCACTGCCTGCTTCAGCCAGGCAAGGTGCTCCGGGGCATTCCAGCGCAGGTGAGGAAGGAGCCGGGTGCCCCCCACCTCAGCAAACTCGGTGACAGGCCAGGACAGGTCACACAGCTTCTCAGAGGACACTACAGATGCCAGGAACTGCAGTACAGTGTTGAACAGCTCAACGATGGCACTAGGCTCCTGTGAGGCCAGGCCACCCAGGCGCCTCTCTCTTCTGTCATGGAAAAACCGGCCACTAAACTCATGGCTAACCCCGTCTTCAACATACTGAATGAGGGTCTGGCAGCAAAGGTCAAGGGCACAGGGGCTGCGGGAGACCAGCCACTGCACTGCCTGAGAAACCTGGAAAAGCAAAGATAATGGGAAGAGACACAGTTAAACCAGTCACGCTGATTTCCAAACACAGCTTTATGAAGGCGCTTGGTGGTCTTCCTGGGGCCAGGATACCCCACCCACAGCAGCCCACAGCAGGTGCCACCAGAACACCAGACCCTCACCCACGCTAGAAAGGGGAGCAGAAGCTTCCTCTGTGGTTGAGTTGGCGTTCTAGGGCCCTGGAGACATGCCCAGCAGGGGTGCCAGAGAGCTCCCCCAGCCCCAGTCCCATCCAGCCTTCAGGCTCACCTCCCTGGAAAGACCCAGGCCCTTGGCAAACCATCCCTGCACACCCTCTCCACCACACACAGAAATGGAAGGCATACCTCCTCGTTCTCAGGAGGACTAGTGGCTTCACCACATGCCAGGATGCCCTCATACCCGTAGTTATCTTTCTTCCTGTGGTTACTTTTATTTTAATTCCTGGCACCTCTTTCCCTTAATAAAATTGTTAGCACAGACTTCCTTTTTTAAGGAAATCTCAGACATTATTTCTTCATATATTTAAGGACAACCAACCCAGAAAAATAATTTATATATGTGACCTCCAGTGATAAGACACGAATGGCCATATTTTAAGTTCATAAAAATAAAAACATTTAAAAAATTTACATGAACAATTTAATTTGTTGCAGATAGCAGGACTATGGAAAAATTTTATCTTTTCCTTTGATTTCTATTTACGTTTTTAGAAAATTACCTGTATGAAATATAAAATTAAAAGTGCAAAGACTAATATACACTAAATTCAAGATATGGCAAACCTGATGGACTTTTAAAAATGATGAAACCTTACCTTAGTTGTGCCTTGTAAATCATTAATAGAATCAGGGATCTCAATAACAGTGTAATCTGAAATCAGCTTAGCTGAAACCAAATCCTGTAGCATCAGACCTTTAATAGAAACCAACAAAGGTCACACATGTTCTGCTCTCAGTCTGTACACATGCTAACACATCTCACTGCACTGACCCCAGCCAGCTGTACAGTGGACCATCACCGTGGGGGCTACTGTCCCAACAATTCCCAACACCACACTGCTGGCCCTTCCTCGGACCCAGGGCTCCACCCGCTTATTAAACAATGCCAGTTCATAAACGAGACTTCCTTCACAAACCATCCTCCACTTCCTTCTCGATGGCGTCCCCTCCGGGGCTGGGCATGAGAACCACCAGTGGCAGTGAAGGCTTCAAGGGCTTGGCCTGCAGGAGCTGCTTGAGCTGCAGCAAGGCCGAGAGCCAGTACACATCCTCCTCTGCCATGTCCTCGCTCTTCACTTTGGGGGGCAGCAGCAGCATGAGCCCACTGGCTCCCAGGAGGTCCTTCTGTGTCTCCGCAGCATCAAGAGCACCATCACTGAGTGCACCATGGGCCACCTGCAACAGCACCCAGACCATCAGGATGGGTGCACCAGGGGGCAACAGTGAATGGTTTGCCCCAGGGCAGGTATGGCCAAAGTGGTCCATGCACCAAATGCTCACTGCACTCTGGACAATCGTCCAAGAACACAGCTGCACTGGCCCTCCCTCCACAAGACCATGAATTAGTGTGAGAAACAGTCAAATCAACAGATATTTTAGCATCCAGCTAGAACTGTGTCTGACCACGTTACTATGATGTTAACACTAACCTTCAACAGTATAAAAACAGTTAAGCCCATAATGATGGAAAGGGGGAAGGCAAGCCAGCAGCAGAAAACAGATTCACATTTCTAGAAAGCAGCTAGGACATGGGACCAGTCACTGGGCTAGGGAAGCAGAGGCTGTAGGCTGCATCCACACCTGTAGGCTGTGGATGTGGGTATGGCAGGAGCCAGGCTAGCTAAGCTCCCAGGCCCTGCACGTACCAGATGCAGAGGCACTACCCTACAGGTCATGCACATACCCTGCAGGCAGCCTCTAAGTGCACCCTGTTCTCCTGGGCCCCTGAGCAGGAGTCCTGAGAGGATCTAGACATAGGGCCTCGTCAGGTACAGTACAGAAGGACTCAGAACCGGCCACCCCCACCCTACCCTGAGAGCACCAGCAGCTGTCCTGGAAAGGAGATGAGACAAGTCCTTTCCAGAAAAACAGAACAGCCCAGGGAACAGATATCCAGATCCAGACATTTGGAAGTGTGCCCCAAAAAAGGCTGGCTTACCATTCAGTTACCTTCTATTGCACCCCAAACAGAGCTTCTGTCCAGCCTTTTTAGGGCCTCACTCAGGCATGGACAGAGAGCCTCAGCTAAGGACACTGAGGGACCCTCCAACATAAAAGAAAAACTAGAAAAACAGCAAAAGAAACCCAGAGGAAACATTATGCATAGGACATAAGAAAACTTAAACTCAAACAACTCATTTCCTCAAAAAGATAAGATGATACATCCAAAAATAGTAATAAAAGGCTATAAGGAAGTCAAAACAAGGATAAGAAATAAGAGATAAATTAATATAAATGAATAAAAAGTTCAAAAGGACATTTGGAAAATAAAGCCAAGGAAACAAGGAAACAAGATAGAAAACAGGATAGAAAGGATAAGAGGCTCGGACGATCAATTGATGAGGTTTGACATCTGACAGGGGTTCAAGAGAGAACAAAAAAGAGCAGGAAAGAGGCATCACGAAGATACAACAATGTTCCAGTGAAACCAGAGCCTCCTGGGCCGGCCCGTGGCTCACTCGGGAGAGTGCGGTGCTGAGAACACCAAGGCCCCGGGTTCGGATCCCATATACGGATGGCCGGTTCGCTCACTGGCTGAGCGTGGTGCTCACAACACCAAGTCAAGGGTTAAGATCCCCTTACCGGTCATCTTTTAAAAAAAAAAAAAAAAGAAAAAAAAAAAGAAACCAGAGCCTCCTGACTGAAAGGACCTGCCAAGCCCAGCACATCGAGTGAAGGACGTCTGGCATCATGCTACCAGAGTGAATCTTCAGAACCCCATGGACAGAGAGAAAAGGCTCCCAAAGAGAAACAAAACTAAGTCACGTGGAAAGGAGCAGAAATAGTCTAAGATCCCTCAGCAGCAGCAGTGGGTGCTATGTGACAATACAGCAAAACTGGAAGGAACATGATTTTCTATGTATAGTTCTACAAACCGAGCTAAACTATGATGCGACTGTGAGGATAAAATAAATGCATCTTCAGAAGGAAAGGACTCAGAGAATTCCCTTCCCACACATCCTTCCTTCAGCAGCAACTGAAAGATATACACTATCAAACAAGGGACCAAACCAAAAAAAAATTGCTATTGCCGCTGTGGCAATACTGAGCAAGCACCTGGCATGTCTCAGGCACTGTTCTAAGGACTCTGCATGTACAAACTCATTTCGTCCTCAAGTGCCTGATGAGCACTACTACCACATAGTAGCTGCACAGCCTTGGGCAATTTATTTTAACTTCCCTGAGTAAAACAGGGATAATAAGTAAAAGTACCCACACATAGGTGGCACAGAGACACTAAGGAACTTGCCCAAGGTCACAGAGCTAGCAGGTGAGAGAACAGGGACATGTGCTCATGATGATGGCTTAAGGCATGTGCTACCTAGACAGAGGCCCCAATGGCAGCCACACCCTGGGACAAGCTATCAACCCAGAGGAGAGCAAGAGGATGGCCCTTTCTCAGAAGGGGGCACCAGCAGAGAGGGGACATGGATGGATCAGGTGAAACAACACAACATTTGGAAAACTCTACTGAGACATACACAGCCCATCTGGTAAAAATTAAAGATACAGAGGAAACTATGTGAGAAAATAAGGTAATTATTTCTTGCAGTAAAAATAAAGAAATGTGGTCATAAAAAGAACACTACTGGTACTGAGGCAAATAGCAGTCACAGAGCCATCAAAATGTGACCACACTTACTGAAGTAATACTAAGTGATACTGCAGCTATCCTGGGAAGATGGGGAGGCTGAGAGGTACCGTGATGTGAGAGGTCCTTCCTCATTTAGTATGGTCTGCAGCCACCAAGACAACCCCCATGACCCCAACTCCTGGTGTTCACATCCCTGTGTAATCCCCTACCCCGAGTGTGGGCTGGGCCTTGTGACTCATTCCTAACAGACAGAATCCAACAAAAGCAACAGGATGTCACTTTTAAGATCAGGTTATAGTTCTGTCTTGGCTCACCTTCCTGCTCACTCGGATGGAAGCCGGCTGCCATGTTACCAGCTGCCTTACAGAGGCCCAGGTGGCGGGGAACTGAGGAAGTCTCTAGCCACAGCCTGCAAGGAAGTGAGTCCTAACAACAACCACAAGAGTGAGCTTGAAAGTGGATCAGTGGAGACCATAAACCTAGCAAACATATTGATTTCCACCTTGTGAGAAACCCTGAGCCAGAGGAAACTGCTAAGCCACACCTGGACTGCTGACCCACAGAAACCATGAGATAACAAATGTTTGTTATTTTAAGCTACTATGTCGGGGGTAATTGGTTATGTAGTAATAGATAACTAATACACTTATTGTAATGGGAAGTCAGTGGATACCTAAAATGGGTAAACTGAGAAAGGGCAGTGTAAGCATGTGATCTGGAAACATGATGGAAACCAAACTCTCAGGAAAGGGGCTAGGAGGAGCGGCAGAGGCTGCTATTCCTTAGTACAAATTATGTGCAGGTAGTTGACTTTTTAACTAAACGCGAATGTTACTTTCGGAAAAATTTTAAAAATAAAGGTAAGAGGAACAATACTAGTTCATTTCTAGTTAGGTGAAGTATGACTTTGTAGTCACAGGAAAACAGGGAAGAATGTGCACCAAGAAGTCACGGTTACTGCTAAATGGTGAAAGCCTGGATGGCTCTTATCTTCATACAGTCACGCACCACATAACATTTCAGTCAACTATAAACCATACACACGACTGACAGTGGTCAGAGCAATAGACCACAGACGTGCATCAGGCTATCCCACCTAGGTTTCATATGTTCACACAACAAAAATCACCCTGAACACATCCCTGTCATTAAGTGATGCAGAACTGTACTTCCTTTATATTTCCTTGTATTTTGTATTTTTAAAGTTTTATACGTGTGTTACTTTTACATTTAGAAATACAGTCAGTGTTATTAAAACGGAAAACTGAAAGAAACAAAACCCATAACCAAACTATGGACTGGAAAAAGTTCTAAGGACAGAGGGAACACGGACTGGAGCATCACACACTTACAGCCAGGGAATGCCATGAAGGCGACTTTGTTAGGAAGACAGAGGCCCAGGCTGTGTAGGCGTCGAGCCCGGACCTTGGGTGAGGGAGCTGACTTGCTGAGTCTTCCTCCAAGCACACGGCCCAGCCAGTCCTCAGGAGACTCTGGTGCTGGTGACCGTGAGTGCCATGTTGTGGTCAGGTGCCGCACCTAGGTTCACAGAGCTGGCCAGAGAGGCAGCCACTGACACACAGTCTGCTCAACACTGAAGCTACACTTTCTGCCCTGCACCACTATTTTCCAAGTAAATAAAGAAGGACACATCTGGATTCATTTCTGAACACATCTGCTGAACCTAAAATTCCTTTATGCAGGTTAGACTCTAATGAGGAGATAAGCTCTTATTAAACAAGAACTTCCCAGGGAACCAGTTAAGCTCAGTACTGTATGAGCACCTATAAAGAATGAAAATTAGAGCTTGTAATCAAAAACTGAGGATAACTTGAATGTAAAACAAAAACAAATAAACTGAAATGCCAGATACTGAATCTATCACTAACTGGGATCCAATTTAGTGAAAACTGCATAGGATTAAAAATCATTAGTCTTTTGGTAAAACCTGATGTGTCAAGAAGCTACTTTAACAAACATGTCAGGAGTTGGCAAACCATGTGAGCTATAACGTTCACTACATTTTTCTGGAATGATCTGACTCTGATCCTTCTTGAGTTACCTATCAAAGGCCCATGGAGGAGTGCAGGGCTCCTGAATCAGGTGTAAAACATTACAGGTGCACCTGTGCATTTTTCAGTATGTTTCTGAACTTTTACCATGTTCTCACAGAGGTCTGTGACAGCCAAGACTCACTGCTCTACCGGAATTTAGCCTGATGCCTCACACCAAGTAGGTGTCCATGGGATGCCATCAGGACACAAGGAGAGACAGCTGTGACACTTGATTCTGAGCTTCCCACACTCTTTCAAAACCACGTCAGAGAATAAACAGCATTCATATGATTGCAATGAGGTCTGGGAGTGAGTGAAAATAATGAAATCACAGAAGTAAATACACAAAGTGGTTGTCACTCACCTTTATACACACGTTGACAGAAACTATCTGATCCTCTTTGCTGCTGAGCGCATTAAAAAGCGCGAGTGTCCCAATCCCACCAGCCTCACTGCACATGTCATCCACTAAGCCATCACCTCCCATGAACTTGACTTTTAACCAATTTGCTAGAATTCTGTGGATAAAAGAAAATAACACTAAGAATCTAATTCTAAATCTGAACTAAAAAGACTTTCAGGAAAAGAAGGAAGAAAGAGAAGTATCACATAGATCTAGGTTCACTGATACCAAATCGTACTGTGAAGATGACCTGGAAAAACAGGTTATTGTTTAAAATGGAGCTAGGAACTCTATTTGGGTGGGAGAATAAGACACTCATGGAACTGGCTCATTATAATGTGATTTAATGTGTACTAAGAAAAGACTGTGAGTAATAGGAAACATCCGCAAATACTGAAATACACGTTTTACAGAATCAAATTTCTTATGCCTGAGACCTGAAGTGACATATTTCCTAATGCACTTAGCAAATCAGAGGACGGCTGTTTTAAGAAATGAATCATCATTTACATACTTTTAGAATGCCACAACTCCCTTCTCTGCTCAGCTGTCCTGTGTGGAAAGTGTCATGCCTTTGTCTTTTCCCTCAGCCTGCGTGTGTTCCAGTAGTGACTCCTTAAAAAGTAATGTATTCAGAGAACCTGAGCCTCATGCGCTCCTGGTAGAATGTAAATGGTACAGCCATTGTGAAAATAGTGTGGCAACTCCTCAAAGACTTAAACAAAGAGTCACTGTATGACTCATCAATTCCACTCCTAAGTGTATAACCAAGAGCACTACAAACATGTCCACACCAGTACTATACATGGATGTTCACAGCAGCCTTATTCATAATAGCCAAAAAGTGGAAACAATCCAAATGCCCAGCAACTGATAAACAGATAATACTGTATGTTTGTACAATGGAATATTACTCACCCATTAAAAAAAAAAAAATGAAGTACTGATACATGCTTCAATATGGATGAGCCCAAAAAACGCTATGCGAAGGGGAAGATACCAGTCAAAAAAGACTACATTTTATATGATTCCATTTATATAAGATGTTTAGAATAGGCAAATCCATAGAAACAGAAAGCAGATTAGTGGTTGCCAAGAGCTGGGGGTAGGGAGGCATGGAGACTGCTAATGAACATGGATTTTCTCTTTAGGTGAAAAAGATGTTCTGCAATTAGATAATGGTGATGGTTATAAACCCTGTGAACATAACTAAAAATCACTGAAATGTATACTTTATATGGGTAAAGATTATAGTATATGAATTACATTTCAATAAAGATGTTAAAAAAGAAAAGCAACATGTTCTGTAGTTGCTTTAAAATTATGATTTCTGGAAGCTATATGGTTATAAGAAACAATGCCATGTCAATTTTTTTGGATTTCTTTTTTAAAGGCCAAAAGATTTCCCTAAGGGGAAAAACATGGAACTATAGTATACAAACTATAAACTATCTTCCTCAAGAGTCTCAAATCAATATACCTGAGCATAGCAACTATTACCAAATTTACTGGATAAAAATGGAAATAATCAAACCTCAAGTGTCAACTTCAAATGATGAGCAAAACAGATGGCAAGGCTAGGCAATAAAATATAATCCTTCGCTTCAGAGTTCCCACCACACGAGAGGGCTCTGCCCACAGGCCCACAGCTCTGCCCCGCCCAATGCTCTCAGGGGACAAGTCACTCCACCTCTTGGCATTTACACCCCACATCCCAAAGACGGAAATCCTCGCTGACCTGCTGACACTCCCTGGGGACTGCTCTTCTCCATCTGGCAACACCAGAACCAACTTCCAAAACACATGCTCCTGCCTCCCAGGGAGGTGGTCGGCCACGAGGGATGGCAGGTCCAGAGGCGCCCACGCTGCATCACTGGAAGAGACAGATCACCATGGATGAGCCAGGCTGTGAGCCCTAAGCAGGGGCAGCACCCATGGTGAAGAATGACAAACCTCAGCAGCTGCTGGTGGAAGTGCTGGACCTTCATCTGGTGAGCTGTCTTGTTCCTGAGCCACTGTAACCTATGAAGAAAGGGAGGACGACCCCATCTGTGTGAGACTAGCCCATGCCCACAGAAGGGGCTGAGCAAAAAGGCAGCAGTTAGTATCTCCCGGGGGGGGGAATACCAGGAGACTGAGAAAGCTTTTTCTGTTAAAGAAACAAGTTAGTCAGAGGACTGCTTCATTCCACAAACATGAATTAAGTTTCTACTGTGTGATGGCCATGGGAAATTTAGCAATAAACAGAAAAATCCTGTCCTTCTAGAACACACACTCTCATGGGGAGAGAGAGCAGCCTCTGCACATGGCTAGTGTGCACACAGGAAGCATCAGGGTCATGGGCACAGGCAGGGCAGGAGCCCTGGCATGTGCCTTAGCTTCACTTACGGTGGTCAGAGAAAGTGACACGTGAGCAAAGACCTGAAGGAAACAGGGGAGCCAGTGTGAGGACTTCTGGGGGCAGCAGAGGGGATGGCTGTGCCATGCCAGAACAGGACCTGATGGTTTGGGGAGAGCAGTGGGGGGCACCCTGGGGAGGGGGGTTTGGTCCATGGTACAACAACTCAAGGAGCAGCACAGGGGCATCAATGAGAGAAGGCAGGCACTGACACTGGGGTGTCAGAGGATCCCTCTGCTGTGGTGTTGAGGACACCAGAGGTAGGGACCAGGGTGGAAGCTGGCAAACAGACAGGCAGCTATGGCAAAAATCCATGAGCAGCGCTGGCAGTGGAGTGCAGAGATCTGCTCAGGCATTAGCTATGTTCTGAGGGTAGAACTACAGGACAGTGGGTCTGAGAATAGATGCGAGCCAGGGTCCGTGACCAGAGCACAGGAGGACAGGATGGCGTCCTGGGAGCAGAGAAGGGGCAGACTGGGGGGAAGACAGGGTTCAGAGGTGGAGCTAGGAATTGGATCCTGAGTCTGGAGCACAGGAAGGAGGCACAAGAGGGGCTGTCAGAATGAAGGATGGGGAGAGACCACCAGGGAGGGGCAGAAGGAAAGAGTAAAGAACGGGGCTGGGCTGAGGGAGCTGGGGGTGGTTAGAGAAGGAGACTGAGGAGAGAAGGGCAGCTGGGGGTCAGGAAGCTCGAGAACCATGACTCCAGGGTGAGGCTAGGCCACAGTGCTGAAGCAGCTGTACGTCAGAAAAAGCACCCCTAATCCTGTGACCTCACAGCACACCCCAGAGACAGGCCAGGACTATCGCCACCCTGTTCACAGATGCAGAGACAAAGCCCGTGGAATCTGATGGGGCCACATGAAACCCGAGGAGACAGTTTTGAGAGAGAGCATCCGTGACGACCAGGAGAAGTAAGAGATGTGTCATGAGACCCCAGCACTGTGCACCACTGCAGCCCGTCCAAGGTGCCCAACCCTGAACACTGGGAGGCAGCTTGGCCCCAAATGTCCCTCTCAAGAGGAAACACTTGAGAGGCTGGACCTGAAGAGGCCGAGCCCAGCATGGCCAGGACTGGACAGTTTGAGTGAGCCCAGAGTAAACAGGAAGAGCAGCAAGGAGCGCCACACCAAAGGGCCCCGAGGAGGGGGATGCTGGAGTGTGGAAGGTGGAGTTGCTCAGATGCTGCTGCAGCTGGCTCCACAGTGAGGGCGGACATGGCGTGTACTTAAACTGGGAAGACCAAGAGAAGAATACGTGATTCCAAGTCA
Organism: Cynocephalus volans; assembly: GCF_027409185.1. Classification (NCBI taxonomy): domain Eukaryota; kingdom Metazoa; phylum Chordata; class Mammalia; order Dermoptera; family Cynocephalidae; genus Cynocephalus; species Cynocephalus volans. The sequence goes on along the minus strand of NC_084460.1, from coordinate 58,599,321 downwards.
GATTCTTTTACCAGGACCCCAAGGCTTTCAAGATGCAAACGTGTGGGCCGAGCCTATGGCGCACTCGGGAGAGTGCAGCGCTGGGAGCGCGGCGACGCTCCTGCCCCGGGTTCGGATCCTATATAGGAATGGCCGGTGCACTCACTGGCTGAGTCCCGGTCACGAAAAAGACAAAAAAAAAAAAAAAGATGCAAACGTGTGAGATGAGCCCCAGTTCCCAGTGGTGGCGCAAGTCACACGTGCACAACTGCGGAAAAAACCTTCAAAACGCAACTCTGCGCCTGTCCTCCCTTCCTGACACCACCTGTCTGTGTCCTCCAAATACGCATTAACTCAGCTCCTGGCAAAACCAAGTGGGGCAGGGAGCCCGGAGGTGGCGCGCAGCGGCTGAGTGCTGACCTGGTGCAGGAGATGCCCACTTTTCCTGCATGGCCCAGGTCCAGGAGGCCCCTGGCCAGGTTCTCCTCAGCAATAGGGCATTCTGCACTGGGCGCCAGTGCCCTCAGGCGGTTGTTCACATCCACACAGCAGGGTGCTGCAGGGAAGGTCCGCATCTGGCGCCTCAGTTTCTTCCGGGCTGCAACGGCTTCCCTCCACCTGGGGGACACACCAATGTATCATCACTGGGTGTTCTCAAGGTTCACTCCAGGAGACAGATGCAAAAACACACTCCAGCACCTTAACATGGGGAAACACGTTTTTTGGCAGTATGTTTAGGTATTTTCCAGTAACAGCCCTCAAACTGAGAACAAATGAGAATTAAGATTTAGACACAGGGAAGGCATGATATCAAATGAGCGTGGTGAGCAATGAAGCTACTGACTTTAAGAGCTAATACTGAACAATCTTTGGAGGCCATTTTGGCAGTATGGATTCAAATCTAATAAACATATAACCCTTGACACAGCAGACACCACCGATAGGAATTTAAAGACAGTGCAGATGTGCGAAATATTTGTACAAGGCAGTCCCTGCAGCACTCTGTCATAGCTGAAGAGAGAAATGAATGTCTGTCAAGAGGGGACCAGGAAGGTCATTTATGGTACATTCTCACAATAACACACCTCAAAGCCACTAACAATCATAGGGCAAGCTTGATATGCTGCGACAGCCAGGCCTCCACCTCCTATCAAATGCAGTAAGAAAGGCTGAGAATTGAGTCAAGAATGCTCCCACCTGTAGCAGCCACCACAGAAAATGACAGACAGTGTCGGGATGGGCACACACATGCTGCTGCTTCTAAGACAGGCCGTCGTGGAAGGGACTCGCTTCTCACTTTACCCCCTTTCACGTTGTCACAGCTGTCAAATGCACTATTGTCTACTTTACATTTCATCATGAAATGAATCACCATACAACATACATAACACATATATGCGCAGTTTAAAAATTAATGATAAATCAAACACCCACATACTTCTAATTGAGAAGCCATGGCCATGACTAGTAGGTAGCCCTCCCATTCCCAAAGGTAACTGCTCTGCTGAGTCTATTTTCCATCTTTTCTTTAGGGTTATACTCTGATACATAAATCCAAAACAATCTATTTAGTCTGAATGTATGCACTTTGTATGTTATATGCATTTCCCTATGAATTCTTTTTTTCTCTACTTGTGTTCTGGAAATGCACACACATCAGTACACACAGCCATAATTTGTCTGGTTTGTTCATGGCTATCTCCCTATGTCTAGCGCAGTAGGTAAACAGCAGGCACCCTGTAAATGTTTGTTGAAATACAGGACAGCTGCCACTCCCCACTTTAATTTGCACTGTTTAGGAACCTGTTATGTGTGTGTGTTAGTAATCAACTGTTTCTGAAAGTATAATCCAATTGGAGTGAGTCCATTATAGGTATTTATTGCTACAAAATGTTCTCTGATCCTTTTATCATTGACTAAAGGAACTAACAGCTGAGGCATTTTGAATTTGGTAAAAGACTTTCCTCTGTGTGTGGATTTTGACCATGAGAATTCAGGACTCACCGCTGCAGATACTTGCAGAAACACTGAAGTTCCTGGAGTGTCTCCTTTGCAGTCTGGAAAATTTCCTCCACGAGAAACAAGTCCACCAGGTGGGCACAGACATCCTCACAGCAACGGGCCATGCGGCTCCTCTGGTCTGTCTCCATTGCACTCCTAGGAAACAAGGCAATCGGTGTGGGAGGCACTTTACCGGGGGCCCACAGACACTGCGAGCTTGCTTTACAAGTGCAAGACTCTATGTCCTTAATATTGAAACATAATTATATCTTCACTGCAAGAAGCTCAAGACTCTATGTCCTTAATATTGAAACATAATTATATCTTCACTGCAAGAGAAACGTTAAAATTTTCATTTTTACTTAAAGTACAGACACCTGGAAAGATAGGGGGGGGAAATGGTACAGGATGCCAGATTACAGGTCCAATGAGGCCTCTGTAAAAGTGAAGAAATAAACCTTTATCTAAATAAAATAGAATTTTAAATTTTTAAATGACCATTGAGACACTGCAAAATCTTCTCACCAGCGATGTTGTAGGGAACTCTAAGCATTTTCTAATTGTTGAGCTTTCCCTTTTCCACTTGAGAAACTATTTTAGAAACTCTATGCTCCACTGTAGACTCTGGCCCCTGCCGTTTACCCTGCCTGCTTCCTGGGCCCACCCTCTATGAGATAACAGCAGTTTCACACCCCCAGGGGCCAGAGGTAAATTAGGCTCCTAAAGTGACCAACAGACTGTGTCCCACAATCAGCCAATCCAAATTAGCAGGACAGCATCCCTTATTTACATAAGAGGACCTGAATGGGAACCTGGGAGGGAAAAGGGCAGGAATTTAGGCTATATAAGGGGGTCTTTTCCTTTGTTCTGGGAAACACTGATCTAGGAGTCTTTACTCCCAGTGCTCTCCTTGCTTGCAAGCAATAAAGTGCTGTAACATCAAAAAGAACTGTAACACCAAAAAGAGCTGTCAACTATTAAAAGAGCTATAAAAGCAACGTTGGTCTTGGATTCCTCTGTGCGAGTGCCTCACAACAAGCAATATCTGACATTTGCAGTTAGAAGTGTCTCAAGTACACAACAAATGCTGTTGGCTACCAACGATGGCTGCCTGTAGTCATGCAGTGGTAGCCCTTGGATAAACCAGTAGCTCAAAGAAAAAATTCATAACAAAACTCTATCAACCAAGGGAGCACAGTGGACTATAGCAAATACATTTGTTCATAAAGTCAAAGTAGCTTAAGCAGTCAAGACACATTTCCAACAGCCCATCCTTGGTGGTGCTGAAGACAGCTTGGGGCTGAGCTAAACTCCAAGTCTCCTGGAACTGCAGGAGAACAACACTTGCCCCGCATATCAGTGAGCCCTGGATGTTCCTGTTTCTGGCACTCCTTCCTGGGATAAAGAAATGACATATATCCATCAGTTATGAGGTCTCTCCCTTATAGCAACCAGAGAAATAGGCTCCCAATAGGAGTGGAAAGAAACATTAATTAAATGATACGCTTCTGCCTACATGCTGTGTTCCCCATCTGCACTGGAAGCTGTGATACATACCAAGGTAGCCCAACACCTTCAGGCTTATCTCAAGGGAGCTTAACACAAGGACAGATTTCCCTTCATAAATGGAACTTCTTTCCTCCCAAAGCTTGCAGAGAAATTATTAAATAAAGTTCTTAAGTGAGATAGATCAAACAGACTCAAAAGAGTCTTCCAGTTGAAAAACACTAACAGCACATGATCTGGTGAGGGGGATACTCTGCCAGTGAATTCTTTCGCTGCCCATGCCCAGTGCAGGGTCCTTGACCGGAGGAGACTGAAACCAAGGCCCGCCCTGCCTCCATTCCCTGGAGGCAGCATGCATACAAGTACAGGCACAGCATGTCATCATTTGGCTATGCAAAAGATACGTTCCTTGCCAAATTTAAGTGCAACCCAGCTATCCTGAACTGCACTAGCCTGGCCACAGTGCCTTGATAACCCTCCCCCCCCACCAACCAGCCAATGCCCCCGGCTCTGTAGGATCAGTGCTTCTCTTACTTCAACTCCTGGGAGCAGGTTTCCCTTACGCACTCCATCACCATGAGTTCCGTCAGCTCTGCAGCCAGGCCCTGGCTCAGCTGAGTTAACACCAGTTCTCTCTCTTGTTTCAACCTATGGGTAAAAAAAAAAAAAATCACGTGAATAAAGTATAAGAATAAAAATAAGTGATGTTTATGTTTCACCTTGACTGTGCAGATGGGGATTTGTGCTGCCTGAGTCAGCAGCAGGCCACCCCTACTCCAGCTTCCCTGACACCACCTCTCTGTCCCTGCCTGTCCTGGCTGGGAAGGGGCCACCATTTACAAGGTGAGTATGGTCTGGGAACCCCCACCCACTCCCTCAAGTGTATGAGGGTGCTGGGTGGGCTGGCATGGGTATGATGGGAACACAGTAGACAACAGTAGGGGCAGGGCCAGCACTCTCTTGTGTCCACACACACTGACCTCCATGACCTGCTGCAAAGACACACTCACCTCTCCTCCTCTGCCCGCCGCCTCTCCTCCTCTCTTCGCTGTCTTTCCTTAGTCATTTCTTCAGCTGCAATGTGCCTCAAAATGCCCGTGGTTGCAGCTGTCAATAGATCCTCCACAGCAGCATTAGAAACACTAGACAGAGCAAAGTGGACAGCATTCAAAATCAGAGGGAAAAAAGCCAAGCAAACCACATTAAACTTCTAACGCTGGCAAGGGGAAAAAAAATACTCACTTGGCTTTTAGCATAAAAATAAAGCCCATTGTTAGAAACACACAATCTACCAAAACCAACTCATGGTGAAACAGAAAATCTGAATAGACCTCTGACTAATAAGGAGACTGACTCAGTAATCAAAAACCTACCATCAAAGACAAGCCTAGGAGCGGAGGGCTTCACTGGTAAATTCTACCAGTCACTTAAAGAACACCAATCCTTCACACACTCTTCCAAAAACCTGAAGAGAACATTTCCTAACTCATTCTATGAGGCCAGCATTTCCCTGATACCAACACCAGACCAAAGACACTACAAGAAAACTATAGAATGATTTCTCTTATGAATACTGATGCAAAAATCCTCAACAAAATACAATTATGCACTGCATAACAAAGTTTAAGTCCAAACAACATAATACAACCATGGCTATACCATATAGCCTAGGTGTGTCATAGGCTATCTCATCTAGGTTTCTGTAAATACACCCTATGATGTTTGCACGAAAACAAAATCACCTAATGATGCATTTCTTAGAACATATCATCGTTAAATGATACATGACTGTAGTAGCAAACTGAAATCAGCAGCATAATAAAAGAACTATATACCATTACCAAGTAGGATTTATGAAAGGAATACAAGGATGGTTCAACACATAAAGCCCAATCAATGCAATACAACCACATTAATGGAATGAAACACACACACACAATCATCTCAATTAATCCAGAAAGAGCAGCTGACAAAATTCAACACCATTTTATGATAAAACACTTAATAAACCAGAACAGAAGTGAACTTCCTCAACATAATAAAGGCCATATATGTTACACCCACAGCTAACATCATACTCAGTGTCAAAAGACCAAAAGCTTTTCCTCTAAGATCAAAACAAGGATGCCCATTTTGTCACTTCTATTCAACACATCACTGCAAGTTAAAACCAGAACAATTAGACATGAACAAGAAATAAAAAGCATCCAAATTGGAAAGCAAAAAATAAAACTATATCTATTCACAGATGACATGATCTTACATACAGAAAATCCTGAGGAATCCACTAAAAACCTACTAGAACTAATAAACGAATTGAGCAAGATCGGAGGATAAAGATCAATATATAAAACTCAACAGTATTTCTATACACTAGCAATAAACAATCTGAAAATGATATTAAGAAAATAATTCCATTTAAAATAGCATCAACAAGAATAAAGTAATTAGGAATAAATTTAACCAAGAAGGCAAGACTTGCAAACTGAAAACTATAAAACACTGCTGAAAGAAATTAAGGAAAACCTAAATAAATGGAAAAGCAATCCCATGTTCATGGACTGAAAGATTTAATATTGTTAAGATGATGACATTGTCTAGAGCAATCTGCAGATTCAAGCAATCCCTATCAAAACACCAACAACAGTTTTTACTGAAATAGAAAAACCCATCATAAAATTCACATGGTATCTCAAGCAACTCCCATAGTGAAAAACTTGAAAAAGAAGAATAAAATTGAAGCATTCACTTTCTGATTTTAAAACTCATTACAAACCTACAGTAATCAAAACAGTGTGGTGCTGGCACCACATGTAGACCAATGGAATAGAACAGAGAGCCCAGAAATAAACCTTCACATGTGAGGGTACTTCAAAAAGCTTGTGAAGAAATAGAATTAAAAGACGAAAAACCTTTCCATGAACTTGTTGAAGACCCCTTATATGTGGTCAAATAATTTTTAACAAGGATGCCAAGACCATTCAAAGAGGAAAGAATAGTCTTTTCAACAAATGGTGCTGAGAACACAGGATTCCCACATACAAAAAATGAAGTTGGACCCTTACCTTCCATCATATACAAAAATGAAATCAAAATGAAATCAAAATAAATTCAAGACCTAACATCATAAAACTCTTGGAAGAAAACACAGGGAAAATTTTCACAACCCTGGATTTTGCAATGATTTCTTGGATGACCAGGCAACAGGTACAGGCAACAAAAGAAAAACAGATAAATTGGATTACATCAAAATTTAAAACCTTTGTGTATCAAAAAACATTATCAAAAGAGTAAAAAGACAACCCACAGAATGGGAGAAAATCTTTGCAAATCAAGGGATTAATACTCAGGATATAAAAAAACTCTTTATTTATACAAAAAACTCCTTTACTTATACAAAAATAAAACAAACTACCAAAGGCAAAAATGGGCAGAGGACTTTCTATAGACATTTCTCCAAAGAAGATATACAAATGGGCAATAAGAATGTGAAAAGATGTTCGACATCACAAGTCATTAGGGAAATGCAAATCAAATCTATGAGATACCTTACACATGTTAAGATAGCTATTATAAAAAACAAACAAAAACCAAAACGAGAAGATGAGTGTTGGCAAGGCCACAAGAGAAACTGGAACCCTCCATTGTGCACTGCTGGTGGGAATATAAAATGGTATCACCGTGAAGGACAGTTTGGTGGTTCATCAAAAAATTAAAAGTAGATCTCATGATTCAGCCATTACACTCCTAGGCAAATACCCATAAGAACTGAAAGCAGGGACTCAAACAGTTATTTGTACACCAGTGTTCATGGTAGCATTATTTACAATACTCAAAAGACGGAAACAAACCACCTATCAAAAGATTAACGGATAAATAAAATATGGGGTGTGGGGGGGTACATACAGAATGGAATATTATTCAGCTACAAAAAGGACTGAAATCCTGTCGCACGTGACAACGTAGATGAACCTCAAAGATATTATGCTAAGTAAAATAAGCCAGACACAAAAGGACAAATAATGCATGACTCCACTCACAAGAGGTACTAGAATAGAAACAGACAGTGGAGCAGTAACCAGGGGCTGGGAGAACAGGAGGGTAAAGAGTTACTGTTTAATGGGTATGGAGTTTATGTGTGGCATAATGGAAACAGTGGTGGTGGATACCCATAATTGTGAATGTACTTAATACCACTGAATCGTAAACCTAAACGTGGTTAAAATGGTAAATCTTGTTGAGTATGTTTCACCACACTGAAAAAAAAAAACAAACTAAGCCCATGGAAATATTTCTTATTAGTTCCATCGACTAGAATGTATATAACTCCAGGGTAGAAAAATGAATCAAACCTATCGACAAGGTTGATCCTTTACTGTAGTCTGTATTTTACGAAGGCAAACTAACACCTTTCCTTATCATTGTGCCCTTTCTTGTGTACTGGGATTTTGAAAAAATGTTTGAAATCTTTAAGAAAATTGGATTTACTGTGTTTACTAGATTTCAATTAGCTTTACAGAAGTTGTGTAAGAGCTTAGAAAGACTGATTATTACATTTAAGACGACATCAAGTAAAAGTGCATATTTTAAATTTTTTAACAGGGAATGAGCTAATTTTCACTTCCCTAGATTTTTAAATCACGTTTAAAGAAAAATATTTTTTAATTTATAAACTTTAATGAACTGAATGTTTCTCACAGGGCACACACAAACGGAAGAGGCATGCCGGTGAGACAGAAAAGTCAGGACATGAGCAACTGCACCTGCCTAAAGGACAAGACCAACACTTAGGCCTGAAGGAGGCACCCCTGTCCCTGGAGCTGGCCCTGTGAGCTTCCAGACTATACCAATGGGCAGCTGCCATCTCTTGCTGAAGAATTAGAGCAGCTTCATTAGGAAACGTCTGAAGGGATGGGGTGCAGCCCCCAGTGCACACATCAGCGCCCACAACTTCAGAGCAGAAGAGGTGCCAGGGGCCACTCACCCCAGGGCTACGGCTGCATAGGCCGCCCCTGCAGTGCTGACTTCCTCACAGTCCCTCTGAAGAGCCTCCTGGATGAGTTCATCCACCACCTGCGCCAGGTCCTGTGGAGAGACCAGCACAGGGTCTAATAAGCCGTCCCACCCAGGGCAGAAATCCTAGGCAAGATCTTGTCACTGGACACTGTCTGAAGGTGTCTAACAACAAAAACACATGATCCCTGACATGAGGTCTGCTAGGCTGCTTCGGGAAGGTTTCCCCTCATGAACAAAGGTGCCTTCTGGAGGGGACAGGGCAGGCCTGCTCCCTGCTGGATTACTGCCTGGCAGATGGCCCCAACAGTGCTTGTGGCCCCTTTCTGTTTGGCACACAACACCCCCAATTTCTGTGGCCGTCCCTTACTCTCCCCCTCAGGACTCCCTGATCTTCCACAGCGTAGGTGCTTAGTGCCTGACCCTGAGCAGCTAGGCTGACACAGTCGAGCCTCATGACTAGGCGGTGGATGGATCCTATTCAACACCAAGGACACCCTTGTCAGTGGGTACATGGCACTGCCCGCAATCCCAAAGGTCCTGAGTCAGCCTGTGCACTGGCCATCTCACCTGAGCAGATGTTGGGCTCAGTTAGACCAGACACTCAGGGGCTGGTCAGCACTGTGATGGGAAGTGCTAAGTCCCACTCTGACTACTGTAATACCAACAGGGCTCTACAGTTATCCTGGCTGGGTGGGCCCAGCTCTGCATCCTGGGCTGAGTGGCCATGGGCATGTCCCCCCCTCAACTGCCTGGCTCCTCTCCTGTGAGACAAGGCAACACAGCCCCAGCCCCCAGGGTGGTGGGCCCCTCAGAGCCCTGACCTAGAAGACTCCCTACCGCATCAGAGTACAGGGGCATGGGCTTTGAAGGAAGCAGCTCTGACTGTGCGGAGGGCTGGACGAGGCTCGGTGCCACGGGCGGGGTCAGTGCCGGGACATAAAGCAGAGATGCCTGCGAGGGTGCGGGAGCAGGAAGAGGCTGTGGGAGAAGACCAGCTGCAGGCGTGTCCAGCTCTGCACCAGCCTCCTCTCCTCTCCCACCACCTGAAAGGAAACACAGGGAAAGAGGGCATTACAATACACAGGGACTGGAAGCACTGGCCTGCCCTCCCTGAGACCACGGCAGGGCACCTCCCGACAGTATTCCATGTGGGACAACTGCGCTTCATGTGCAAAACCAGCACTGTGATGTCAGGGAAGCCCTCCAGCCCATCTCAGTGAGAAACCTCTGGGCACTGAGCTCAGAACCACACTCCAAGCCCCAAATGAGACAGATGCTTCTGCCTACCAGGAAGCTTCTGCAGGGAATGCGGCGGGTTCCCTTCCCACGACTCCAGCTTCACTCACCTGCCACCTCCAAGCTGGGTCTCTGGGCAGTGACCGGCAGCTCTGTGGCCAGGCTCTCCCCAATGTACTTGTTCTGAGCATTGAAGCTGCACACAGGGATGTGACGAGGGACAGGGGGCAATGGACCTCCATTCACGATTTCTCCAACTGACACCGTCAGCTTCCTGGTAACAAACACTGACTTCCTGGCCTTGGATAATCCCTCCGGTTCCAGGAATGCAGACCGGTTCAGCTCGACGTAGCTACCGAGACCACAAAGAGCCCACAGAGAGGTGTCACCAGAGAGATGTCAGCTTTGCCTTCTCAATGCCCAGCTGCAGTGCCGGAAGCCCCCAGGTTAAAGAACAAACCCCATCTTGAGTCACCACAGGCTATATGTAAACAAGGAGGGAAGGAAAAGGCACACACTGCTGCCAGACCTGGAGCTTCTCTATGACAGCATGGAACCAGCTGGCCTGGTATGTAACAGCCACGAGTTGGAGCAACACACACTGGGCATGCTCGCTGGGAGTTACAGCAGGGAGAGGCTGGGGAGACCACGATGCGGGTATGGAGTATAATGTGCCTGGGAGAAGGTCCATGAGTTTCATCATGGTCTCAACATGCTCTGACTGCGAAGTAGAGAAGGCCCTGGCCTGGCTCACCTGTGCCTGCATCTTGGCCCTCAGAGGTGGGCAGTGGCCTGACACAAGTCCCAAAGGTAATCCTCAAGGGACAGAATAAAGAAGGTCCTAGCCTTTACCCTCAGTTTCCTTGGTAACTTGTGAAAAGCAGTGATTTTGGAGTCACAAAGAACTTGGTCTGAACCTCAATCTGCTGACCACCAGCGTGTGACCTTGGGGACATTCCCCAGCCATTCTGAGCCTCCGTGTATTCACCTGCACACTGGGAAGACAGCACATGGAACATGCTCTTCCCAGGCCCGGGAAGCACGGGGCACTTCACAGCCCTTCATCAGAATTTAAAAAGAAAAAAAGAGACAGAGCCCAGACCTCCACTCTCAGTTCTTACCCATCAGAGACAGCGAGACCGTGGTGGCTGAGGAAATCTGCTGCCTCTTCACTGTCTCTGAACAGCAGCATGCGCACTACGCCGTCCAGAGGAAAGACAGTGGACCGCTGGGTGCTCACGGTGTACGCGATGTTAAGCGCTCGGAGAGCATCCTTGCGGATCTGAAAGAAGCCAAATCACTGCAGTCTCAGAGAGTGATGCCCAGTTAAATAAATGCAAACAGCCAGCTGCCCCATGACCACATAAGTGGCTGGCATGGGGACCAGGGGCTCCTGCTGTAGCTCAGTCCTACTGGAAGGCAGTTTGGCAATATAAATCCTGAGCTTAGGGATCACAGGCCAACTGCTGAGTGGCAGAGGCCCAGGAATGCATGCTAAGCAAACAGTCTCATAGAAAAGGAGGAGTTGTAGGGCCAGCCTGTGGCTCACTCAGGAGAGTGCGGTACTGATAACACCAAGGCCACAGGTTCAGATTCTATATAGGGATGGCCGGTTAGCTCACTGGCTGAGCGTGGTGCTGACAACACCAAGCCAAGGGTTAAGATCTCCTTACCGGTCATCTTTTAAAAAAAAAAAAAAAGAAAAGAAAAGGAGGAGTTGTGAAGGTTTTATTATTTATAAGAAAAACTAGAAGACAGACCGTCCATCATCAAGGGCATGGAAAGTAAACCATGCAGCGTCCACTTAGCAAAAAGCTACATTGGTGCTAAGAACTACCACGGAGACTACCAAACACCATGGACAAACGCGTGATAAGAAATGAAGTATAACAGTTCTTATACTTCAGTTATTGTTTCATAGCATAACAAGTGACTTAAAAAAAGAAGACAAAGAAACACATAAAAATGCTAACAAAATGTGTTTGTATGTTGAGATTTGGGGGACTACTTTGCTAGTATTTTTCCAGTGTGAATTCAAATACTTCCTCAGTGTTCACTATGTGCCTGGCAAGTTTTTTTGTTTTTTTGTTTTAAAAAGATGACCAGTAAGGGGATCTGGACCCTTGGCTTGGTGTTGTCAGCACCACACTCTCCCAAGTGAGCTAACCAGCCACCCCTATACAGGGATCTGAACCCGTGGTCTTGGTGTTTTCAGCATCACACACTCCCAAGTGAGCCACAGCCAGCCCTCTGGCACTGTTCTTAACACTGAGCATACAACAGTGAACAAGACCAATAAAATGCTGACCTGCAGGGACAGGGAGCACTGGTGAGGCGGGCCCTGCTGAGAAGGTGGCAGCTGCACCAAGACCTGGGGGAGGGGAGAGCCTGCAGCAGGCATGGGGGCGTGCAACCCTGCAGGTGGAGCTGAGGAGGGACGGGGGAGAAGAGGCCAGAGACAATGGGACTATGGGTCACTGCCAGGGAAGACACTGTTCTTCTAAAGAAAAAACACTTAGGTTTCTCTTTTGTTTGGTTATTAAAAATGGCCAACATTCCAATAACATTAAATCATCACTCAAAAATATTAACTATAAGTTTCATTTAACAACTTTACTGAGTCCTCAAGTGACAAGCTATTAGAAACCAGTTCATTTGCACCAGAACTTCAGTTCCACTGGCAATTGCCACATCTGACGACAACCAACAAGCTGCAAGATTCTTTGCCTGGGACTTCACTGTGGGCTAGTCACTGTGTGTGTGACAAAGAAGAGAAATGACTCAAGAGTCACAGACTGAGAGGGGCAGTCCTGAAGTCTCCCAGGCAGCTTCCTTCCCTCACAGCACCCTTGCATTCCATGGTGGGGGTGGGCGGCAGGGTGTGTGCAAGGCCGGGGTGTGCTCTAGGACATGGGCAAGGGTACCTGACACATCTCACTGAGCCCATACATGTGGGGACCGAGTACAGGAAGTGCTCCAGGGGCTGCTCTATCATCATCCCGAAGTCTCCCCATGGGGATGGAGCTAAAGAACTGACTGGAAATTCTGAGACCAAGAGTTTACATCCTACGCAAAACCCAAGGTAAGAGACTGGTCTTCCCCAGCACAGCACAGTGCACAGCATAGCACGTAGCAAAGAGCCGGCACTTGGATATTTGCTGAGATGAATTTAGCATCATCAGGCTCACTCCAAAATTTTAGATTAGTAACACTAAGTGTTTTAAAGTTAAGGATTTTGTGTGTATGATAAGGTATTTTTGCTTTTTGGTTTGTTTTCATGGAAGACGGTAATGCTGAACTCGAGTGATGTCACTCTGAAGAGATTTCTCTTATGTGAACCACAGAACAGTATTCTCCATTGCACAGCCTTTCCCAGTAGTGATCAATCGTACCAGCCCCACAAAATCCATAACACTGGTAACCCCCTCATGGGGTCGCTGTGAGAGTTCCATGAAAGTTAGCCTGGAAAAGCTCTTGGAACAAACAAGCACTTAAATGTCACAAGTTACAACACGCTTTATTCCAATTCTGCAAGCACAGCTGTTTTACTCACCTGATGAAAGTAACAGTGTAAAAGACAAGCGTTCAGGTAAGAAGCTGACTGGACCAGTTTGAAAAATCTCACAAAATTATTACTATTCAACGCAGCAAAAGCCTGAACAGCAAATTTCACCTCAGAGGAGTTCCTAACAGCAGGGTGGAACTGTTGTACTTCTCTGTTAATTAAAGGAGATAAAAAAAAGTTAGAATTTTATTTTTGGTTTTTTCTTTTTTTTTTTTTTAAGGAATGTTATTTTTAATTAGACAAAATTTCCATGAAGATATATCTGATAAATACCTAGATTTCGATCATACTGAGAAAGAGGATCTTAATGGTGAAATGTGCCATTAAATTTATAATTTACAAAGTTCAAAGCTACCCCTCGTGGGCTGGATTGATAGACAAAGGTTTTCTCTAAAAAGATAATGAGTAAATAAATTTAAGCAACAATTTAGGAATCAATTACCAAAAAGTTACTTTAAAGTGATGCCAACTGACTGCCAACTGTGTTTGACAGCAAAGTCTAAGAAACAGAAATTTTAACTTTGTTTTGTTTAGAAATAAATTGATTTGACTGAATTTTTCAAGATGGAGCACAAATGCTTGAAAAGACCACACAGCCAGTTTATCTACAAGACTACTTTAAAACTTAAAACCAATCACATGTCTAGATATTCAGCAACAAGGTTCTTCAGGAAAATACTAAGCTAAAAGAGTTTTGTCCTAAATAAGGGTGTCTTGGAACTAGCACCATTGAGTTCAATTCACCAGCAACACAAACTGAGGCCAGAAAACTCTGCCATGTTCCTCACGTACATGTCTGTTTACATATCAGACCAGGGTTTAAAATTCATTCACTCTTAGTACCCTCCTCAACACTTTTGTTTCACACAATTTTTTCCTCTCTTATCACTCAGCTCTTTGACAAAACTACTCGGAAACAGCAAACTGGTGACAGCTCTGAAAGGGCACCCTGGGATTCCCTGTCCTCATTCACCCACCTGTCTCATCAGGAGCATTTCTTCCTCATTTTCTCTCACCAGTGAGGAAAAACAGTTCTCAGAAACAAGCGTGTGGGGCCCACATTAGGTGAGCTGCTCCGAGCTCAGCTCGGCAGACTGCCCAGCCCAGACCATGGTCTCTTACCGCACCATCCCAACATTTTCTACCCGAGAGAACTGAGAACTGTCAGCTACTGCTAAATTAAAAGCTCTTTTCCTGCTCAAATCTTGCCTTTTCATACATCTTAAGTCAACTATGAAAACTCACCTTAGGATGTCCCCCTTGTTGAGATTGAGCAAAACATTATAGCCTTGGAACTCTGCTTCACTGGCACAGAAGACACCCCTGTTTCTCAGGTCCTGGTACATCTCCTTCAGACTCTGCAGGCACTTGGTCATGTTCTCATTGTTGATCTTGGCATCAAAGGAGGACATGGGCTCCTCACACATGAAGTGGGCACAGTGGATGTGAAATCGGGTACACTTCTCAATCAGGGACACCGTCAGGGGGTCGCAGAGGTGCTGCTGTGTGATGTCCTAACCACGAGCAATGGACAGAATTACACACACACACGTGCATCACACACTCTCACGTGCTATTTTTACGCACAGAGTCAACTATGAGAAAAATCACGCTTACTACCTGAATGTGCCCATGAGGCACATTCTAACAGGACTTTGTAATGGTTTAAATAAAAGTATATTTTTGTTACAGATGAAGTATAACTGAGTAAAATGAAAAGAACTATCAGTCTGACTTTGGAATTGACATGCGTTTTCTAGTCGCCTGATCAGAGGCGGCTAATACCTTCCGTATGCCCCGTGTGCGATTCCACACGAAGTCGTACCAGTCCCGCAGGCTGCCCTCCTTCTGGTCCATGATCTGGGTCACCAGGTAGTCCATGGTCCTGCAGAGCACTGCAGAGGGCCGCAGCTCATGTGGCAGGGGCTCCTCCTGATCAGCCGAGGACCGGCTGTATTCCTTTACAGCCGCTGCGTGGTCCACCTGGGGACGTGGAGCAGGGACAAACTGCTTGTATGGCAGGTGCTGGGCCAGTCTTCTGGCACAGGTATGCCTTAAATGAGGGGGGACATCACACACACACTTACACAAGATCAATACTTGAGAATACATTTTTTAAATGAAAAATTTCTGTTAAAAGGTAACAATCAAAGACAAAATAAATGGAAACTTGATTCCAGCAAACATGACAAGGAGTTATAGGAAGAGTGTGTGACAAGAAGCAGCAGAAGGAATGTAGTGAAGACATACCGCCCAGCTCCTAAGCACAAAGAAATGACAGGAAAGGACTTTAAAGCATCTTAAAAAGTCTAAGATGAGCAGTAAGGACTAGTGGGGCATAGCAGCAGGGCCGGATAGGGCAGGTATCAGCTGCCCACAAGACACCAGGAGCCACATGTTCCACCTGCAAAAAGAGGCTAAAGACACACGGCTGAGGAGAGAAGCAGAGATGTTTACAGGACTGGGCCCTGGGCATCTGCTGTCTCCTGGGGCAGAGGCCCTGGGCCTTGACAGTGACACCAGCTGCTGGGCTGGGGACCCTGCATCAGGCGAAGGAGGCTATAAAATCACCCACCAGCCAGGTAGAGGAGGAGAAACCCACAAGCAAAATTAACAAAGAGCAAAAGTATCTACATTGGTGCAGATTCCTGGGGAAATAATTTGAGAGCATGCATTGACATGTTCAAGGTAGGTCACACCCTCTGAGGTAGTAATTTAATTCTTAGGATCTATCCAAAGAAAATAATCTAATTACCATAGAAGCATTACACACAAAATGCTAAACAATATTGTCATTAAAACTGAAAAATGAGAAGCAGCCTATCTATTGATTGCAAAAATGAGAAGTTTTGACAGAGCTTTATAATCAAACAATATACTGTCATTTAAAAATACTTATAGCTCATCATAACAGGAAAATGCTCATGATATAATTTTAAGTGAAAAAGATACATAGAAAATTGTATCTAGAGCATAATTTAAATGTGTAAAACATAAACACAGAAAAGGATAGAAATAAATTGTAAAAAATAAAATTTTTTTAAACAAAAACTACATCTATACCTCATTATGTATAAGTACCATGTGGCCCCATCACATTACACAAAGATTGCTCAGAAAACATGTCACAACACAATATAGCTTAACAAGACTGCTAAGGGCACAATTTCCCACCACCCTCTGAAAACAGCTAATACCCAAATCAAATATCCATTCATACAGAAATTACAAAAGAAAAAGCCTCCTCTCCTCTGCACACTCTACCCCCACCCCCCAGGGGGATGCAGAGTTCCACCTGGTCAGTCCCTGGGACCATTTCGAACACACTCAGCTGGCTCCGTGTCTCCCGCATGTACCGCTCCTTCTCAGGGCACATATCCAGGCACGTCCCAACAAAAGTCCTTGCTTTGTCCAAATCAGTTCTTTTCACCCGAGCTAAATGACATCAAGTAAAAGGCAAAGCTGTACCAAACAGTTACCAGGAACCCAAAGAAGTGAATTTTCATAATGATAAAAGGAAAACTAAAAATAAATCACACACAATTACAAAGGAAAAGAAAGAAGTATTTTAAAAACTCTGGGCCTCAGAGAAAGAGACTTGTGACCAATCCTGCTAGGCAGTGAGGCACTGAGGCTCACAAAGATACCCCCAGGACTAAAGATGGGAGCACACCCTCACTTAGAGCTGGGTGCACTGCCAAACTCTTATAATGACCTCAATGATAAACAATCACAGTGCAGGATGTTTGCCAAAAGGATCAATTTGCTAAATGCAGACATTCAAAATATATCAGTATTTTAAAACTCTGTCTCAGTATTCATCGTGTTTTTGATATAACAGGATGTTAACTGGGTCCTTACCTGAAAAGTATGCTATTATCACCCACAGAATTAAATAGTTACAAATGTATCTTTTAAGTGAAATGTTATGCAATGACTTCACAACTCAAAATACACATATCGTATTTGCATTTTGAAAAATTCTAATACCTAATAATAATTGTATATGGAATATAAAAATCACCATGTCAGTGCTATAACATATGATAGCAGCTTTTATTACTGTGTTAAGAAAGTAAGATGATTATTCCAATTATTCACAGTTTTTAAAAAAGGAAACTCCTACAGTTGAAATTTAAGAAAACAACATTTACAAAAAAGAGTACAGGTGTTTTTTCATTTTTGGTCACTGCATATATTTCTAAGGTGAATGAAATACTTACTTTTTGAACAGGTAATACACTCACACAATTCAACATTCCAAAGGTGTAAAAATGTCGCAAGTGGAGCACCCCCTCACTTCTGTCCTTCAGATACCCCCCCCCTCTCTGCTGACAACACGAGCAGGTTCTTCTGCATCTTCCCACAGCTACCTTATGCATACATAAACAAATGCATTTACATATATATGTACACACACACACAACACTCACCCCCCAAGAAGACTGGTAGACGATAAGACTCATCAGCAGCCGAGTCCAGTGAAAAGGGTCACTCCCTCCCTGGTAGCTCCCGAGATGATGATCCCACTGTAACCTTACCAGACACTCTGGAACCTCCACCACTATGTGCCATGCCATACCTTGCCGCATGACCCGGTCTCTCTGGTCGAGCAGGCGGTACTTCTCCTCAGATGTCTCAGCCACAGTGCCTATCAGGGTACTGAGGGACGGCACACACGGCCCGAGACCCTCGGAGCCCTCAGAGCCAGAGTCAAAAAGGTCTCCCTCAAACTGTTGGGCCTTTAGAAGACTTGGCTTCTTCACAGGAGAGCTACAAAGAAAACACCACATTAAGGGCCTTTACATCGATCAGGCCTTTGTGTCATTTTCATTTCTGAACATGTCCCCCCATCTTTGAAGATTTTCTGGTCATCTGAAGCTGAAAAACAAGCATTGAAATGATATGAGCCTTGATACAGCTGGTAGTGAGCACAGAGGTGTTACATTATCCACTGACTTTTTTTATAATTTTGAAATACTTCATACTTTTTAAAAATGAGATGAACTCATTTAAACAGCTATAATAAATATTTGATGTTTTCTATCTCAAAGAAATGAAATCCAGCCTAAAGAAAACCTTTAATCCTATAAGGAAACATTATGTCTACATGTTTTAACACAGGTTGAGTATCCCTTATCAGAAATGTTTGAAACCCAGAAGTGTTCTGGATTTCAGATTTTTCAGATTTTGGAATAGATGCATTTATTCCTACTGATTGACCATCTCTAGTCCAAAAATCTGAAATCTGAAATGCCCCATTTCCATTGAGTTTGGATTAGGGATTTTTGGATTAGGGATGCTTAACCTGTACATAACTTTATTTCTGTAGAACACATTAAAAAGAACTGGACATTCTCTCTCAGCTTCCCCATTTTCTAGCTGGCTTTCAACATTCTCTGAACTTGGATGTCAAAGAAGATATAAGAGTGACTGAGTGAGAAAAAAAAAAGCAAAAGCAAGCCAGCAACCAAACCACCCGTCACAAAGTGGAAAGTGAGGAAAAGAATGTGCTGGCCCGAAAACGAAGAGGGTCAAATAGGAGACCTGTCAAAGCAGCTCCATGTGGAAAGACAGAGCAGTCAGCTGTCTCAGGCCACAAGCCCAGGGGAGCAAGGCTCTGCGAACAGTGTGACCTATACGGATGGCAGCCATGGGACAGAGAAACAGCCAAGCTCATGCCAACCCAGTCAACACAGTGAAGAGACAGATCCTCTTCACTGTGATAAACTGGACATACAAAAGTCACGCTGGAAACTGCTAGAAGTGATTATTAGGAATGTATGATTATTTCAGCCAGTTAGACATTTTAAGA
This sequence comes from Cynocephalus volans, assembly GCF_027409185.1. NCBI lineage: Eukaryota > Metazoa > Chordata > Mammalia > Dermoptera > Cynocephalidae > Cynocephalus > Cynocephalus volans. Next base: position 58,580,203 of record NC_084460.1, on the reverse strand, counting down.
CAAAAAGTTATTGATCATACACCAACATGTCAGGCGACTGTATGTAATGTGGGACTGAGGCACACAGCAAGGCAGATGGTGACCAGCCACAGGATACTACACTCTGTGTGCCCACGGGGAAGGCGCTTGTGTGCAAAGACTGCAGCTCTGCTGTCCTAAGTGAGCAGCCTCCCCGAATAGGAAATGACCCCTAGGCTAGTTATAGGACTTTGTGATCAGACTCTCCCAGAGAAAATGGCTACATTGGGAGGGGAAGGGGCCTAAAAGGGGGCCTTCTCTGCAGCGTAGGAGCATGCAAGAACAAGACCAACGTGAAGAGCAGCCCTGCTGAGTTAGGAAACTCGCTCTCCAGGTCCTCCCGACCAAGACCACAAGCCCCGCACAGACCCACTGACCCAGAGCCTCCTCACAGCCCTGCTGGCTGGAACGGCAGCTTCAGAGGACTCCTGCCACCACCACCCCCAGAAGTCCCCAGCAGTTGGTTCTTGTGGTCCCTCTGCTCCCCCCACAACTCCCCGAGGTCCTTCAGCCTCTACTCAGGTGTCGCCGCATCACCCAACTTCCCACTTGTTTTTCTGAACACGGTCACTGGGAGGGATGGTCCCACCTTTTACTCAGGAGGCTGCTGGCTGCAGCCCTTACCACGGGCTTGCCAAGAGGGGAGTGTTGGAAGGGCAAGCTCTCTGTGGTCTGGCTCGCTTCACCATCACCCAGTTTCTTCTCCATCAGGGAAAAGGGTTTCTTGTTGGGACCTGAGGACACAGGGGTCAGAACAGTTTATGCTTCCACATATCACCTGATACTGGACTTTTTCACTTTCTGAGAAAGTAATATTCTTTTAATTGTCACAGGAGGTTACAAAAGAGCCCAAGGAAAAACCTAAGAGACAAAAAGATCCACTCGGAGCCAGCCTCCCCCCAGCACAGGGGAAGGGGCTCACACTCAAAGGTCAAAGGGCATTGTACACAGAGCATTATAGACTGTGGGAAGAATAACTGAAAACTCACTTATTTTCTTCTTGTGCCAAAAGATAGTCATGTCTTTATGCAAACCTTTCCCCTTCTTTCTAGCCAGGGCTGCAGATGCCTGGAAAACAGTCCACAACCACTAGATGTGAGGCTATCAGGAGACCAAAGGAAACAAGATTGAAAACTCAAATACAGTGAGCAGGACAGACCATTCATGGCACAAGGGGGCGCTGTCCACTGTACACAGGGAGACGACCCCATTCTCTGCCCACCTGTTGTGCCCCAGCTGTAACAGCCACGGCCTCTTCCCCCTTACCTGTCTCAGGGCATGCACTGGCTCTTCTCCTTTTTGAAATTAACAACCTTCAAAAGTTGCTGGGATAAAAACCCAGAAATAAATTTAGCCTGTTTGGCACTGGGTGAGATGATTCTCACTAGCTGATTACATACACAGAAACAGAAAGACTGCCAAGTCACACTTACACACAAAAGGAAGCTGCAGAATGATATATAAGGGATACCATTTATCATGAAAAACACATTAATATACCTGCAGATACACTTATAAAAGTGTCTAGAAAAACGTACACCGTACTAGGTAATTGGGGTTTCTCCTGGATAACAAGAGATATGAAGAGTAACCAGCTTCGTCTATATCCATGAATTGTTTACAATGGCAATGTATTAGTTATGTAATAAAAATATTTAAGGTTCAGCTGGGAGAATAAGCATATTGTAACAGACAAAAAGTAACTTTCTTTAATAATGAGTATTACCATTTGACCCAACAATTCCACTCTTAAGAATATACCCCAAAAAACTGACAGCAGAGACTTGAATAGATACTCGTATGTCAATGACCACAGCAACATTACTTATTTAATTTTTCTTTTGGTGGCTGGCCAGTATGGGGCTCTGAACCCACGACCGTGGTGTTGTAAGGGTGCCCTCTAAACAACTGAGCTAACTGGCCAGCCCCTCACAGCAGCGTTATTAATAATAACCAAAAGGTGGAAACAACACAAGTATCCATCAACAGATGAATGGATGAACATAATGTGGTTCATCCATAGAATAGAATATTATTCACCCATAGAAAAGAATGAAGTTCTGACATATGCTACCACAGGGACAAACCTTGAAAATATTATGCTAAGTGAAATAAACGGGACACAAAAAGACAAATACTGTATAATTCCATGTAAACAAAATATGTAGGATAGGCAAATTCATACAGATACAAAGTAGATTAGAGGTTACCAGGGGCTTGGAAGGGGAGATGGGGAGTTATTGCTTAATGGTTTTGCAGTTTCTGGATGGAATGATGAAAAGGTTCTGAAAATAGATAGTGGTGATGGTTGTACATCACTGTGAATGTAATTAATGCCACTGAATTGTTTTTTTAAAAAATCAATAGGAGGGCTGGCCCATGGCTCACTTGGGAGTGCGTGATGCTGATAACACCAAGGCCACGGGTTCGGATCCCTATATAGGGATGGCTGGTTAGCTCATTGGGAGAGCGTGGTGCTGAAAACATCAAGTCAAGGGTTAAGATCCCCTTACCGGTCATCTTTAAAAAAAAAAAAAAAAATCAATAGGAAGGAATAAATAGCAAAAGTCTTAAAACTAAGCATATTTTGGCACAAAAATTCCACTCACAGGGATTCAAACACAGGATATAAACTAATGAGAAATGTATGCACAAAAACATCAAAAAAATAGAAAAATAGCTAAGTAAACAGGATAGAATGCCATGTAGCATTTAACAATTCCATTCTAGTTGAGACTATTTATTGATTTCAGAAAATACTAAAGATTGCTACACAAAGAGGTTATCAAACAGTATATGCAGCATGATCCCATTTGTGTAAAAACAATATGACTACATATTTGCAAAGACATTAACCAAAATATTCATAGGCAGTATTTTAGAGGGTAGAATTTGGGTGCTTCTGTGTCCCCCAATAAGGCTTTCTGGGTTTTTTCTCTACATTGACAGGTAATACTTCTATCATTAAAAAAAGTTATGAAAACACATTTTCTACTTCATAAATTCCCACAGAACTTAATTTTTCCCATAAGAACATTCAGAAAAAATAATAAAGACATAAAGCTACATAATGTGAGAATCCCATGTACACGTGCACCCTACAATGTATCATGCATACATTTAAAGTAAATATACAAACTCAATAACTAACAGCAGTTATCTCTGTGAGATGGTATTATGAGGGGATTTCACTTTTTCTGTGTTTTTTGAATGTTTACAGTGATCACGTACCGTGACCAAATAAAACAAAAACAAAACCAGAAAATTCAGGTTTGAAAAAGTGCTATGTGGCTACAGAACCACTCCCAAGCCTTTCAGATGAATATGATTTCATGGGAACTACGCACTCAGCATTTCTAGAGCAGTGCATTCTGTAGGCCCTTTGAGCTTTCCAGAAACAACTGCAACTTGTGAAAGAAATAGTGCTATCCCGACCTCTCCAAGTTAAGAATAAGATATTTGAGTAGTTTTCCTATATTCTAGCAAGCAAATAACTAATCGATTAAAAAAAATAACGTTTTAAAGTAACGAAGTTTAGGGCCGAGCCCGTGGCGCACTCGGGAGAGTGCGGCGCTGGGAGCGCAGCGAAGCTCCCGCCGCAGGTTCGGATCCTATATAGGAATGGCCGGTGCACTCACTGGCTGAGTGCCGGTCACGAAAAAGACAAAAAAAATAAAAATAAAAATAAAAAAATAAAGTAACAAAGTTTAAATCTAGGGTAACAAGTAGCAAGTACTCACATGATCAAAAAAATGCACCACTGCAAGCTTTTTGCTGCGCCTCGTAAAGATGCGCTGCACTTTAGCGATTTTGCCAAAGTGGTTCTCCAGAGTGGTTCTGTCGTTGAGATAGTCAGGGATGTTTTTGCACTGGATGGCTGTGACTTCAGAGGCAGATAAGCCCCCAAGACTATCTGTGCTCTCTCTTCTTTTATTCTGACACACAGGAGTTCCTCTCAGAGAATCTAGGGGTTCACAGAATGGACACATAAACCCATCAGAAGTAACACTTTCAAATAACAAGGGGCACCAACAGTGTAAAAGCAAAGGAAATTTTCGTGATGTAAGACCTGCTCAAAGGTCCTACATGTTAGGATCCTAATGTTTACAGGGCATTTATCAAAAAAATGAAGCTAACACCCAGAGAAACTTACTGAGAACTTACCAGCAGGATTTACTCTATGTTGTACACTTTTAGAGCTCACCTTCTTTTTTATCTCTACTTTCAGTTTCTTCCTCTTTATTCACACCCGGGAGCCGGGAAGGTACCAGGACAGACTGACTCCCTCCTGGGATGGCCACATTGTCACTTTCCCCAGACTCAACAAAGCCAATTTCTTTTTTAGATTCCTTGTTGCACAGACGACCTACTTCTTTATTGCTTTTGAAAACATCCTGTATTGTCCGACCAAACAAAGTGCCTCCCCGGGGTCGATTCAGGCGGACAGGTCGTTTATCCGGAGGATGATCACCCCTGGACAGGGGGTCTGAGTCTTCAGCAGTCTCATGGCTGTGTCTCCTTGGGGAGCGATCCTGGTCCTCTTTCCTTTTCAGTCCTTTCGCGAGGCTAGGAAATGGCTCCATCTGGGAAGCAATTTCTTCACACCCTTGTCTGATACCTGTTTTGCTAACTGGGAAGGGTTCACTCAAAGACCCAGAAGATGATATGGGGAAGCTACTGAAGCTACTATTAGAACTTCCAAATATTGATTTAGGTCCTCTCTTCTCTTCCTCTACATTTTGGTTTGACAAAGCAGGGGTAAAGGCAGATGATGAATTACTACTATTAACTGGTTTTGAAAAGGTGAACTTTGAATTGGTAGATGAGCTACTTGTTACCTGAGGAAAAGGAAAAGGGGCCAGGCCCCCAGGTCCACTACTAATTGGGTGGGAAAATGTGAAAAACCCAGAAGTAATTTGGCTCTGGGTTTTTTCTGGCTCAGATTCAGCCCCCAATATTGGTCTGAACACTGCATTTTCTAGAGGTTTAAAGCCGAATTCTGTTTTCCCAAAACCAGAGCTTGCTATTTCTGCAGCTTCTGATCCAAAAGTAGAAGTACTTGGGAAAACCCCAAGGTTGGTGGGTGATTTAAAACTAAATCCTGGGTTTCCAGGCACAGATGACCTTGAAGGCCCAGAAGTAGCTACAAAAGTGGGAGTGTGTTCGAGGCCAGAAAAGAGTCCAACACTTGAGGTTTGGGTGAATCCCAATGTTTGCACTGAAGAGGAATGACTTACTCCAGAAGACGCTGGAAAGCTGGGTACCTGTGAAAATCCTGAGCTCTTCCCAGATAACGTATTGTTTTGTCCAAAAAGAGAAGGCTGACCAAATTGAAATGGAGGCTTAGTCTGAAACGCTCCTATGGAACTACCAGAAGATGCTGGAAATGCAGTAGGCTGCTGCCCACTGAAAGGATTGGTTGGGTTCATCTTCTGATCCAATTATTAAAAGGTAGTAAATACTATGTGTACAAAATTAGTCCTCTTCCTTAAACAATCTGTTGCACTGTGGAGCTCCTCTTCATCTTCAGGATAAGCTGAAAGACAAAAATTCATATCATCAGTTATGTCCTGCTAGAAGACTAAGAAAAGAATCTTTAATCACATGTCATACTCTAAGGATAATTATGTAAAAGGCAGGCAAAGCAAAGGACTGAGAATCCTTATTTTCTGAGAGCCAATAGGATCCTTTGTTAGAGGATGGGGTAGAGAGTAGCACAAACAAATTACATTGTTACGGAAGTTAAAGCGCGACCCTTTAAGATTTTTTTTGAAAATCCGAATCATTTTACTGAGTTGGTAAATTCACAAAACCTCAATTGATAATAAGAAACGAACGCCATTACACCTTTCAACTTAAAGAAGAGAATTTTTCCTACCTTCTTCCAATCTCCATAGCCGGGGAATTACAATGTAATACTGTTAAAACATTAGTGTTTCAGCGTTTCCTCCCACTTACTATTTCTCCGAGTAACCGGCCCTCTAAACACTTTTCCCAGTTGTTTTCTCACACCCTAGCGACCACCCCAGAAACTGACTCAAAGGGTGAGACCGCCCACACGGCGATGCTGCCTCTCCGCAGGGAGGGCGGGACAGGGGAGGGGAACATTTCACCCAGCACAATCCCAAAAATGTGCGAGGCCGCAGGGGGTGACGGATGAGGCCAGGCGCTCGGCCCGGCCCCGCCGCTGTAACGCCCGGGCTCGCTGGTGGCTGCCCGCGCCCCGCCCGCCCGCCCGCGACGACGGAATGGGCGGCGGGCGCGGCGAGCTGCGCAGGGGAAGGAAGCGGGGCCTCCCGAGCAGGCCCGGCCCTCCCGCGCCGCGCTCACCATCCGGCCGCCGCCGCCACCCGGGCCCCTCCGACTGCAGGTGCAGACGCGGACCGCGGGCGCCAGCGCTTCTCCGCGCACGGCGGGCAGAAAACGCGCAGGACCGACTTCCGGTCCGCGCCGCACCACCGGGTCCCTCTCCGGCCCGCCGCGTTCGGTTCCGCTCTCCAGGCCGGGGACGACAGCAGCGCTTCCGGTGGGCCGGGTCCAGGCCCCGGTACGTGCGCGGCCCGTTTCCTTATCTCCCAGGTGGGAACGTCGTACTCACCGGCGTGGGCCCGCGGACGCCTTTGCTCCGATCCCGGTGCCCACGCTGAGCGGTCCCTCGGGAAGCCCCGGACACCCTACCGTCACCTGTCCCCTCCCCCACCCCCACACCACCCCGTTCCCCCGCCCCCTCCTCCACCGCACCCCTCCCCCTCCCCACTCCGCCACACCACCCCACCTCCTCCCCACAGCCCTACCCCACCTCCTCACCCCTACCCCACCTCCTCACCCCTACCCCACACCACGCGGCTCCCCCACCCCCAATCCACCTTGCCATGCCCCCACACAGTTCACCCCCTTTCTCTGTTAATGGCGGCTTCTCCTCCACCTGCCTTAATTTCCTTCTGGTTCTCGTGATCGAATCTGGTATGCCGGGCTCTATGGCTTCCTTTTATGTCCCCTCGTTGTTATATCTTATGGTAAATGTTAATTCCCTTAATATTTTCAATAAAGTCTACCAAAGAGTGATTTGATTGTGTGTGCGTGTGTGTTTTTACAGAATTTATCGATTTCTAGTCCTGATTGGTCTTTTCTTAACTTTAACCACAGGTTCCTGTCCAAAGATTTTTAAAGGTCCGGGTTGCTTTTCCTGAAATGAGTTTGGTGATTAGAAATCTCCAGCGACTCATCCCCATTAGGAGAGTGCCACTTCGCAAGAAGATGGAAATTGTAAGGAGTATTTTAGGAGTGGAGAAATTTGATCTGGGGATCATCTGTGTTGACAATAAGAATATTCAGCACATTAATAGAATCTACAGACAGAAAAATGTTCCAACCGATGTGCTTTCTTTTCCATTTCATGAGGTAAGCAATATGTTCTTCTTTTTGTCTGTCTAGTCTGCCTTCCAGAGTAAATTTCCTGTGTTAACTATATTACAGACATGATGTTTAATTTTAATGTTAAAATTTTTCAAATATATACAAAAGTAGAGAGAGCAGTATGGTCAACCCCATTGATAGAGGCCACAGTTCCACTGGTAGTGCCAAGGGGAAGAGGAAAGGGGACTAGACTTCACCCTCTCCCCTCTTAATGCTACCAGTGAGTTAAAAGAGATGAAGTGTTGCTGCAATTTTAAGTGATTCTACAGTGAATATGTATGGATTGGAAAAATTGAAATAACACTGAAAATAAAAGAACAGACTGGGGTGAACATTTTCAAAAAATACGATGTGATAGCCATCAGCTAACTATCTGCATTATATAAATGACTCATTCAAGGCTTCACACACTGTTAGTAACAGCATAAACTGCAGCAGCCCTTTTGGAAAGCAGTTTGGCATTTAAAAGACATGTATTCGGGCCGGCCTGTGGCTCACTCGGGAGAGTGTGGTGCTGAGAACACCAAGGCCACGGGTTCGGATCCTATATAGGGATGGCCGGTTAACTCACTGGCTGAGCGTGGTGCTGACAACACCAAGCCAAGGGTTGAGATCCCCTTACCGGTCATCTTTTTAAATAAATAAATAAATAAATAAAATAAAAGACACGTATTCTTTAATCCACTAATGTTGCATCTAAGAAAATAAGTCAAAAGAAGGGAGAAGATAAAATGCTAAATGTACAATGTAAAAATTATTAAAATGTTCACTTATTGTTTTCACTAATAGGGAAATAATGGAAGCATCCTAAATATCCAGCCACAGGTAACTGACTTAGTGCGAACAGTCCTCAGCTGAGTGGACTGGTCTTTATAGTCCACGTGGGAAAATGTGAAAGCCTGTTTAGGACAAAATACCAAGTGGAAAGAACAGAAATAAATAAGGCTGGGAAGTTCAAGAGTTTGGATCCCCATACCTGCCATTGTGTCCACATGGTGACTTAATTCTGCAGAAGTTGTGGATCTGTGTGTTTCTGCATTGGGAGGGATGAAAGAAAAGGAAAGTATCTCTTTGGACATGGTAGAAACATTTTAGGTCACTCCTGTGTCCCGTGTAGTGGTTGTGCAGTCTGCCCCCAACAGGCTCACTCTAGTACCCCAGCCTTGGACATGCAGCTTGAGAGAGATGTGGTCAGAGAGCAACGGTTTGTCTGCCATGAGACTTGCAAGCCAGGGCCTTCCAGGATGAAGTCTGTTAGCCTGTGGTCGGGTTACTGTCCCTGAGGTGTTGTTCTCCAAGTCTGTATCTCCTCATTTTTAGAATCTGAAAGCAGGTGAATTTCCGCAGCCTGATGTTCCAGATGACTATAATTTGGGAGACATTTTTCTAGGAGTAGAGTATATCTTCCAGCAGTGCAAAGGAAGTGAAGATTTCTATGACATCCTGACTGTAAGTGGAGATGCTGAAATCACATATCCTGGCTTGTGAAACAGGGGCCATGCAAAGGGGTTAAGGAACGCAATCCCTGGGTCCACCCTGGCATCCATGGGAACCATAAAGGTTACTGTGGAGAACGTGCAAGCAGAGAGAGGGGAGTGCCCAAGCAGGGGGAGTCTGCAGGCCCTGTGCAGTGTTAGGTGAGAGAGAGGACACAACTGAAAGAACCAGAGCTCCCAGAAGGAGCCGTCTTGGCTTTTATCTCTGGGGACCTGCAGGCTCTGTTCACTAACTCAGACCTGCTGGATCAGCTTCTTACTAAGCTTCCCACAGTGGGGAGTATTTGAGCCTCCAGAACTATCCAGATCAGTTTCTGAGTTTGGTACAAGGGGAAAAAAAAGGGAAAAGTGTTCTGAAAAGCCCTATGTGTAACTGAGTCATATTTAACTTGCCTATGGATCATAGATTCAATTGAGATGTCTTCCTTTGGCCGAACAGCCACACCCTGAGTTGTCTTTGGGGATCCTAGTGCTCCTTTGTGACTTGAAGCAGAGCTCCCCAGCCAGACCAGTGTGAACGGGTGTGACCTCTGCTAGGAGCCTGAGCCCTGACTGCTCCCTCCGGAATCAGGGTGACATTTGCTGTGCATGTCCTGTCATGGGAGAAGGAAGTTGCAAACTTTCTTCCTGAGGGTGGTAGGAAGTGGCCCAGCCCCAGGTTCAGCACTGGGATCCCTATGGTCAGCAGCTCTGTGCCCCCAGGGGAGAGAGAGGGGAGGTATGAACATCTGCAGGAGATTCTGTTCCCTGGTCTGCGCCTGGCATTTCCTCAGGCCCGGAGCCTTTCCTGTGGGCCTCCATTTTACCTTGACTGGAGGGCCAGCCCACCACTCTTAGGACCCCATCCTATGGACACAGGCTGTTCTCTGCTCTGGCTCCCCGCTGCACCTTCCAGCTACTCTTTCCCCTTCTTGTCCTCCGTGTTTCCTTGATACTCTGGGACTTTCACCTCGGCTGACCTCCCTCCATCCCCACCCTAGGGGAGATCCTGATCTTCACGTGGGTGACGGACCCTGGTCCACCTCCAGCCCCCACACCCCACCCTTGTGGGGAGGCCTCGGGCAGATTGCAGCCATCTCCACTCTTGCTCCTCTCCCACCACCACCCTGAGTTCTGCCTCCACCTGCTCAGAGGAGGGTTCCTAACCTGCTAGTTCACAGATCTCCCTCCTCCTCTGTCTCTTCCAGCTCTGGGTTCAGCTCTGGTACCCCTTGCCTGTGGGTTTTAATCCAACCCTGTCCCAAGTGGAGACGGCCACGGCCATGGCGGGTCCTCCCCACTGGCTGGTAGCTGCTGCTCCACCTCTGCCTCCAGCGTCCTCTGTCCACACCCCCCCAAGCCCCTGCCCTACTTTCCACACTGAAGCTCTACACAGAATGATCAGTAAAATCAGGGTCTGCTCGAGGCCGACTGCCCCCCATTTAATTCTCATTACCCCTACACCATCTAATCTCCCTGGGATTGGGCCTGGGATGCAGGCTCTGCCCTCCCCTCTTTCCCTCTTAGCTCAGGGAGGCCAGCCCCAGCCCACACCCCCATGCTTTCCCCTCTCACTTACTCCCCAGCACTTACCCCTCTCCTACTTGCTGCTTAATTATTTTTAATTGTAACCCCTGCCAAGGTTGCTCCTGCCCATTGGACAGTTCTGTGCTCTCTGTTCCTTCCCCAGCCCAGTGTCCGGCCTGAGATAGTGCTCCACATTTACTGAATGAATCAGATATCAGGTGTATTGTTCCCATTTTACACAGGAGAGAACTGAGGCTGGGTACTTTAATTCCTGCCCAGGGGTCTCACAGCAACAGTGGGGTCCTGCCCCACCATCCCCAACACAGGACAGCTCTTTCATCCATATTCTGCCACCTACCAAATGTCGTCCATGGCCCTGGGAGTGTTCCTGAAGGGGCAGCTTCCTGTTGGATCATCCCCTGAGCCAGTTTTTAAATTATTCTCACAGGTGACTGCCACCCATGGACTCTGTCACTTGCTGGGCTTCACACATGGCACAGAGGCTGAGTGGCAGAAGGTAGGAATGCATTCTCCTCACCCACTCAAGGGGGTGTGTTGAATGACACACCAGCTAAGTTGCTTTGGAATGTGCTTCGAAGGAGGTCAGCAGAATTCAGCATTTTATTATCACACAAAGGGAGTCAATCAAAGGGGAGAGAAGAGGACAGTCCCCCTAATCATTACATCAGTTTTTCTGTTGGTTGTACCTGGTGTATAGATTTGGGATTGTTACTACGTTACATCCTACATGCAGAGATCTAGGGTAAGGGTTACAAGAAGCTTTCTAGGTTATTACTTTTCTGGCACCAGTCTGTCTGCTTCTGCATAAAAATGGTCTTATAATGTTTTCTGGACATGGGACATGACTCCTGATTCACCCCAGATCTCCCAGGGCACTGCAATTTAGCTGACCTGGTCAGAGCAGATGTTTTTTTAGTTACATGTCCCAAGATAAGAACCAAAGGCCACTGACCTGCCCCTTTATAAAAGAGACTCACAAATGTTTGTTTTAAATATTTGGCTCTCCAAGAACTTTTAGCTGTTTTATTTGTTCACTATTGAAAGGAAGGTCTGAGCAGGCAGACTGAAAGCCTAAATTCTACTGAGCACTGGTAATGATGTTTGGTCAAAAAGCTTAACATTTAGAAAATAGAGACTGTGATAATATTTACAAAAGAGACTGTGATAATATTTATCCATTAGAAACAGGATTTAGTAGTACAGGCATCCGGATAGAGACCTATCCTAAAAGTGAATTAGTGGTTGTTTTCGCTAAAAGTGCCAATATTTACTCCATTTATAAATGTCTGTGTTGGTATATGCTCCATATTGTGTTTAATAGACTCAAATTACATATGTACATACAGTCCATTTCTTTAATTTTAAAAAAGTCCTTAATATGGTTGGCCGCCCCCCCATCCCCCGCTCCTGCCCCATCCTGCTGGGTCCACATGGGCCATGCCCTGACATGGACTCCCCTCTGGACCTGGACATCCACCCTACTGCTGACCCCTCAGTCCTCTCCTCAATTTTCTCCTCAGCCCCCACCCTACCTCCCTGCTCCCACAGACCCGCAGCTCAATTTAATTCACTGGGTTTGAGCCCCAGGCCCTTCTCAGGAGGCACTGTCCATTCCCCCAGCAGGGACACTCCTTGTGCACCCCCCCCCCGTGCTTCCTTGGCCAGGCCTGCCTGACCTGACCGGTGTCCCACCCTCCCCAGCCCATTCTGCCACCCCAGGTAGGCTCTTCTCCTTCCTACTGAGACCACCCCCTCAGCCCCCAGCCCCTCCCCTCACCCAGCGTGCTGGCCCCACCATTCCCTCCTCCCTTGGCGCAGGTGCTGGCACAGAGCAAGGTCCCACCCGTGCAGGGGGTACATATGGGTGGGGGGCCACAGGGGCCTGAGGCTCCCCCAAGTCACCACTGGGACACATGCTGCAGGGAGGGGCTTCCTGAGGAGGCAGACCCCTGGATGGAGTCTCCAGGCCTTCTGCTCCTTTCTTTCAGATGTTCCAGAAGGAGAAACAGGTGCTAGAAGAGCTGAGCTGGCACACTGGGACCAGGCTGCAGCCCCTGAGCCAGGGCCTCTTCTGATGCTGAGCACAGGGGCAAGGGAGCAGTCAGGGTTTCAAGCGCCTCCCTACCTCCACCCCCGCAGGATAGAGAGAACTGGAGGAGACAGATGCCACCCAGCACAGCAGGTGGTGAGATGAACCCTCCCCTTTGGGCCCCATGGATCCAGGGCTCCCTCTAACTGGGAGTACTGCTGGTTGCTGCTGACTTGTGGGGCCGCAGAGGTGCCAGTCCAAGAAGAGGTTAAATTCCATCAGTGGAACTTGATTTCTTGAAGTACAAGTGAAATTTCGTTTCTTTGTTTAGAACACAACAGGTTTTTTTTTACTATTGTAAATAAAGTAGTTCTAACTTTTAGAATTAATAGATAGAGCATATTAACTCCTTCTCTTCTTTGGGGTTCTACTGATCTTTACTCAGCATTTAAAAGTTTGGTAAAGAGGCGTTTCTGTTTTCCACCTCTGCAGCATGCTCAGGGAAATCAAACAAGCAGCCCAGAGCGGGCCTGCCCATCATCCCTCCTTCCTAGTAGGGCTGGATTCCTGCAGATGGGGGCAGTCTAGTGAGGGCTGTGGGGGTCACTGCCCAGACCTTCAGGCGCTCTGCAACCTGGAGAAGGGGGTGACAAGGCCAAGGGTGGCCCAGCAAGTGACAGGTCCACTGTACTTGACCCACAAAAGATATCAAGTGCAGGGATGTGTCCTGCCCCACCTCATCTCTCCCAGGGTGGGTGCTGCCCACAGTCAGAGTGTTGGCTTGTGAACCTGTGGAGAGCCCAACTCCCTCAGGACAAGTGGCAGGGAATAGCAGGTTGGTGGGCAGACTCTGCCCCTTTCACCACCCACTCACTCTGCATGTGAAGTGTCTCTGGTTCTCTCTCTCCTCCTGGGAGGCCTGGAGCTCTGGCTGCGGCACGCCATCCCTCCGCAGCATAGTGTCGCTCACATCAGCATTTCCTACTGGATCTTCTGAATATTAAACACAGGACTTAGAGAGCTCTCCCACACAGTCTTTATCAGTGCAGATCACAGAGGCGCTCTGAGCCAATTGCGGGCCTCCAGCACCTGGGCCCCCCCCAGATACAGTAGTTACGAGTGATGACCAGTGTGGGGTGGATCCCTCCAGGGGGCTTGCAAAGGGGTCATGGTGATACGATACAGCCTCTCAGAGACCCAATGGTACTACGATCCTGATCATGTGTTTCTCACATTAAATGATTTGGAAACGTGAAATTGTCTTTCCCACTGGACTGTGCCCTATCTTAGACTGGATTCCCCCTGTCCCCCTGCTCAGGAACACAGAATAGGCCTGCCTGTCCTTTGAGTCACTGTTGGTGACACATGGCCGGCTTGTAGTAAAGATTGTTCTCAGTATCGTGTCTAACATAGCAAAGACCAACGGACATACTCCCAATAAAAGCTCATGGGTCCACAGTCCTTTCTCAGAGACTGAAGGGGTCCTGAGACCTGCTGGTCCACTAATGGACATTTTGGAGGCTACCTCTATCTGGTGTTGGAACCAAGCCCTGATGAGTCTCTGTTCACATCATGGGGCACACTTGGGGGTTTACCTGAGTGCAGGTCTCAGAGCAGAATTCCTGGGGCCTGATGGATCTAGATTTATTGGATGATGCTCAAATGCTTCTGAAGGGCCAGATCACTTGTCCCCTCAGCAGCCTATAGCCAGTGACCCTGTGGCCTGGACCTTGACCTGGGTGTGTCCCAACCCTTCTGCTTGGACAGTGTCCCTGGTGTGCTCTGTGGCCATCCTGCACCCCTCACCCCAGTGAGTCTGACCATTTCCCTCTTTGTCCCCTTTGCTATGAAATGACTGCTCAGGTCTTTTGCCTATTTTCCTACTGGTTTTTTTTTTCTTTTTCTTCGCGATTTGGAGATGTTCTTATACACTACGGAAAACAACCCTGTATTTCAATAGAGAACATGAGCAAGTGTCTTACTGACCTAAGTCTGAGGAAAGGCCACCCACTGCCTGGGGTCAGCAACTGTGTCACTTGCCAGCTGGAGCAGGGCTCTGTGTCTGGGTTCATTCATTCCACGGGCCAAACTGCCTTGATTCTGGAGCTCCTTGCAAACCCAAGTGTCTGTTAGGGCAGACCCCTCGCCCTTCTGCTCCAGGAGTTCCTTGGGTTCCTTGCCTCTTTACTCTTCTGTGCGTTCTAGATTCAGCTCCTCAAGTGCCATGAAGAACCTGGAACCTTGATCAGAGTTACCTGAGTCTCCTGGTCAGCTGATGGTGTGGAGTTCCAGCCCACCCCCATAGGGCATCTCTTTCTTCACAGTCATCTTCAGCATCTTGCAGTGAATGTCTTCCTTGTCATCAGGTGTACAGGTGTGCACAGTGTGCCCTAGGGCTGGGCAAGAGGAGCCCCCACCCTTAACCACAAGGCTGCAGGCACACAGACCCTGCAAACTCCTAGCCCACTTCGGGACTGCTCAGACTCTTCAGCTTCATCAGGTGGACTGTGAACACCTGGCCTGAGGGGACAAGGGGGACCAAGTCGGGTGAGTTCATCCCCCTGCTTGTCTCTCAGGTTCTCACATGTTCTGCATGCCAGATCATGTTTTCATCCCTGTTAACCCCCAGCCCATCTAAAGACAATCAACTTCTGCCAAATTTCTTCCCCCTATTGAATTAACAACTATGTTGAGAAATAAAACCAAAGAGGAAAGCCATGTTACAGAAAGTCAGCATGAGAATAGGAAATTTCTACTGTTAACAAGAGCACAGTCTCTGGAATCACGTTCAAAGGTGCATGGAAAGATGGTTCCAAGAGAAGCGATGTCAGCACTGCTCAGACATGTCCACTTGTGTGGGTGTCACGCCACTGTCAAGGCTTAGAAGCCTGCCTGAGTGTGGCCAAATGGCGACTCTGGTTTCACCTTGCCTCCTGCCTGCAAGGTTCCAAGGAGTCAAAGACAGGGACGGGGTTCCTGCTTGTGAGAAACTTAGGGAATTAAATAATCTATTTCAAAAGGGAGTGAATGAAAACTTATTCATTTATCCTCACTCATAAGATAAAGAACAAAAAGAAGAAAGACAGCAATCACAATAATACATTGAACTTTCAAAAGGAGAGAACAGCACTGAGGTTACTAGAAGTGGGAAGGAGGGTAAGGGAGGAAATGGTAAAGGGCCTTGAAAAACGATTACGTTGTATAATGTTGAATACACTGATTATCCTGGTTTGAGCATCACATGTTGCACACAGGTAAGGATATTCAACTCTGTTCCCCACAGACAGGTATAATCAACTATGATACAATAAAAAAAAAAAAGACAAAAATACGTATATAGTTAAAATTATATTTAAATAAAAGTAACATTTAAACAGCAAGGGAACATAATTTCATCAAAAAAAGAGTAACAAAAAGTCAAGAAAGTAAAGGTGGCACATACGTCTGGTAAGAAACCCCGACAGGACCAGAAGGACAAGCTGGAGGGAGCGCGCCTTGCCTCAGGCTCTGCAGTAGGAACCACAGTGCGGCTGCTTGTGTCTGCTTTCCAGGGCAAAAGCTTTACAAAACACGTGTGGTATACTGTTTGTCTTTTTTTTTTTTTTTTTTAACGCCAAAGGGATCACCTCACAGCTGCTTTCAATTGAGGAGCCCATTCCACACGTGGTAAACGGTCTCCCCAATTACTGTACTTGACTGTGTTAACGGTATTTTCCAATAGGAATGTCTAAATTTTTGTGTGGCTAAAGCTATTGATCTTTTCTTTGTGGTTCCTGAGCCCTGATTTTCCTAAATTCTTTCCTGGTGAGATCTTCGCACTTCACAGGATGGTCGAGTCCGGGTTTACCTAGTTTACCTGGTTCCCGGCTGTGAGCACAGAAGGCGATCAAAGACCGGAGACCCTGCTGCTCACACAGCGAGGGGCTCACACGCTGGGGGCCAGTGTAGGCAGGACGACGTCGGCCATCCTACAGGAAAGGCGGGAGTGTCCCTGGGTGTAGTTACCGTCCTGGTCTGGCTCGTGGACAACACGCTGCGGGTTGGGGTCGCAGTGGGAGCATGTCCCCAGAGCCCACCCGGGTGGGGACACTGGGCAGCCGGGCCTGTGCCGGCTGTGCAGGCGCCAGTCCCGCTGGGCCGCAGTCGGCTTCCCCCCGGGAGGCTGGCCTGGGGTCTACACTCGTGTGGCCCGAGACCTGCGACCCTCTGGGACGCGGCGGGAGCTCTCCAGACTTCTTATTAAGCCTCCTGCCGCAGCCCACAGACCTGACAAAGATGGACGCCTCGGGGGCAGGAGAGGCGACCCAGGCCCCGGGGTGCCCCCGCCCCCTCCCCGCCCGGCCCACAGGCTGACCTCCGCCCCCCGGACTCACGCGCTGAGTGCGGGCCTGGCCGGCGGGAGGGCGGTGGCGGCGACCACCGCGGGCCACACGGAGTGAGCGGCGGGGGCACTGGGCGCGTAGTGGTGGTGCTGGTGGTGCACGGGGGGCGGCCTGGGCCTCGGCCTCGCGGCGCGCTGGACATCCGGGTGCGCCCACGGCGGGGCCTGGGGAAGCCCCCGCCCGGCTCAGCACGGTGCGGCCCCTGCTTCCCGCCCCACACGCTTCCGACTGGTGCGGGGTCCGAGCGCGACGCGCACGACGGAGGGCAGGTGGGGGCGGACACTGAGCAGAGCGCAGGGGCTGTGCATTCGCCCCGGGGAGCAGTTCTGCGCCCTGGACGGCACCAACCGTGCCTCGGCTGGGGAAGGCTTCGGGGGGACTGCGGGGGACTCGGGGGAGGCTGCGGGGGGCTGGGGGAGGCTGCGGCGGCCGGGGGAGGGTTGCGGGGGGACTTCTCCGCCGGACCACAGACCCGCAGCCAGAAATGCCTTTCGGGCTGCGTAGGCGGAGGTGGGCGGTCTCCTGGCGCTCACCTGCGCGGGGGGCAGCGCAGCGAGCATGAGGCTCTGCACGAGAATCTGGTGCATCTGGGCGTTCTGCAGCAGCAGCATCTCCACCAGGTCTAAAAGGAGAGGCGCGGGGCTCCGTCACAAACAGGCTCCACCCTAAAGACAGAGCTTTGGTTTCTCATGTTAAAATAGACGTCGTGCCTCACAAGCACCAGAAAACATTCCGGCGCACCTGTCTGAGCACTGCGCAGGTCCCACTGGGCATGTTCTGGGACATGGAACTTCTAGTTGGAGAGTATGTATGTTTTAAAGTTTTATTGACAATGCCCAGTTGTCCCCCAAGAGGCTGTTCCAACTTGCCTTCCTGCTACCAGTGTTTCCTCAAATCCCCAGGGCTGCATGGTGACCCCCCAAAAGGAATGTCCATGTCCTTATTCCCCAGACCTCTGAGTGTGACCTTATTTGGAAAACGCATCTTTACAAGAATGGTGAGATGAGGCGATCATCCTGGTTCTCTAGGTCAGCCTAAATCCAGTTTAAGTGTCTTTATAAGGGAGAGGCAGAGGAAGATTTGAGACAGACAGAAGAGGACACAGACCCAGGGGAGGAGGCCACGTGAACACAGAAGCAGGGACTGCAGCGTTGCAGCCACAAGCCTGGGACGCCTGGAGCCACCACAATCTGCAAGAGACAAGGAAGGACCCTCCTCCAGAGCCTCCGGAAGGAAAGCAGCCCTGCCAACACCTTGAGTTTGGACTTCTGGCCCCCAGAATGGTGAGGGAATAAATTTCTGTTGTTTTAAACTACCCAGTTTGTGGTACTTTGTTACGGCAGCCACAGGAAACTAATATACTCACCAACACTGGGTACCATGAAACATTTTAACTTTTGACAATGTGATAGGTAAACTTTGGTTCTTTCCACAGCACCTAGACCTTGGAAAGTACACAGTCCTGAGGCTTGTCAGCCTCACCAGAGGAAGGTGAGTGTTCTGGGACCACTCTCCCAATCAAATAGGAGCCAAGCCTACAGTGGCTGAGGGTGGGGCTCAGACAGGAGCAACCAGGAGTGGGGGCTGCTGGAGCCGGGAGGGGGGCTCAGAAGGGCCAGGGAGCCAGGGACTGTCCACTCCTGGGGTGGGGAGGCAGATCCCTGTGGCAACACAGCTGATCCCTGCAAGATAAGAAAGTGGAGAAACTGAGTCTGGCAGCTCCACCCTAGGCAAACGCCCTTGAGGAGACCTGCGTGGCACTGGACTGGGGCTGCTGTATACAGCAGCAGCTGCCGTAAGCCTCTGGGAGGGAAGCTTCCCAAGTCAGGCCCCTAGGACCCCCTCAGAGCAGAAACAAGCATGAGAAGGCCAGACAACTAGGCAAATGGAACAAAGACTGTCCAGAAATAAACTCACGCCTTCTGTTACCTGCCTCCCAACAAAGGCAACACTGTGTGGGAGAACAAGTCTTCAGTTAATGGTACAGGGTCCAAGTATTATCCACAGCAAAAAAAAACAAAAACCAAAAAAAAACAGTGTTGCTCCTAAACTCAGCACACACACAAATCTATTCCAGATGGATTGTAAATCTAAATGTGAAAAGTGGGCAAAGCTGTAGAAGAAAATGTAAAACATTCTTTATGAACTTGAGTGGGTAAAGACCTCTTAAACAGGACACAAAAAAGCACCAACCATAAAGGAAAAAGGCTGAAAAACAGAACTTTGTTAGAATTAAGAACATCTGTTCAAAGACACCATGAAGAGAGTGAAAAGGAGATCCCGAAAAGGATGTGACACTCGCATTGCATATGTCAAAAAAAGACTCGTTGCAGAAAATGTGAAGAATTCCTAGAAACCAGTAAGACAGGCAGACAACCTGAAGGGAAAATAGGCAATCTACTTGAAGGGACGCGTCACAAAAAAGGATATTCAAATTCCCAATAAATACACGAAAAGGTGAAATGCCAGGGCAAAACCAGAATGAATTTCCACAACATGCCCACCAGACTGGCAAGAATGGGAAAATCTGAAAATACCAAGTGTTTGTGGATTGCTGTGGGCAACTGAAGTCCTCCTCATTCACTCACTGGAGGAGAGGTGGATCTACCACTCTGGGAAATGGTTTGGCAGCATTTCCTGACCCAGCCATTTTCTTCCTAGGCAAGTGCCTCACAGAAATATGTGTGTCCATCCGCCAAAAGATGTGAACAGCAACGTGTTCAGACCAGCAGCTCTAACTGGAAAGCACCAGAGTACCTAGACATAAAGGAAGGGGCCACCAGAGAGAGAGA
Source organism: Cynocephalus volans (assembly GCF_027409185.1). NCBI lineage: Eukaryota > Metazoa > Chordata > Mammalia > Dermoptera > Cynocephalidae > Cynocephalus > Cynocephalus volans. Next base: position 58,560,543 of record NC_084460.1, on the reverse strand, counting down.
TGATAATACCATGGAATTATGTGGTGTTCTGAACAGTGGCCCCAAAGGTGTCCACATCCTCATCCCCAGAACCTGTGAATGTGTTCCCTTACATGGCAAAAAGGACTTTGTAGGTGTGATGAAGACTCTTGAGATGGGTGGAAGCAACCCACATGTCTATTGATGGATGAATGGATAAAGAAAATGGGGTCTATCCATACAAAGCAATATTATTCAACCTGTCACCTGCTACAACATGGATGAACCTTGAGGACATTATACTAAGTGAAACAAGCCACTCAAAACAAAACCCCAAATACTGTACTATATGATTTCACTTACATGATACAACATTCCTCAGTATTTGAGGGAGATGGGTTTCAGGACTCTCCACAGAGACCAAACCCTGAGGATGCTCACGTCCCTTACAGATGGCCCTCAATGTCTGCAGAACCCTCAGATACAAAGGGCCAACTGTCTGTCTATAGCAAATACCAAACTTATGGAAACAGAAAGAATGGTAGTTACCATAAGCTCAGTGGATGGTGTCATATAGTCTAATGGGTTTAGAGTTTCAGATTTGCAAGAGGAAAACATCCTAATGATTTGTTGTACAATAGTGTGAATATAGTTAACACTACAGAACTGTACACTTAACAAATAAATAGTTAAGGTGTTAAATTTTATGTGTTTTTTTACCACAATTTAAAAAATAAATTCATTAATAATTTTTTAAAAAGAATCTTAAACTAGGGAGATTATCCTGTATTTTCAGGGTAGGCCCAATGTAATCACAAGGGTCCTTAGAAAGTGTTGAGATAAATTATTGATCTAGATTTGAATATACAGCAAAACTTGTGTTTAAAAATAAGGACAAATAAAAACATCTGCAAGAAAGTAAATGCTGAGGGAGTTCAGTAGTCTGTTGTAAAGGAACTTGTAAAAGATCATTTCAAGATGAGGGAGAATGATTCCAGAAGGGCAGCCTGAGGTACAGTGAAGGGGCAGGAAAGACACTTGGTAAGTCCAAACAAGCGTTTTCCATACCAAATTACACTAGTCTCTGTTTCTGTGAACTTTTTTAAAAGGTAGAGCTGAGTAATGATGGCAGTAACGTGTGAGTCAGGAGAAGAACGATGAGAGTGAAAATATTTCAAATTTCTCACACTGTTGGGGGAAGAGATGGTTCAAGGTACCACCTGTTTAACATTATAAAAAACAGCCTAAGAGGTCTCTGAAGTGGTGATTCTAGTACTTCTGAGATTTCATATTTTTACATTCAAATATTTGATCCAGTTGGAATTTGTTTTGGTATAAGGCATGGGGTAAGAAATTCAACATTACTTTATCTATATAGCTAGCTACTTACTGAATATATACTTTTTTTGTTTGTTTGTTTTTTGTTTTGGTGGCTGGCTGGTATAAGGATCGAACTCTTGACCTTGCTCTTATAACCCTGTGCCCTAATGGAGCTAACCAGACAGCCCTGAATATATCATTTACCACCATTGATTTTAAATGCCACTTTTTCTCTTCTATGGCATACAAGCATAAACACACCCAAGCACATGCACACATGAACACATACATTCAAGCACACACACAGTTTTCTCAGTTTGTTTGTGGAACCTGACAGACCATCTCTAAAGTGCATCTAGAAAAATCAGCAACAGATAACGAGGAAAGAAGGGGCTGTGCTCTCTGCTACTCCAGGGGATCTTCAAGCAAGAACAGTCCCTGCCGGTGGTGGGCTGCATGGCAGCTTTGGACCAGGCCTGGCATGGACTACAACATGAGGGTGTTTCAAAAGTTTGTGGAAAAATGAAATTAAAGGACAATAGGAATCTTTCCATGAACTTGTTAAAGATCCCTTATGTATGAGAACACTACGGTAATTAACCAAGTCAGACTGGTGCCAGGATAGACAGGTCATTGGGACAGAATTGAGAACAGCTATCAGATGATTCAGCTATTCTACACACAGGTCTGCCCTTAGACTCCAACACCATCAGTCACTGGGTAAATGCAGATTAGAACCATAATGAGCTACCACTAACTATGTCCCTATTAAAATGGCTAAAATTAAAAACACTGACTTTACCAAGTGTTGGCAAGGTTGTGGAGGAAATGGAACTCTCAAACATTATTGGTGTGAATATAAGATGGTACAGACACTATGGAAACAGTTTGGCAGTTTCTTAAACTGAACATACTCCTGCTGTGTGATTCAGACAATCCACTCCTAGGTATTTACACAAGAGAAATGAAAACATATGTTCACAGAAATATACATGTCAATGGAAGCTTTTTTGATAATAACCCAAAACAGGAATCAACCCAAATGTCCATGAACAGGTGAATGGATAGCAAACTGGGATATCCACACAATGGAATACTGCTCAGCAATTAAAAGGGACCATGTATTGATACACCCAACAACAGTGATGAATCTTAAAACAATTATGGCAAGTGAAAGAAACCATACAATAAAGAGTACATACTATGTAATTCCATTTATATAAAAATCTAGAAAATGCAGACTAATACATAGCACAGAAAGCGGCTCATGGTTGCTTGGGGGTGTGGAAGGAAGAACGGAATGAAAGGGACATGAGGGGACTCTGGGGACATGGATGTGTTCACTGTTTTGGTTGCAGTGATGGTTTCATGAACGCACCCACACATCAAGACTTATCAGACTGAACACTTTATTTATTTATTTATTATTATTATTATTATTTTTAAAGATGACTGGTAAGGGGATCTTAACCCTTGACTTGGTGTTTTCAGCACCACGCTCTCCCAAGTGAGCTAAACCGGCCATCCCTATATAGGGATTCGAACCCGTGGCTTTGGTGTTACCAGCATCACACTCTCCCAAGTGAGCCATGGGCTGGCCCTCAGACTGAACACTTTAAATAGGTGCACTTTATTCTGTGTCACCTCAACAAATCTGTTTTAAAAACCAGGAATTTAAAAGCTATTTTAAAGGAAGCAGTTTAATTGTGGCTTTCATGTAGCTAATAACTGGATGAGTTGGGTTGGAGCCCAAATCTCCCAACTCCTAGTCCAGTCCTCTTTCTTACACCTCTTGTTTTCTTCCCTCCCAGATATCTTTCATATAAGAATTTCTTAAAGTTAAAATTATTTGCATGTTGAGTAGCCAAAAGTTGACCCTAAGTGACTATCCTGCTTACAGTAGAGAATTTCATAAGCCCAAAACAATATCAACATGGAACACTTACCTTCCTTAATGCTTCCTGACCTTTGAGTGAGGAAGGACTGGGGAGGAGGAATTTGTGCGATGAGCGGCTGCTGAGGAAGCTGCTGAATGATGGTGGCAGGAGGGTGGGGGACCTAGGAAGATCCAGGTGATTATTCACATGCAGATGAATGTGTCCTTGCAGAGAGTGATATACTGTATCCACCCACCCACCCACCCATGCATAAACACACATACCCATCCATCCATCCACCCATTCACCCACTCACCCATCCATACACCCACTCACCCATCCATACACCCATCCATCCATCCATCCACTCACCCATCCATACACCCACCCATCCATGCACAAATGCAGACACCCATCCATCCACCCATCCACCCACCCACACATACACACACACACCCATACACACACACACACCCATCCATCCATCCACCTACCCACCCATTTATTCATTCATCCATCAAAGTAGAACTTTAAATGATTAACCCTAGAGATTGAATAGATGGTTGAATAGAAAGATATTTGAGTCTACGTATCATTTAGGACTTGGTATTTTTAATGTTTCCCACTTTTTCTATCTTCAGCAGGGTAAGCTAATGCCTAATTTCATTAAGTCTATTTTAATAGAAGCATCCAACAGTTGGTACATCAGTCTTTTTAATTTTAGCCATTAATAGGGATGTAGTGGTAGCTCATTGTGGTTTTAATCTGCATTTCCTGAATGACTGATGGTGTTAGGAGTTTAGGGGCAGATCTGTGTGTAGAATGGCTGAATCATCTGATAGCTGTTCTCAATTCTGTCCCAGTGACCTGTCTATCCCAGCACCAATACTGGCATGGTTAATTACTATAGCACTATCATGAATTATAGTACATATGTGGAACTAGCCATGAAAATAGCCTCTGGTTTCTCTTGTGAGTGAAAATAAATGTACAGCAATTTCCAAAACACACCAGAATGACCTTCTGTTTTATTTATCTTCTTCTGCATATACAAAGCCCAGCATGATCTTGTCCCTTCTTCCTTGCAGAAAGGATGACATGGATCAAAGATTGGCAAATGTTTTCTATAAAGGGCGAGGTGGAAAACTGCTTTGGCTTTGCAGGCCATATGGTCTTGGTTTCCACTACTACACTCTGCCGTCATAGCAGGAAAGCAGCCACAGACAATATGTGAATAGATGAGACGGGTCCAGTAAAATTTTGTGGGTTTTTTTTTGTTTTGTTTTGTTTTGTTTTTTGACAGCTAGCTGGTGTGGGGATCCAAACCCTTGACCTTGGTGTTAACAACACCACACTCTAACCAACTGAGCTAACCAGCCATCCCTAATAAAACTTTTTAATGAACACTGAAATTTGCCATTTCATATCATTTTCTTATGTTACAAAGTCTTATTCGTTTATTGACTTTTTCCCCAAACATTTAAGAATGTGTCTTGAATTGGATTGTGTCCCCCAAAGTCCCTGTGTTAGAAACTTAGCCCCCACTGTGACAGTGTTAAGAGTAATCCTACTAAGGTAATTGAAATGTGGGACCCTGATGAGGTGATTAGATTGTGAGGACCATGCCGTAGTGAATGGATTAATAAGTTGATGGTTTAGTGGTGGCCATGGGTGTAATGAGGGTTTTAGAAGAAGGAGTGAGGAGTCAGCTCTCTCTCTACTCCACCATATTTACATGTGACATCTTGAGTCTCCGCAGTCACCACCAGGACAAAGGTCCTTCACCAGATGTGTTCCTTGGACTTTGGACTTCCCAGCCTCCAAAACTGTGAGCAATAGATTTCATCTTCTTACAAATCACCCAGTTTCAGGTATTTTGTTATAAGCAACAGAGATGGACTAGTGCAGAGTCTAAGACTATTCTTAGCTCACAGGTTGGATGAGAGCAGGAAGCAGGCCAGCTCTGGTCTGAGCTGTAGTTTGCCAACCCCTGGAGGTATTCTTAGAGTGGCCATGTCTGTCCCAGCTGGTGGGACCTCCTACCTCAGGGTCTCTGAGTCCAGCTGCCGGGAAGTTCATTAGCAATCAAGGGCCCCTGCTTGCCCTCTTGGTGTCACTGGGGCAGAGACTGAAGCCTGTAGGCATGACTGAGTCCTGAAGAGTACTCAGTAAGTGTAGATCTGTTTGGGACCAGGGCCGGGGGGACGGTCTCCCACACCTATAACCCCCATCATTCCCATCATTCTTGGAAGGAGGTTCCAGGTGCTGGAAGACAGGATGGCGCGGTCTGAGGACATCCAGAGCTTGGATGCAGATGGCCATTGGCACAGGGGGCTTTGGGGCTCCCTCCAAGGCAGCCTCTATTAGTCTGTTTCTGTTGCTTAAAACAAAATACGTGGAACTGGGTATTTTATAAAGAAAACAAAATTTATTACTTACAGTTTTGGAGGCTGGGAAGTCCAAAGTCCAGGGAACACATCTGGTGGGGGTCTTTTTAGTGGTGGCTTTACAGAAATACAGGGGTCTTATATGGCAGAAAATAGTGGAGCAGAGAGAGAGAGACTCTCATGTGCTCTCCTTTTAAAGCCCTCAGAACCACGCCCATGACCACCATTATTAATTAATTCATTAGGGCATGGTCCTACAATCCAATCACCTCTCAACGCTGTTACAGTGGGGGTCAAGTTTCCAATACTTGGAACTTTGGGGGACACAACTTAAGCTTCAATGAGTTTGGGGGGACATTCAATCCACAGCACAGCCCCTTCCCACTCTGTCCCTCTGATGTGTGCCACTGTCAGGGTCCCTCCCACAGGACAAATGCTGTCCAGTCATAGGCCCAGCCAGCCTGTCCAGAATCTTCTCCACTTGGCCCTGCCCACCTCTGCAGCCTCTTCTCTCCCATGCTCTCTGCACCCCAGTCATACTAAACTCCCACCCAGGCCTCAACTTGTTTCCATCCTTCTGTGGGTGCCCAGCTGCCCTCCAACACATTCCCTTTTACTAAAGAAAGTTGAAGTTGCTTTCTGTTGCTTGCAACCCAGAATGCTCAGTGATGGTATGAAGCCCTCAGAATTGGAACACTCTTGTGCCTTGTTTAACTCTGCCTCTGACATTAGGGTCCTGAGTGTCCCCTGGTCACTATGAAGTTTTGAAAAAGAGTTGACACACTTCCCCAAGCTCAGGGACCTCTGGCTGCTGACCCCCCAATACTTCTTTTCTTGTAGCAGGGGTTAGGACCTGTGGCCAGAGTCAAGAAGCAGAGCTGGGCCCACATCTTTTCTGGAATGAGGGATAGGGCTGCCCCTGCTCAAGCCAGTCTCGGGGCCATGAGGACAGATGGAGATGACCCATGGGGCAGTGTACATGCTGCTGCTGTTGGCTCTTAAGCTGAGCCTCTTCAAAGCATGTTCATAATGCTGCCAGGGTTGGCCCAAGTCAATGCAGGTGTGGGAGGATGTACCTCCTCCCTCTCTGGTCAAATGACATGTGTCTCTGCAGGCACAGCAACGCCTACCCCCCCACCCCCCATTTCTGTAAAATCTTAGTTTTGCCTCCTCCCCACACCACCATGAGATGCTGTTTTCACCTCCACCCTCTTACTGAGTGCTGGATGATCCTTGGGGGCTCTGGGGCCAGGAAGTCAGCAGGGTAGATGCCCATGGGGGGTACCTCTGGCAGCAGGGCTGGCCCTCGGGTTCCTCTGCTTGCCCCGCAGGAGAGCTCGTCTAGGAGGTGTTGTTCCTGCAACACCCACGCAAGCCTGCTGTCACTGTCACTGGTTTTCTCATGGGCTCTCAGGGGAACCTCCCCAGGACACTCCCAACAGGGGCTGCTCAGGCCCTCAGATTGGCATGAAGACAGGCTGTGCAAAGCGGAGCCAAGGCCCTTCTTGTGGTGCACCATGAGCATACTGCTTCTTTTAAATTTTGCTGAGTAATTTTAACTAGTTCCTAGTTGTTTTTGTCTTCCCTGCCGACAGAGTCTGTTCTCTACTTCACTGTACAGGTTTCTCCACTAGAGAGGAAGCTCGATCTCCCATCCCAGGTGTAGGTTTGACATAACTACCCCTCTGACTCAGAACCATCCTTGGTGGGGGCATTCCTTGCTGCTGGAGAGCTCATTTAGGATGAAGCCCCGGGCCTCCTAGAATGCCACTTCCCACCAGAACCCCCTTACTCAGCATTGCCACCTTTGGTGCATACAGTCAAAGCAGGTTTCTAAGCTAACAATGCCCTTGTTAGGGTCCAGTGTGTACGTGGTTCACTTCCTCTGGGAAGCTCAAGACAGTAAGGTCTTTTAGCTGCTCACAGCTCACCAGTTATCCACCCTCAAGTTGCACACGTTATAGAACCAACAGTGAGTCCAGGAAGGCCTCCCTCCCTGCCTTTGGCCTGAGTGTGGTGGCCCACAGTGAGCCAAGCCAAGGCTTGCCCAGAGGGGGTGCAGGCCTACCCAGAGCCTCCGCAGAAGGTCCTTCCTCCTCTTCAGAGCATTCTGCAGGGCATTTTCTGGCCTGTCCTCGTTTCCTGGAGGGAAGCACGCACTTACTCGCTGAGGAATGCTTTAAGTCTGGCTGCCATGCAGTTGGGGACATCACCACAGACCCTGTCAGAATCCTGCAACTTCATCTGCACCCCCAGGGACTTGGGTGTGACTTGGGAGCCTCCTGGGCTCAGGCCTCATGGTAAGTACTTATCCCCAAGAAAGAGCAACCAGAGCCTGGTAGTTGTGAGGGCAAGGAGCAGTGGCTAGGGACTGTCTTTGAGGTGGGGTCTGCCCAGTGGATGATCTCATTCCCAGAAGGGGGCTGGAAGTTGTGTACTGCAGATTCCTCCTCTGGGCCTATGCACTGGCTTGCTCCTGCACACCTGTGACACAAAGTCCCTCAGACTCCGCGAGGCAGGAGGCCCCCACAGGGCTGGGTGCAAGCTCTGCCTCCCTCCAGCCCCAAACTCTCCGGAGACTGTTCTGCCTTCCAGGTGTCAGGTAACACCGTCTGAAGCTCCTGCACTCCAGAAAAGGCTCTGGAAGGGGTCTAGGTGGCTTCAGACCTGGGCTCTGGCCTCCTTCCTTCCTGTAAACACAGCGGTCCTGCCTGCATCTCCCCTGACCAGCTGGCATCACACCGGAGCTGGGCTGCTGGGGAAGCTGAACAGCTAGTACCCAGGGCTCCCTCAGGAATCCCGCTCCCCAGCACAGCTACAGCTGTTCTGTTCTTGGTTAGGTGACCTGGCTTGGGATTTTCTGTCTGGATTTGGAACCCTGGGCTTTGCCAGCTGCCTGCAGTCCCTGCAGCCCACAGGCTGCCCCATGTTCCAAAGAACAAGAAATGCTCCTCTGGGTCTCCTCAGCTCCTCACCCAGAGGTCCCTAACCTGGATTCCATCACCAGATAACAATGAAGACAAGACGAGCCCTCCCCCCACCCCCAGGGGCAATCTCAGGGCTTGGAATCAAAGCACAGTGGGTCTGATCCAGGTGTGACCACTTCCGAGCTGAGCAACCTGGGGCCAGTTACCTAAGCTTTCTGTGCCTTCATTGCTTCATCTGCAAAATGGTAATGATGAATGGATCCCCTTCTTGGGGTTTGTAGACTAAAGGTGATAAGGTATGAGGAGGGGTATGTGTTTTTAAGGAAAAAAGGAAAGTACTTCAACTCTGAATGTAAAGCGTATTAAGGACAGTCTTCTGGTAGCTTGGGGGAGGAGGGTGATTCCCAAGGGCGCTGTCCCCACCCCCCCTTGGCATGGCTGCTCTCTTGCCTGCCTGAGCTGACCCCTAGCAGCCCAGGAGCTCTTACCCAGCAGGAAGTGGGGACCCTCAGAGTCCCTTTCCATGTTCTCCTGTTCTTGCTCCAGCTTCTGTGAGGAAGAAAGACCGTGACAGGAATGTTGGCTCCAGGGGAAGCTAGGTGTGTGTGGAGCCTGCCCCCCAGCCCTGCCCAGCTGGGCTAGGTGGACACCCGGCCCCTGTGCTCAGGAATGACTGAGAGGCTTCTCAAGACCAGCACCCGTGACAGAAGTGTTGGGAGCAGGATGTGCTATGCAAACACCATGTGGACAGGCAGCAAGGGTTGTCGGTGTTCTCGCAGGGACTGTGTCAGTCAAGCATTCAGTACAGTGCACATACTCTGGCCCCTTCAGGCAGATTTCTCAAGAGCAACCCCAGGAGAGACTGTCCCAGTGAAGCCACCCAATCTTCCTTATATGGCCACCCTCATCATGCCACCTAGGCCCTGAGCTGAGCAGCTATGGGCTGGGCCTGTCCTAGGGTGACCCCTGCTGGGTCCTCCCACAGCACTCCATGGGCCATTTGGACTCGGGGGTTGTGGGGCTGGCAAGAGGCAGGCGGCATGTGCCATTTGCAGCTGGTGCCACCAGCAGCAGAAGAGGCACAATGCAGAGAGGGGATGTGGAGGAGCCACCTGTGGACACCTGGCCCCGGGGACTCTGTGCTCAGTGGCGTGCAAGGATGGGCAGGCCAGTCATGGCCAATCGGACCCTCAGGGAAGGTTAAGACCAGGAGTAAGGATGGACCCGTGAGGCCACCAGGGTTTAGTCTCAAAGCAGTAAGTATCCCTTAAACACTGTAGCCTGGAGGGAGCTTCGTGGGGCTGTGCTCTGGCTAGTGGGTGTACACCTGCCTCCTGACTGCAGGAACTGCTAGAAGGACCTACTTGGTTCTGTATAAATGCAAAGAAGAAACCACATCTCTTCGTATAAGGCTAGAAAAGGGCTTTGGAAGTAGGAATATACTCATAGGCAGTTTGCCAAAGGCAGGAAATACAGTGTAATATCTTTTTATTTTTCGGTGGCTGGCTGATCCAGGGATCTGAACCCTTGAACTTGGTGTTGTAGCACCGTGCTCTAACCCATTGGTCTAACCAGCCAGCACTGGGTGTAATATCGTAGGTTTTGCTTCCTAAGCCTAGAACTCTTTTAAGCAGTTGTTAAGAAAGGAGTATCCCAGGACTGTCTCACCTGTCCCAAGAGTCTCAGTGTCATTCGGGCCATTTGGTCTGCCAGTGATGAGCCCTGCATCGTGGGAGCCCAGGAGATGACCGCAGGGGGCAGGAGAGTCCACGGCCCACTCTCTCCGCCTATTTCTCAGTTACCTGCAGGAAAGACAGTTCTCAGAAAAAAAAAAAAAAAAAAAAAAAAGGAAAGACAGTTCTCAGGAACCACTGCCCCCATCACAGGAGATTCCCCCTGCAGTGGGCTCTTTTTACCCCCTAGAAACCAGCCTCAGTGGCAGAGAAGAGCTGTGCAAGAGGATGGCCACATCCCTCCTAGACTGCAGTGTCCAACAAGACGGGACTGCATGCCGCCTGGCGGTTGCTAGGTTGTGGAGGCCCCAGGTTGCCAGGTTTCCACGGAGAGTCCTTCTCCGGCCCTGCCCCAAGCAAGGGTTACCTATAAACACAATCCCCAGGTGTGGCCAGGCAGAGCTTCATGGGAAGGCAGAAAGGTGGATAGCCACTGAGACAGAGGGGGGAGGGGACTGTTGCAACCACCCATGCACTGCCCTCACCTCAGGACAGAGCCCAGAAGGAAGGACATTAGGGAGAGGCCTGCCCCCGCCAAACACCAACCAGGCCTGCTGCCCCCTTCCTGCCCATCAATTACTTCCTCCAGAGAGCCAGCTTGCCCCACGCCCCTCCTAGGGACCCTCACAGCGAGAAGACAGCACAGCCCCAACCCTTGGGAGGACAGGGTGGAGGTGGGGGACCATCTGCCTGAGGATTTCAGGAAATTCTGGGCAGCAGAAGGGGTGGAACTGGGGAGGGGCTGGGGGCCAGGGTGCAACCCACCCCACAAACACATGGGATATCCCTGCTGCGACCCCAGCCCAGAGAGGGGCGAGCCTGGAGGGCACATCCCCACCAGCAGGGGGTGGAGGGACCCCAGGGCCAGGCCCTGATGGGGCAGGCAAAACCCAGAACCTGCGAGTGGTGGTGCATTTGTATGGGCTCTAAAGTCCACACTATTAGTCAATCTGACTGAGGAAGCAGATGCAACAGAGAAGTTGGGAGGGCTGCTGGGGGCAGAGGCGGCGCCCTCCTTGATGCCACTGACTCAGACGCTGGCATTGGATCACCAAAACTGCCCTCAGGGCCCCTAAATTTGCCCATCCACTTCAGTGTTTATGGTTACCTATCATAACCCGATTCTGACCCACAGTGATTTTGAGAACTCGTCTCTCACCTGTTGATACTGGATGACAGTAGGCTTACTTCTGACATCTGAGAGTTCAACACACCCTAAGTCAAACTCTTGAACAGGAAACTGAGGCACAGCATCCAACAGGCCTTGCCCTCCTGTCAGCAGCACACACTACCTGCCTCTCCCAGGCACATTCCCAGATGAGGGTTTAGGGGTGCTCAAAACACTGCTGCACACAAGGACACACTGGGCCCTGTGTTGAAGATCCCAGCTCCTGTCCACAATTGTGGGCAGCGATGGTTTTAGCAGACATTCACACGGAGGTCTGAGTGTGCACAAAACCCAGTTAATTTAGTTAAGTGACTCAGGGTAGCTAGAAGGTAACACCCCCACCCCCACATACATAACACATTCCGGAGAGCGTGGGTTTGTTAGACAGATTTTTTTAAGTAGGCTTTTTTAGGACAGTTTTAGATTTACAGAAAAAATGAGAAGACAGTAGAGAGAGTTCCAACATACTCCACCTATGGCTTTCCCTATTATTAACATCTTACATTTCCATGGTACTGTGGGCCAAACTCAAGGCTGTCAAGGCAGAAATAATTTTATACCGTGTTACTGAAAGCCCAACTTGAGGATTGGCCTGGGAAACACAACCCAACAGAGTTGGAAAGTGAGTGTGCCTAAGTCTACTACAAGCAAAAGCATTTTATAAGGGAGTTTCAAAAAATGTGGTGGGGGAGGGGGAGAGTTCCAATCACAGTCATTGGCATTGATTCAACATGGGAACAAAAAGTGTGTACATGCAACCTGAAGTAGAAGCTCTGTGCTTCAGCTATTCTTAACAATGTCTAAGTAGTTTATTCAGAACTGGCAGGTTATACATTGATCAACAAATCAGCAGTTATAACCCATACATTGTTTATCTTAAGAACAAGGTGTTGACATGGACTTCATGAAACTTATGCCAAGGCAGTGGATTTTGGAAAACTTGCTTCATTTTGTTTACTTATTTATTTAATTTTTGTGTGTGTGTGTGTCTACATTTTGTGTGTGTGTATGTGTGTGTGTATTTTTATTGAATCAAAATTGATTATATATATTTTTGGGTTTCAACATTGAGATATGTTGATCAAATCAATATTACTAGCATATATATTGTAATAAATTATAATTATTCTTTATGCCCCTTGTCCAATCCCTCCTCATCCTCCTTTCTCTCCCCTTCCCCCTCCCCCCTCTAATCACCCTAGATTTCTTCTCTCCTTCCGACAGAATAATGGTTACTCTATTGATTTGCTGCCCAAATGATCTGTCCAATGCTGAGAGGCCTGATCAGGTCCCCCAGTATTAGCATAGAGCAGATGTCTCTTCCATCATTATGAAATGGGCTCTGTGGAGACAGACATCCTCCTCCTTTCTTTATCTCTGCTGGTGACTCTCCTTGTGTCAACTCACTCCACTGGCTGGCAGACCATCTGCGTGGCGGTTGTGGCATCTAGCTGCCTTTGCGGCAGCCATGGTTATCATGGTAGCTATGGTGGGCTACCCACATGGAGGAGATGTTTTTGGACTGCTCTGTGGTGGTTGCAGTGTGCCTGGTTGTATGATCCCCAGTTCCATGCCCTGGGTCGCCGAGTGGGTCCCAAAGCACTGGCATGGTGTGTCTGGTTGTGGGAGGGAGGCTCTGGTCCCCTTCTCCATGCTTTGGGCCCCCGGGCAGGGCCCTGATGCACTGTCCCAGAGTGCCTGGTTGTGTGTCGGGAGTCCAGTCCCCAGCTCCTTATCCCGGGTCCCTAGGCGGGCCCCAAGGTACTGGCGCAGCGTGCCTGGTTGTGGGAGGGGGGTCCGGTCCCCTTCTCCATGCCCCGGGTCCCAGGGCAGGCCCCGAGGCTCTGGGATGGAGTGCCTGGTTGTGGGAGGGGGGGTCTGGTCCTCGGCTCCATACCCTTGGTCCCTGGGTGGGCACTGGGGCACTGGCGCCGGGTGCTTGGTTGTGGGATGGAGGTCTGGTCCCCTTCTCCATGCCCTGGGTCCCAGAGCCAGCCCCAAGGCACTGGCACAGTGTGCCTGGTTGTGGGAGGGGGGGTCCGGTCCCCTACTCCATGCCTCAGGCCCCTGGGCAGTGCCCTGATGCGCTGTCCCAGAGTGCCTGGTTGAGGGGAGGTGGTCCGGTACCCTTCTCCATGCCCTGGGCCTCAGAGCAGGCTCTGAGGTGCTGGCACGGGGTGCCTGGTTGTGGGAGGGGGGTCTGGTCCCCTTCTCCGTGACCCAGTGCCCAGCACAGACCCCAAGGCACTGGCACAGTGTACCTGGTTGTGGGAGGGGGGTCCATTCCCCTTCTCTGTACCCTGGGTCCCTGTGCAGGCCCTGAGGTGCTGGCGAGGTGTGCCTGGTTGTGGGAGGGGGGTCCGGTCCCCTTCTCCAGGCCCCGGGTCCCAGGACAGGCCCTTGGAGCTGGCACAGGGTGCCTAGTTGTGGGAGGGGGGGTCTGAGCCCCAGCTCCATAGCCCCAGTCCCCTTGTGGGCCCCAGCGCACTGGCATGGGGTGCCTGGTTGTGGGAGGGGGGTCCGGTCCCCTTCTCCTTCCCGCGGGTCCCTGAGTGCGGGTGCTCAGGGGCGGCAGGCCCTGAACCTCCCAGTGGCCCCTTTTATCCCCCTGCCACAGGATGAGCAAGAGAGGGAACCGGTAGGATTACTTCTGCCACCCTAGTGGCCAGGAGAGCCCGGGAGGAAGGTGAGTATGCTGCCCGCCTATTCAGCCCCACAGAGAGACACTCAGACGCTTCAGACGCGGCAAGGGTTCCGTCAAGCAGTTCCGTTTATTTTCACACAGCACCTGCTTTTATAAGCATATGGCAAGGGGATTTTCTAACTTCAACCTATCATCTTAAAGGTCATGTGAACATGCATCTTGCTCTAATGCTTTGCTATTGCAATCACGCGGTGAGCACGAGTGCGGAAATATCTTTTATCCAATAATTTTAAACTATGCCATTCCTTGGTTACTCCCCGGCGGCTTCCGTCAGGCGCCATCTTATCTCTCCTGTCCAGGCGAATGTTTTCAACACATTACATATACGTATGTGGGTGGGGTCATGGCTACTTCTCTGCCCCGGGAGGAGGTGTGTGGCCTCAATGCCCCAACACCAGAGTGGGCCCCAAAGTGCTGGTGCAGGGTGCCTGGTTGTGGGAGGGGGTCTGGTCCCCAGCTCTACATCCCGGTCCCCAGGCTCACCCCGAGGCGCTGGCATGGGGTGCCTGGTTGTGGGAGGAAGGTTCAGTCCCTTTCTCCATGCCTCAGGCCCCTGGGTGGGCCCTGATGCACTGACCTGGCATGCCTGGTTGTGGGAGGGCAGGTCCAGTCCCAGATCCTTACCCTGTGTCCCTGGTGGGCCACGAGGTGCTGGCGTGGTGAGCCTGGTTGTGGGAGGGGGGTCCAGTCCCCTTCTCCATGCCCCTGGTCCCTGGGCAGGCCCCAAGGCGCTGGCATGGTGTGCCTGGTTGTGGGTGGGGGTCGTCCCATTCTCTATGCCTTGGGTCCCCAGGTGGTCCCCGAGGCACTGGCATGTGGTGCCTGGTTGTTGGAGGGGTTCTGGTCCCCTTCTCCATGCCTTGGGTCCCCAGGTGGGTCCCAAGGCACTGGTGCTGTGTGCCTGGTTGTGGGAGGGGCATCCGGTCCCCTTCTCCATGACTCGGGTCCTGGGGCAGACCCCGAGGTGCTGGTGTGGTGTGCCTGGTTGTGGGAGGGGCATCCGGTCCCCTTCTCCATGCCTTGGGCCCCTAGGTGGGGCCCTGAGGCACTGTCACAGCATGCCTGGTTGTGGGAAGGGGGTCTGGTCCCTGGCTGCTAGCCCTGGTTCCCTGGGCAGGCCCCTAGGCATTGATGATATGCCTGTATATGGGAGTGGGGCCTGGTCCTTGGCTCTAACCCTCGGGTTCCCAGGTGGGGGCCCGAGGTGCTGGTGGTATGAGTGGTTGTGGGTGGGGATCCTGCCCCTGGCTCCATGCCTTATGTCCACTGGTGGGCCCCAAGGCACTCATGGTGTGCCTGGGCTGGAACTAAGTTTTTGTCTTTTGCTGGCTTCTATCAGCACCGCACTCTCCCGAGTGAGCCACGGGCCGGCCCTTTTTGCTGGCTTCTAAAACAGGGGAACTTCCTCTGGGAACCAGTACTTGAGCTGTGTGGTTAAAGTAAATTGCCGCTTTGCTGCTGTTTCCCTAGGGAAGACTTTTTGTGAAGCTCAGGGTTTAATGGTTGATCTTATAGGTACTTCTAGCTCTCCAGATACTCGGTGCACCTGGGTTGTGTAGTAACTCTGATCTGGGCCTGAATCTTTTCATCAAACTGCACCCCATGCAATTCTGCATTCCCGACCAGTCTCGTCTGAGGGGTCCTGTGCTGATTGGGGGGCAGATTGGCTGTCCTTCCTGTGCCCCAGTGTTCTCCCAGTGGGCCCATCTCCCCGACCGCCCATGCTCTAAACACTTCCAATGGGATGGGCCCTGCACCAGTCCCTTGTGATGACTCACTGGCCTCTAAGTGCCTCCCCCTTTTCAGCTGTTCTGGCTCCTCGCTCCTGTTGGTCTTGCTGTGCTGGGGGCCACCAAAGTACTCAGTCCTCTTCTCCCCTGCCACCTCCAAGTAATTCCATCTAAAGGGCACAGCTACGGCTTCTGCCAGCTCCTGCTCCATGTGCTCCAGCATTAAAGTGCCCGTGGCCTGAAATGCTGAGAGCAGTTTTTTCTTTCTCTCTTCATGGTTTCTCCCGCCTTCATAGTTCCATAGGTCTCAGCTCCTCTTTACCTGAGTTCCAGTGGCCCCTGCTTGGTTGACGTTACATTTTTATAGTTGTAAATTCGTAGATTTGTGAGAGAGAGTGACGCTGGGGACTGTCTATTCGGCCATCTTGACCAGAAGTCATGTCTACCTTATTTATTTAATTTTTGGTGCCTGGCCAGTCCTGGGATCTGAACCCGTTTCATTTTGATTATTTCCTTCACCAGTACATTTGTTAACCATTAATGAACCAATACTGAGACATAAAAGTCCATACTTTATCAGATTTCCTTGTTTTTTTTGCCTACCGTCTCTAATGTGGTATCATATCCAGGATACCACATGACACTTAGTTGTCATGTCTCTTAGGCTCCTCTTGGCTGTGACAGTTTTTCAGACTTTCCTTGTTTCTGATGACCTGACTGTATTGAGGAGGACTATTAGGTATTTTGTAGGATGTCCCACAGTTGGGATTTGTCTCATGTTTTCTCATGATTAGACTGGGGTTGGGGGTTGTTGGGAGAGAGACCACAGAGGTGACATGCCCTTATCATCACATCCTATCAAGAGCACACCCTACAACATGACCTGTCACTATGTTGTTGACCTAGGTCTCCTGCCCAAGGTGTATTTATTAGGTTTCTCACTGTATTGTAATGTTTTTGCCCCTTTCTTTTCTGTACTCTCTGGGAGGAAGTTGCTATGCACAGCCCACTCTTAAGGGGCTCCCTCCTTGACGGTATCTACATAAAAAACAAATTGAAATAAGATCCAGGTTCAACATTTGTGAAACCTCTCTGGAATGTCCATGGAATGATTGAAGTTCTGAGGAACAGTCTGGGCAAACTGGCAAATCCCTCCCCCTGCCCCGAGTTTTATATATGTTGTAACATAAAAATGGAGAGATCAGGCAAAATCTGGGTCTCTGGGTCTTTGACTGTTCTTAGAAAGTCTGATCCTGCAGTCTGCCTGGCCCCATTCATCTGGCTGTATTGCCTGCTGGGCTCCTGGTCTAACAAGCCCACCCCCTGTATTTGCTCAATTGACCCAATTCCGAGTCTGGGTATCAGGATTTCACTGGACCAGAGCTGTGACTGGCAACCCACTCACAAAGCACTGTGGTCTGACTCAGGAGGAGGAGTGCTTTCTGGTGGTTGAGTTTCCAGGGCTTCCTGAAGGAAATTTGTTTAAATTGCAGTTGCTTAAAACCAACCACAGGGCCGGCCCGTGGCTCACTCGGTAGAGTGCGGTGCTGATAACACCAAGGCCCCGGGTTCGGATCCCATATACGGATGGTCGGTTCACTCACTGGCTGAGTGTGGTGCTGACAACACCAAGTCAAGGGTTAAGATCCCCTTACCAGTCATCTTTAAAAAAAAAAAAAAAAAAAAAAAAAAACCAACCACATGTTCTCACAGATGAGCTTGTGTCAGCAAGGTGTCACTCCAGCACATTAAGGGAAGGGCATTGTTGTTACTGTCCTTTGATCTGAGAGAAGGGGGCAGGCAGGAGCACATGGCCCTCCACCACAAGCTGTATTCAAGTGGAGGCATGGGCACAGGCAAATGGGACAGAAGCCCAGATCCACTGTCACATCGTCAAGAACAGTTGTGTAACACACTAAATGGAAGAAGATAAGGAGGTTTATCTGAAGGAATATTTCAGCAGGAGAAAAGGCAAGGCCTTCCCAGGCCACCCATCCCCAATCTTGCTTCTCTCTAGTTGCAGGCCACTTGAAGTACTTACTGTACCATCCTACCCAGCTTTACAGCTCAGCTATGTAGACATGGCCAGGTTTATGGGTGTTTATACTTTTTTCACATGGTGTATTAGTCTGTCTCTGTTGCTTATAACAAAATAACTGGGTGATTTATAAGCAAACAAAATTTATTGCTCACAGTTTCAGAGGCTGGGAAGTCCAAAGTCCAGGGAACACATCTGGTGAGAGCTTTCCTTGGTAATTTCAGTGACACAGAGTATCACAATGAGAAACGGTGGATCAGAGGGAGACTAACCTCTTCATTCACTCTCTTTATAAAGCCACCAGAATTATTCCCATTATTCCAAGAATGGATCAATCCATTCATGAGAGTACAGTTGTCACAGTCCAATCACCTCTCCAAGGCCCCATCTTTTAACTACCACAATAGGATTTCCTACTCTTTTAACACTGTCACAGTGGGGACCAAGCCTCCAACACATTAAACTTTAGGGGACACAATTCAATCCAGGTTACCTGGTGAAATCAACTGAGGCACAGTCGTTCAGTGCTTTCCGTGTCTCTTCCCGTGTACACCGGTCCTTCCACACCGTCCTTCATAATCTGTAGCTGAAAGGAGGTGCCTTCGTGTACAGACTCTAAACCAGGGTTTGCCTTCTTTTCTATAACAGAAATGGCCTGCTACCAATAGTGACAAGAAGGAGAAAGGAGACCAAGAATGCTAGGCCCACTTAGATGAACAAGCTCCGGGCCTCTCTGCCTGTGGGTGGGCTGCTGCTCTCTGGGGCGCATCCCGTTGGGTCCATCCCCGCGCCGCCGCACCCGGGCACAGGGGGTGCGGGTGGGACACTCCAGGCCGACGCTGACGAGCCAGGCGCCTGCACTGAAGCCTCACCGAGCGCTTCCGAATCCGACGCGCAACTCAGGGCGTCCGACGCTGAGGAACGAGGCCCCCCCCCGCCCGACCTCCGGGCCGAGCCGCGTGCCCGCTCTCTTTGAAAACGTTCTGACAAAGAGTTCACTTCGCAGAGCCGTTTCAGGCTCACAGCGGGTCTGAGAGAAAGACACGCAGCACGTTCCTTTCCAACCTGTCCGCAGTACAGCGGGGGGATTCGCCACACGCTGCGGCCTCCACGCTCCGCCACCTGAGGCGGGCGTTCGTGCCTGCGGCGCTCGCTCTCCACGGGATCGCTGCTCGTCGACAGCGGCCTCCCCAAGGCGGCAGCGGAATGCAAGCCCGCGGGCCGCCCTGGAGCCCGCCTGGAGACAGGGAGGGTCCTGAGGGGCGGACCCGCGCTGAGAGCCCGGACCACGGGCCTTCACCCCGGGCAACGCCGGGCGCCCTGCCTCCGCCTCGACCCCCCGCGGCAGCCGCGCCCCACAGCGACTCCTGCCGGAGACCAAGGCCTCCGCGGCTCGGCCGCCTTCGAAACCTACCAACCGCAGCGACCGCCCCGCCTCCGCGCTCCGCCCATTGGCCCGGCCGGAGCGCGCATGCGCGAGGGCAGGGCTGCGGTCCCCGATTGGCGGCGCGCGGGGGCGGGGCTGGAGGCGGGGCGGGGCCACGCTGCGTGACAGTTGTCGCGGGGGGAGGGAGAGCCCCGGCGAGGGGGAGGGAGGGTAAATAGAGAGAAGGCGGCGCGGCGTCGGCCCCGCCACCTCCGGGCGACCCGCGAGGAGCCCGCGAGGAGCCCCCGAGGGAGATGGAGGAAGATGAGCAGGAGCAGCGGCGCCGAAAGGTGGAGGCCGGGAGAGCGAAGGTAAACGCAGCGCCCTCCTCCTCTTGCTGTCCCAGCATGAAGCCCTGCGGGCGGGCCCCCGTGCCCGCCACCCCCCTCTGCCAGGAGCGGACGCGGTCGGGTAGGGGCAGCCGCCGAAGCCTTGCCCTTCCCGCAGACCCCACAGGACGGCGCCCCCTGGTCGCCGCCATCTTGAATCCACCGCCCTCCGCCCGGACCCGCCCCTGCTGCGACCGCAGCCAATCAGCGGCTGGGGCGCGCGGCGCCTGGCGGGCGGCAGGGCGAGGAGCACGCCGGGGCGCGGCGGGGTGGGGCGCGCGTTTTCCGGGAGGTGTCCGGGGCAGGGCCGCGCGTGCGCGGTGTGGCGGGGCGCGCGTTTCCCTGGAGATGGCCGGCGTGCGGCCGGTCTGGGCTGCCCCCGCTCATCCGGCTCGCGTCCCTGTGGACCTGCGCTCGGACTTCCGCTTTCCGTGGCGAGGCCTCTGCTCTGCCCCTGGAGCTTCTGTGCGGACGCTGCACATGAACACAGGCTCTCCGAGCGGGGGGCTTGTTGTGGGGCTGGACCCCGGAGAGGACAGACGCGGGAGGTGTCGAGTGCTAGCTCCCTCCCTCAGGGAACCTCGGGGCCGCTGCTCCTCAGGAACCATTCAGAGTGAGGCCTCTCAGGCTCCCGCCCGGGCACGAGGGGGGCCCGGCTGGTGCGCGGCCGGGGGTGAACGCGAGCCCGGCGCTCAGCACCCCTGCGTGTTGCCCCAGCTCGAGCAGCACTGAGGTGGGCAGAGGACACAGGACGCCTCCTGTCGGCGACCGCGGACCGAGAGGGAACGGCTGCAGACAGAGCTGACAGAGGAGGGCAGTAACGTGAAAACGGGGCTGCTTCTGAAGGCGTTATCTGTCCTCGAGAGCCTCTTAAATTTTCCTGTGTCCATGAAGTCGTGCGCTTGTGTTACCATTTACGCAAATGTTTGTTAGGTGCGTTTGCTTTTATGGCCACAGTTATCATTTGAAGGAACAGACGTCCCCTGTGAAAAACTGACGTTAGGTCTCATACTTTTCGGGTAAGGGTTTAGTGGGAGATGGTTTATGAAGGTAGTCTAAAACTCTCGGGTTTGAGGGACCCAGCAGAGCTAGGTTGTACCTTCTGACGGGCGACATTCTGTGGAGGTCCCTGGTGCTTTGGTGAGCTGTGTCTCATAAAAAGTGGAACATCTCATTCCGTAAAGGAAGATGTTAGATTGACCTGGCTTAATTAATTTTTTGCTATTTCTGTACCTTGTCTCAGAATCTGTGGCTAGGAAGTTTTAGCTGGGCTATATATTTCCTCGATTGGGAGAAAATGGGGGCAAGAAGGGAGAGATTTAGCTTTTATATAATCTTAAACCTTAAATATGTCTTGATTATGCTATCGGTCTTTTAAGTAGATGTACTTTTTTTAAATTTTATTTTTTTTTAAACTTCCGAGGGCTAGAAAAGCTATTCTGCCAATCAGCCGTGTTTTTTTTTTTTCACCTGTATATAGGCATAATTAACAGTCCTCGTTTTTAGACTCTTTGGATATAATTCTGAACTTAATTTTAGCATCATAGATATTAACAGAGGCGGTGTTTGTGTGAAAGTGACCTATTGGCTAGGTGTGGCTGAGTGGACTGAGCCAGACCTAGAGCCTCATGTTCCCCACGAATCTGTTGACTTTGTGGTTCTGTTATTTTTTTCTCACTTACCTTTGCCTTTACTACTTTTCTACGTTTTTGCGCAGCTTGCTCACTTCCGACAGAGAAAAACAAAAGGTGACTGTGCGCATTCGAAGAAAAAGACGGCGAAGAGGAAGGACTCGACTGTCGATGCGCCTGTCCAGGAGGCGAGTCCAGTAGCCACCAAGGATGGCGGACTTCTTGGAGGAGGGGACGTTTGCAAAAACACATCTAGCGACACCCCTGATGGTGCAAGAGGAGCATTTGTGGTACAGGTAGATTTATTTGGTGTTGTGTTTTAATATTTTGTTTATCTTCTTGTTATTGCTAGTGTAATTTACTAAAAGGGGTCTTTGGTCTGATTTTACCCTTCAAAAGTGGTGAAAGAGGGTTGGTGAGTAAATTTTTATGGTTTTAATCTTAATAAATGTTTTATGTTTATTATATGATTTCGAGAAATTTTGGATTGACTGCTTAAAGGCAAGTATCAGTATTGGTGCTTGCTTTGGCAGTGGAAGTTTGTGTGAGTGGGTTGGTTGTGTGAGAGTTTTTTGGGTGTGGTGTGTATCAGCCCCTTTGACAGATCTTTCTCTGGACACTTAAAAAACATAATATTTCTGGGCCGGCCCGTGGCTCACGCGGGAGAGTGCGGTGCTGATAACACCAAGGCCGTGGGTTCGGGTCCCATATAGGGATGGCCGGTTAGCTCATTGGGTGAGCGTGGTGCTGACAACACCAAATCAAGGGTTAAGATCCCCTTACCGGTCATCTTTTAAAAAAAAAAAAAAAAAACATAATATTTCTTCACCTACTCTCAAGTGCACCTGCTTGTTGTCTTTTACCTTCTTATGGAAGGTGGGGTGAGGAAGGAAGGGATGAAGGTGTGTTGCTAGAGAAGGCTGGCGGTCTGCTGCGGCCTTGGAAGCTGCAGGGGAGCACCCCCTACAGGCAGATGTGGCAGGCAATTAGACATTGAAGGTGCTGGCCCTCGTGATCTCTTTGGGGCCTCCAGACTTACCCTTAATGTGGGTTTTCCTTGGGGATGCTTCTTGTGTGGATTATAGCTGAGGGGCCTTGAATCTTGAGTATACTGGTTGTGTGCAGTAGGGCAAGTACAGGTTTAGGTGTTTGCTAGGATGAGCAGGAAAACGGGTGGCCCAGGGCAGAATTTGGCTCCAAAGTCATAGTGTGTCTGACCTGCCTTGCTGAAAAAAATGGAATTGTTGCTAGCATGTAAAATTTGTGATAGTCTACCTACAAATCTCGAATTTTGCTTCTTTTGAAAAGTTGGAAGACCTTGTTATGTTGCTGCTATGTTCCCTGGGGACCAGCTGGCTGCCATGCTCTGGTGGCCAGGCCTGTGGACCCACCTGTACCCAATACATGGTGCCTCCAATCCTGTCATCTCTAGGCCCGAGGCTGGTTGCCAGTTGCCATTCATCATTGTCCTCTTGTTGTTCTCTCAGAAGAGAGTTCTCGGTATCCATGTCTGGTCACAGCTGAGGAAATGAGAGCTGTGTTGAGAGGACCGAGCACTTACTCCTAGTGGCTTTTCTTTACATGTTTCCTGCCTAGGCTCTTAGAGGAGAAAAGCTCATAGTGTATAATTAACACTTATTACTATTTTAAAAAATTTTCAAATCAGAGAAGTCTTTTTATAATTTTAAATAACAATTTTGTAATTTTTAGCTTTTCATTTTGAAATAATGTCAGACTTACAAAAAATTTGTGGAAAATAGCAGGGTTCTTGGATACCCTTTACCCATCTTCATGAAATGTTAACATCTTATGTAATCTTAATATAATTATCAAAATCAGTTTCAGTTAACATTGAAAATACTATGAGCTAAATTGATAGACCTTATTCAAGTTTTACTTTTTGTCTCATTAATGCCCTTTTTCTGGTGCAGGATTCTGTATAATAGTCCCCCTGATCCACAGTTTCAGTTACCCCAGGTCAACCGTTGTGCAAAAATATTAAATAGACAATTCCGGAAGTAAAATATGTTTAAAATTGTGCACCATTCTGAGTACCGTGATGAAATCTTGCACTGTCCTGTTGTCCCATGTTGTTCATGTTCAAGTACCTCTTGTTTTACTTCGTAACGGCCCCGGGAAAGGACAAGAGTAGCAATGCTGGCAATTTGAATATGCCAAAGAGAAGCTGTAAAGTGTTTCCTTTAGTGAAAAACTCAAAGTTCTTGACTTAATAAGGAAGGAAAAAAGTTGTATGCTGAGGTTGCTAAAATCGACAGTTCTGTGAAATTGTGAGGAAGGAAAAGAAATTTGTGCTAGTTTTGCTGTTGCGCTTGAAACTGCAAAAGTTATGGCCAGAGTGTATAAGTGCTTAGTTAAGATGCACAAGGCATTAAATTTGTGCGTGAAAGACATGAACAGAAATGTGTTCTGGGGGCTGACCGGTTAGCTCAGTTGGTTAAAGGATGGTGTTATAACACCAAGGTCAAGGGTTTGGATCCCCATACCAGCCAGCTGCCAAAAACAAAACAAACAAAACCAACAAAAACTGTGTTCCAATTGATGGCAAGGTTTCAGGCACCAGTTGGGGGTCTTGGAATACATCCCCAAGAATAACGGGAGACTACTGTATTGCTTTTTAACAGTATGTCTCAGTTTCCTCCAATCTGGGACAGTTTCTCAGTTTTCCTTTGACAGTTTTGAAGAGTACTAGGCAGTTATTTTGTAGAATAACTGTCAGTTGGGTTTGTTGCATGTTTCCTCACGATTAGATTCAGATCATGTGTTGTTGGAAGAACACTATGGAAGTGATGATGTTCTCTGTGTGTGTTGTTGGTACTTGATATGTCTTTGTTACTGGTGATGCTACCTTGATCACTTAGTTACTGTGGTGCCTGCCAGGTTTCTCCTGATAGAAAAATTACTATTTTTCCCTCATGGTTAACAAGTATATTGTGTAGAGACTCTGCAAGTATCTTTATAAGTATATATTTCATACTTAGAGACTCTGCAAATATCTTGTTCCTCATCATACTTTCTTCTATCAATTTTAGTTTCCATTGATTATTCTTGCTTGAGCAATTATTATGGTAGTTACGGCCAGATGATGACCTTTGATTTCCATCATTCCAGCTACATGTACTAATTGGCATCCTACTGTAAGGAAGAGCTGTTGCATCTCACAATTTATTTATTTATTCAGTTATTTCATGTTAGTATGGACCCATACTGGACTCAGTAGGGGTATTTATTCTATGGGTTTTAACCCATCATATAAATATTGATTTTGTTGTTGAAGTACAAGATTTGGCCATTAGGAGCTCTTTCAGATTGGCTTGTGTGTCCTTTCTACATGCCCTCCTCGTTTTCTGAGTACTTCCTTACTTTTTGGCACCAGGATTTTCCTGGCTTTTTTTTGACCTTCCCCAGCTGCAACCCTGGAATCAACCATTTCTTCCAGGAGTCCTGTTCCTTTTTGTGGAGAATAGTCTTTCAAAACCAAGGTGTGGGTGCTCAGTGTGCTTACTGCTAATGGGGTGTTATTGCTTCTGGGCTATTTCAACACAAAGCTAGGAAATGTGAAGTGTGTGTGTGTGTGTGTGTGTGTGTGTGTGTGTGTGTGTGTGTGTGTGTGTGTGTGTGTGTGTGTGTGTGTGTGTGTGTGTGTGTGTGTGCGCGTGCGCATTTATATCTAGCTCTTTGTCCATCTGTTTATTTGTATGTATATTAAAAGCCATATTAAAAGCCATGAGTTCATACTAATACTTTCAATTCTAAGCTAACATAGAATTTATTTTACCTTTCCCACTTTTCTTATTTTGATCTCCTTTTTCTGATAGTGAGAAACATGGCTGTCTTTACCTACAGTATATTTACTTCTTTGCTCAATCCTAAAATACAAGGGTATTTCACAAAGTTTGTGGAAAAATAGAATTAAAATATAATACTAATCTTTCCATAAGCTTTTTGAAGACCCCTTGTACAAATTAGGTTCAGGATTGCTAACCCACACCCCTGTGAAAAATAAATTTACTAACTAGAGTAAAATATTTGTGTGCAGTCCTTTTTCTCTTTAGGTAAAGTACACAGTGAAAATGTTGTGTTCTAAAGTTATTTTGGTTAGTTCTTTTATTCCTTACCTCTTTATTGTAGCTATTTTATTCATTTGTATCACAGTTTCATTTGTTTTATTGTTCGTATTCTATTTTGGTTCTTCTTACATCTAGGGTGATTTTATTTAATTATTTTCTGACTGTGAAATATTGCCATAGTTCTAGAAATTAGAGCTATACTCAGAGAATGTTGTTTCCTCCTTTTCCCTGCTACCCATTGCTATCTCTCATTCTTCTTGTCCCATTCACACCCCCCACCCCGTAAATGAACAGTCTCTTTAGTTTCTGGTTTATTCTTGTATTTCTTCTTGCATAAGGGAGTAAATTCAGGTGTGTTTTTATATCCCTTTTATATATGAAAGGTAGCATACTGTAGATAATCTTTTACACTTGGTTTTTTTCCTGTAATAATATACCTTGAAATTACTCCATATCAGTTTGTAGATAACTTCCTCATTTATTTATTTTTTTTATAGCCATTTAGTATTCCTTTGAGTAGATGTGTTGTAGTTTATTCAGCCACTCTCCTGTGAATGGGCATTTAGGTTGTTTCTAGAAGTTTGCTTTACAAACAAGGCTGAGGTGAATAACCTTGCATATGTAATTTTGGGTCATTGGAGGTGTATTTTCAGGGTAGATTCCTAGAAGTAGTCAGAAGGTAAGTGCATATGTAGTTTTGTTTGATATTACCAAATTCCCCTCCATAAGGGCTGGGCTAGTGTGGATTTTCATCGGGTAATTGTGAGAGTGCCTGTTTCCATGTATCCTTGTCAACACAATGTCTTGTCATGCTTTTTAATTTTTGACAGTCTGATGTATGGTTTTATTTTATTTTGGGCCAGAACTTGGGACTAGTATGGTTGGAGTCTGTGGTAGGCATGTATTAACTTTTAAAAAAATGCAGAAACAATTTTCCATTTTTGCATTTCCACCAGCAGTGTTGAGAGTTCCACTTCCTCCACATCTTTACCAGCATTTAGTATGCTCAGTCTTCAATTTTAGCCCTTCTAAGAGGGGTGCAATGGTATTTCATTATGGTTTTAATTTACATTTTCCTGATGATTAATGATGTTGATCGTCTTTACACATGCTTATTTACTATCTATATCTTCTTTGGTGAAATGTCTGTCCAAATATTTACCCAATTAAAAAAAAAGATTGTTGTTGTTTTTGAATTTTGAGAATTCTTTATATATTTTGGATACAAGTCCTTTATAAGAAGTAGCTTTGCACATATTTTCTCCTAGTTTGTGGTTTGTTTTTATTGTCTTAACAATGCCTTTTTGAAGAGCCAGAGATTTTAATTTTAATGAGCTCCAGTTTATCAGTTTGTCCTTTTTATGGATTGCACTTTTGGTGTCATATCTAAGAACTCTGTGCCTAATGCAGTATTTCTGAATATTTTCTTTTTTTTTTTTTTTTTTTTTGTGACCGGTAAGGGGATCATAACCCTTGGCTTGCTGTTGTCCGCACTGCGCTCAGCCAGTGAGCGCACCGGCCATCCCTATTCTGAACCCACGGCCTCGGCACCGCTGTGCTCCCAGCACCGCACTCTCCCGAGTGAGCCATGGGGTCGGCACTGAATATTTCCTTTGTTTTTTTTTTAAAAAGATGACCAGTAAGGGGATCTTAACCCTTGACTTGGTGGTGTTAGCACCATGCTCTCCCAAGTGAGCTAACCGGCCATCCCTATATAGGGATCCGAACCCTTGGCCTTGGTGTTATCAGCACCACAGTCTTCCAAGTAAACCTAACCCTAATCCTAACCATGAATATTTGTTTCATCATCACCCTCTCAAAGAGCCTTTTTGTCCTTAATTGTTCCCCACCCCACTTACATTTTAATATTACACATACATTGTTTGTCATTTATATCCTATGTATCTGTATGTTAGGAATGACAAATTTTTTAGTTAATTTTTAAGTTAAAAAGTTAAGCTATCAATGAGAACCTGGACAGAGACCTTACACAAAAATTACCCAAAATGGATCATAGACCTAAATGTGAAATGCAAAACTAAAATTTTTAGAAGGAAATATAGGAGAAAATCTACCTGACCTTGGTAGGTGATATGTTTTTAGATACAACACCAAAAGCACAATCTGTGAAAGAAAAAACTTCTAAGTTGGACTTAGTAAAATTAAAAAATTCTCTGCAAAAGACAATGTTAGAATAGAAAGATAAGCCACAGACTAGGGTGGAAAACACATGTCTGATAAAGGAGTTGTTTCCAAAATATACAAATAAATCTTAAGACTAAACAATAAGAAAAGAACCCAATTAAAAAACGTACAAAGTATCTGTAACAGACCTCTTGCCAAAGAAGGTATACAGATAGCAAATAAGTATATGAAAAGATGTTCAATATCATTTGTCATTAAGGAAATGAAATTTAAAACAATAACAGTATGTCACTATACACCTGTTTGAATGTCTAAGATCCGAAATACTGATAACACCAAATAGCCATGAGGATGTGAAGCAGTAGAAACACTAATTCATTGCTGGTGGATATGCAAAATGGCATGACCACTTTGGAAGACAGTTTGGTAGTTTCTTACTAAGCTAAGAATAGTCTTACCTTGTGGTCCAGCCACTGTGCTCTGTGATTATCTATATCTCTGTTTATCTATCTCAATCTATTTATCTTTACGTCTATCTATCTATATCTATCTGTCTGTCTATTTTTTATCCATGATTCTTGGCTCCCCAGGGCAGGACTCTAATCTTCCTCTGCCCTTCGTCTTAGAGCTGGCCATAAAGAAATCCTCTGACCTACTTTGTTAGGTTGTAGGTGATAAGAGCCCCATTTCAGGAGGGGTCCTGCCCCATTCCTGAGAGGAAGGAATCCTGTACAGAGAGGCCAAGAAGAATTTGAACAAACAGGCCTTGCTGGGTTTCCCCACTCAGTCTCTTAGCATTAGTTCGTACCTTTTTTGTCCAATCACATTTCTACACAGTTTGTCCATGCTTCAATGATGCCTACGTAATGAGGCTTCCATAAAAACCCAAGAGCATAGGGAGCTCTGGATAGCTGAACAAACACATGGAGGTTCCTGGAGGGTGGTGCCAATGGAGGGCAAGGGAAGCTCTTATGCATGGATATTTACAGCACCCTTATTCATAATTGCTAAAAGCTGGAAGCAACCAAAATGTCCTTCAGAGAGTGAGTGGATAAACAAACTGTGGTACATCCAGACAACAGAAGATCATTCAGCACTGCAGAGAAATGATCTTTCAAGCCATGAAAAGACATGGAGGAACCTTTAATGTATACTGCTAAGTGAAAGAAGTCAGTCTGAAAAAGCTACGTACTGCGTGATTCCATCCATATGACATTCTGGAAAAGGCAAAACTATAACAGACAGTAAACAGATCAGTTTACCCTCACAGACTGAGAGACTTAAACAACATAAAGTTACTTTCTGCTAGCCTTCTGGAGACTAGAAGTCCAAAATCAAGGTATTGGCAGCGTTGGTTTCTGGTAAGGCTCCTCTTTTCAGCTTGCAGACAACTGCCTTCTGGCTGTGTTCTCACATGGCAGAGAGAATGCTCTGGTGTCTCTTCTTATAGGGATACAGTCCTGTTGGATTATGACCATATCTAACTTTAATCGCCTCCATATGGCCCTGTCTCCACATACAGTCACCTGGCGGGGGGGGGGGGGGATTCAACTTATGAATTTTGTTGGAAAAATTCAGTCCATAACACAATAGGAGGGAAGATGTGACCAATCTGAAAGGTATATTTAGAAAAAGACTATTGAAGTTTGATTTGAGAAGTGGCAGGATTGGAGTGGATGGACCTCCAAGTTCTGAGAGTTTAAGGGAAATAATTACTTTTGTGTTTTAAAGGACAGAAGTGGATCAGAGTCAGCTTGAAATTGAGACCTCTCAGGCTATAATAACTGAACTGGAAGAAAAACTTCTGAGCAGTCAAGAAGCTATTGACAGACTTGATTTGGAGGTGGAGGAGTTACAGGCTAAGCTGGTATGGCAAGGCAGCTCTGTTCCCTGCCAGCAGGTTCATCCTCAACTTGCCACCATCTTGTCTAGTTCAAAGGAAATGCTGTGTCTTAATATAAAGTGCAAAGGCTGGGGATTACCTTCTGAATTATGCCACTCTTTTGGGTGTGTCTGAGCTGGTGCCTGTCCCTCTGGCTGGGCATGGTTTGCTCATCTCTTTTAAAGATAGGTGAGATGAGGGCATCTGCTGGAGTAGGTGGGATCGGAAAAGAAAGACTTGAGGATATGAAATGAAGCCAAACCCCAGCAGTGCCAGTAGTTGGTTTTCCTTGGGCTGTGCTTGGGAGCTGTGCTGAGGGGCTTAGGTCCAGGAGGGTTGGGTGGAATGTGCCTGGGGTATTCCTTGGGCAGACACCTGCTGGTGCCAGCCATGTGAAAGAGGCCTGGACTTGGCACTCCCTCCTGAGGTGATGGGGATGCCTCATGAAGAGCCCAGCCCCCAAGTTCTCTGCCTGTAGTTCTCATTCCACTTATAGTGAAGAGAATGATTGCTGTGATCTCTGATTTAATGTTCACAAAATAGGGAAGTTCCGTTAGTTCTAGATTATCTCAGCCGGTTGAGGGGCTGGAGGAAAGCAGTGGTGCGGAATGTTTTTCTTCTGGGTCTTGGCGTCAACTAGACTTTCAACAGATTTACCTTTCTCCTTGAGCTGAGCTCAGGCTGATACTAAAGGAAAGTTGCGTTTTAATGCCAAATGCCTGACAGGGGAGGTAGATTGGAGGATGCTGGGCGGGCTGTTTATGTGAGTCTAGTCAGTAGTCGATCAGGCTATACAATTGATAGGGCATTCCAGAATGCCCTGTGAAAGATCCAGTTCTTGTTTTGCACAAAGGTTCACGTTACTTTAGTGCTATTCATGTGTCTATTGCGTGGTAGGGTATCTGGCAGTAATGTGCAAGATTAAGTGTTAAAGCTGTCTTTCTTCTTTTGATAATATAAAGGAATGGAAGCAATTACACTTTTATTTAGAATAATAATGACTAATATTTATTTTTATTTGTGCCAGACATGGTTGTGTCAGTGTATCCTTGTGGCCATGCTGCGAGCTAGAGACTTTGCTCTCTTTACAAGGAGCTGGGGAGCCCACTCCAGAGCCCCATAGTGGCAGCACAGAGCAGGACTGAGCCACCCCATGACCTGCTGCCTTTCCATGTTCCTGGCTTCTCTGTTAGCTCTGTGCAAATTATATGAGGGTTCTTCAGAAAGTCTGTGGAAAAGTAGAACCTTTCCATGAACTTTTTGAGGTACCCTTGTATCTGTGATTTCATTCTTTATTTTGCTTATTCAATTGCATATAATCTTTAAAAAATAAAACGTGTTATTTACTTGACGTTTCTAAATAGGAGTTAGAGTTGGTGATGCTTCAAAGGAATGCTGTGATAGCCCAGCTGACTCAGCCTCAGCAGGGAGGACAGACTGGGCTGTGGCTGCAGCTGCGGGAGGTCTCATGTCCTCATCACAGCTGTGGAGCACAGCTGGGCTTAAGCATAGCTGTTGACGTGTAGAAAATTCTAAAGCGTCCATTTTGTGTGGTTCTTCACTTCTCCCCACCCCCACCTCTATTGTTTTAAGTCTCAGGTTTGGTGTTTAGTAAGAATACTTGTTTTTGGTTTCCGGTCAAGATGGTGGAATAGATGGTCCCCAGCATCACTGTCTCCCACCAATCAATCAATTTGCAACTATAAAAATGCAACAACAGCCAAACTGGGGCTGTTAGAGCTCAGGGGAAGAGGAGGAGAGACCTACGGAGTATATGAAGGCAGGAGAAGCCACAATGAGAGAAAGAAAAAGCCGCTCTGACTGTTTCGAATCCCAGCTGCTTCCAGGCTGGAGCTCCTGAGCGTACGGAGCAGGAGCTGGCAAAAGCTGCAGCTGTGCCTTTCAGATGGAGTTGCTTGGAGGCGGCAGGGGAGAAGAGGGCCTTGGTGGCCCCCAGGCCAGCAAGACCACTAATAGGGTTCCCGTGGGCCCACATAGGAGCGAGGAGCCAAAACAACTGAAAAAAAGGAGCCACTCACAGGCCGGTGAGTCATCTCAAGGGACTGGAGCACAGCCTGTCCCATGGGAAGTGTTTGGAGTTTGGGCAATGGTGGAGATGGGCCCAGCGGGGGAACACTGGGGCACAGCAAGGACAGCTGATCTGCACCCCAATCAGTATAGGACCACTCAAAGGATACTGGTCAGGAATATAGAATTGCCTGGGTGCAGTCTGATGAAAAGACACACACTCAGAACAGAGTTTCTATACAACCCAAGTGTACCAGATTTCTCTAGACCTGGAAGTACCTATAAAGTCAACCGTTAAAAACTGAGCTGCCCAAAAAGCCATCCCTAGGGAATCAGCAGCAAAGCAGCAATTTAGCTCAACCACAGAGCTCAAGTAGTGGTCCCTACAGGAAGTTCCCCCATTTTAGAAGTAAGCAAAGGACAACAAATTAGTTCCAGCCCAGAGTTTAAGTGGTGGAAATAGCAAATAATCCAACAAATAACTGAAAGTAAAAACAAAATAACCACTACCAGAGAAAATGTTTCATATTAACTAGTAAAGGTCTCATTTCACCAAAGAACACCTGTAACACCTAGAAAGACCAGAAGTCCCCTGGGCTACCAGGCCAGAAAGGGGGGACGGCCAGGGGCCCCAACAATGCCCCCCAACACCTGCAACCAATCCTGAGGCCTTGGGCCTCAGTCACCCCCCCACTCCGACATGCGCAGCCAGCCCAATGATGACCAGTGAGCTGCTGCAGGAAGTGCCCTGGGCTGGTGGGGCCTGAGGACCTCAGTCATGCCCTCCCCAACATGTGACACGCACGTTCAGCCCAGTGACGACCACTGAGCTGCTGCAGGAAGCACTTTGAGCTCTCCTCAGCCAGGGCGGTAGGGGGACAAGGGCCTCGGCTATGCTCCTGGCACCCACAGCCAGCCCAGTGACAACCATGAGTCGCTGCAGGAAGCACTCTGGGCTCTCCTGAGCTGGGGCAGTGGAGGGGCGGAGGGCCTTGACCATGCCCCGCCCTGATGTGCAACCAGCCCAGTAACGGACCACCGAGCTGCTGCAAGAAGCGCCCTGGGCTCTCCTGAGCCAGGGTGGTGGGGGCCTGGGGCCTCGGCCATACCCCTCCTCCCCATCCTGACACTTGTAACAGCCCAGCAATGACCACCAAGAGGCAGCAAGAAGGGCCGTGGGTTCCTGAGCTGGGGTGATGGGGGGCATGGGCTTTTGCCATACCCTCCTGACATCTCCATCCAGCCCAGCAATGACTAAGCCACCACTGGAAACCCCCTAGTCTCCCCTGTAGGAATGAGGGGGGTGCCACAGGACTCAATCCCACCCCCCCCCTTTTTTTTCCCTTCTATCACATTTCCTTCACCTTTTCCTTCTCCCCTTCCCTCCCAACTGTTCCGCAACGTTATAGAATGTAAAAAAAAATTAATAAAGAATACTTGTCTCGCTTTCAATGTGTTACTTTTGATATGTTTAGCTCTGATTGCATGTACTTTTTAAAAGTAGTAAGCTGATGCATCTGGAGAAGTACACTAATACATTGTAAATTGTATTGAAGACTGTGGTGGGAAGTTGACCTTTAGAGGGCATTGTTGGTTTGTGTTGCTTCGCCCCCCAAGGATTTGTCACCCCGCTTCCTCTGGGTGACGGAGACGCAAAGGATTACTCAAAGCCCATCTCTTCTGAGCGGTGAGAAGCCCCGAAGTGGTTAACTTCCCTGGGAATGCTCTAGCGAGAGGCAACCCTTCTTGGGAAATTAACCCTGAATTGGGGTTCTCTTCCTGCATTTATTTTCCAGACCAGGAAGTTACAGGAAGAGAACATAGGTGGGATTATAGTTTAACAATATAGGCTGGTAACTTTCAGTGAAACAAGCCAGATGACATTCCAGTAGACAATTAAGTGGTCCTATCAACAACAGCTTAATCTTAGCAAACATTCCTTCTTCCTCCAGCAACTTTCCAGTATCTACACATATCAAGCAGTAACCTGTCTGTCCTTGGGCCAGCAACCTTGCTATGCCACAAATCTTTATCTTACACCAGAGACTTTATAACCTGAGGAAAATTTCCAGTTCTTCACAAGGTCAATATTTGAAACTGCAAGGCTTTGGAAAACCAGGTCCTGTGAAGTACATATGTTTTATAGTATATTCCACAGGGCATGGTGCTGATTCAGTTAGACACCGCTACTTTGCTGTTTTATCAGCTACAGACTCTTAGTTTCTAACTCTTATTTCACAAATACTGTTATTCAGAAAGATCATCTGATGAAAACCATTTTGATTTATGTTTTCAAAACCAGAGGGATACACATGACAACATTAGCAATGGTTATTGGAAGGGAACAGAGTTGTTGAACTTTGTTGTTGGCATTGTTTTGGTATTTTCTGCATTAGGTTACCTTATAACAAGTTTTTTTCCTTTTTACTATTTAATTACACCAGTAATAACGTGTATCTTAGACATTTTAAATCAATCTGTATAAACATGAGACCCATCACAGGTGAGTGTGTTATGTGCACACTTGCTCAGGTTTTTGTATCTTGTTTTGCCTGAACATGACCACAGTGGACAGAACCTTCACCCTCAAGGATGGGGTGGGAGATTGTGGGGAGGGGTCTGCTTTCTCAGAACTTGGTTAAACAGTGGCTGAGGAAGGATGGCTAAGGCAAACCATTTTATTACTTACAGAATAATCATTAGTATGAGTTGTAACTTTGCATTTAAAGCAGCGTTTTTAAATCCAAAAGCTGGTGAAATGCAGAGATGCTTTCTCTAGAAAGATGTATGTGCTCATACAGTTGCAGTTCCTTTTGCAGTAGATGTTGGTGAATGACTAGAAGGGCCCTGCATCCAGCCATCCTTCAGAGGGCCTAACCTTTGTTCATACCTCTGTTCATCTCACATTGTCTTCCTGTGGGATTCCTCTGCACAGTATCAGCTTGAGATCATGGGAGAGAGACCCTCTTTTCCTGTCTGTTGGCTCTTAAAATGGTGGGCAGGGGTCAGTTGTCAGTCACCTTTCTTTCACACAGTTCCTGTTATTTTAATAAGCTAAGACGTAATCATCAGATCTCACCCTATTGAATCTTGGATGTCCGCAGCAAGTGTTTTGACTGACGTGTCTCTTAAATTCCTTTGGTCTTTAGGGCCCCTCCCTCTGGTTCCCTTTGCAGTTTATTTGTTGAGGAAACTTGTTGTTTGTTGAAGAATTTGCTGTGTTTTGGGTTTTGCTGTTTGCGTCCCTGGGGTCCTTTGAAAGCTTCCATCACGCCATCCATCTGTTCAGTTTCTGTGAAGTGGTACTTAGATCAAGACTAAAGGCTTTATCAGATTTTTTTTTTTTTTAATGACAAGAATATTCCGTAATTGCTGTGCATTTCTGTCAGAAGATGCATGATGTCTCATGGTCTCTCTTGTTGTGATGTTTTGATCATCAGTGTCTTTAGGCCTGGTCAGCATGATTGCCTATTTAAGATCCTCATGAGCTTTTTATCTCTGGGTTTTAGCAGTGCAAGTTATTGCCTCAAATTATTGTCTCATCAAGGAGCACAAAATAGTAATATTTCAATTCTGCCTTTCTTTCTACATTAATTAATGTTCTATAAAGAGAAATCGCTATGGATTGAATTGTGTTCCCCAAATTTTCATGTATTAGAAACTTAACCCTTCTACCAAGTCTTTAAAGAAGAATTAATATCAATTTGTCTTCAAACTATTCCAAAAAACTGAAATAGAAGCTGTTCTCCCAAACTCATTTTATGAAGCCACCATCACCCTGATACCAAAACCAGAAAAAGATACAACAAATAAAGAAAACTACAGAGAATATCTTTGATGAACATAGACACAAAAATATTAGCAGAGTACAGCAACACATCACACGAATTATAAACCATGATCAAGTGGGATTTATCTCAGCATTGCAAGGATGGTTCAACATATGTAAGTCAAGAAATGTGATACAGCACATCAACAAAATGAAGGACAAAAACCATATGATTATCTCAGTAGATGCAGAACAAGCATTTGACAAAACTCAGCATCCCTTTATGATAAAGACTCTTAGCAAATTAGGTATAGAAGGAAAGTATCTCAACATAATAAAAGCTATATATGACAAACCCACTGCCTTTCAGCATTTTAGAAACAAGACAAGGATGCCCACTCTCACCACTCCTATTTAACATAGTATTGGAAGTATAGCCAGAGCAGTCAGCAGGAGAAAAAAATAAAGGGCATCCAGATTGGAAAAGATGAAGTCAAATTGTCCCTGTTTGCAGATGACATGATCCTATATATAGAAAAGCCTAAAGACTGAAAAAAAATTCTTAGAATTGGTAAATGATTTCAGTAAAGTTGTAGGCTTAAAAATCAATTTTTATGCCCCAGCAACAAACTAGCAGAAAAAGTCATGAAAGCTAGCCCACTTACAGTTGTTACCAAAAAAATAAAATACCTAGGAATCAATTTAACCAAGGAAGTGTAAGATCTTTACAACGAGAACTACAGATCACTGTTGAAAGAAACTAAAGAGGACACAAAAAGATGTAAAGACATTCCATGCTCTTGGGTTTGAAGAATTAACATTGTGAAAATGTCCGTACTACCCAAAGCTATCTATAGATTCAGTGCAGTCCTGATCACAATACCAATGATATTCTTCACAGAAACAGGAAAAACAATTCTAACATTCATATGGAACAACAAAAGACCCCAAATAGCCAAAGCAATCCTGAGCAAAAAAAATAAAGCTGTAGGCACAATAGTACCTGACTTTTAATTATACTACAAACCTGTAGTAACCAAAACTGCATGGTGCTGACATAAAAACAAGTACTCAGACCAGTGGAATAGAATAGAGAGTCCAGAAATCAATTCACAGACTTGCAGCCAATGGGTTTTCAGCAGAGACACCAAGAACATACATTGGGGAAAAGACTGCCTCTTCAATAAATGGTGCTGGGAGAATTGGACATGCATATGTAGACGAATGAAACTAGACCCATACCCCTCACTATATATGAAAATAACTCAAAATGGATTAAGGAGTTAAATATAAGACCTGATACTATAAAACTACTAAAAGAAAACACAGGGGAAACACTATTAGGCCTCACAGTCAGCTTAACATAAGCACAGCCATGTTGACTAATCCCTCACCCTGTCCTCCTACCCCCTCCCTTTCCCTCAAGGCTGGTGTGTTCCAATAAGGACATCTGGTACAATTCACCCTGTCCCCCTACCTCCTCCCTTTCCCTTAAGGCCAGTGCATTCCTATAAGAACATCTTTTACAAGACAGGATCTTGCAAAAAAAATAAATAAATAACAGATAAACCATGAAGCTGTTAGTGCTCGGAATAGCTGCCCAACCCCTTCTCAGAACTTAGGCTCTTCCCCCTAACCCTCTCCTTCCCAAATTCAAACCCTGTAATGCCTCTGCTAGTTTGTATGGGGGTGGAATACTGATCTTTCACTTTCCCCTCCAGGTTCGCTGAAGTAAACTCCCTAGCATAAAAACTTTTGGCTAAGAATCCTTTAATCCCTTTGTCTTGCTGACCTAACAAATGCTCTAAGAAGTAGGACTGGGCAAAGTACAGGGAACCAAAGAAAAAATAAACAAATGGGATTATATCAAACTAAAAAGCTTCTGCACAGCAAAATATACAATTAATGAAGCAAAAAGACAACCTACAGAATGGGAGAAAATATTTGCAAACTATATGTCTGACAATGGATTAATAACCAGAATATATAAGGAACTTACACAACTTAATAGTAAACAAGTAACCCAATTAAAAAATGGGTAAAGGAGCTAAATAGACATTTCTCAAAGGAAGACGTACAAATGACCTACAGACACGTGAAAAAATGCTCAGCATTACTCAGTATCAGGGAAAGGCAAATCAAAACCACATTGAGATATCATCTCACCCCCTTTTTTATAATAGATGGGCTATTATAAAAAAGACAGAATAATAAGCACTGGTGAGGATGTGGAGAAAGGGGAACCCTCCTACAGTGTTGGTGGAACTGTAAATTGTTGCACTCATTATGGAAAGTGGTATGGAGATTCCTCAAACAACTACAGATAGAACTGCCATACAATCCGGCAATCCCACTGCTGGGTATATACCCAAAGGAATGGAAACCATCAGGTCAAAGAGATACCTGCACTCCCATGTTTATTGCAACTCTATTTACAATAGCCAAGAGTTAGAACCAACCTAAATGTCTATTGTTGGACAACTGGGTAAGGAAAATGTGGTATATATATATATATATATACATACATACATACATATATATATATACACACACACACACACACAATGGAATACTACCCTGCTGTAAAAAGAATGGAATACTCCCTTCACAGCATAGAT
The DNA here is from genome assembly GCF_027409185.1 of Cynocephalus volans. NCBI lineage: Eukaryota > Metazoa > Chordata > Mammalia > Dermoptera > Cynocephalidae > Cynocephalus > Cynocephalus volans. The sequence goes on along the minus strand of NC_084460.1, from coordinate 58,522,785 downwards.
GAACTCAGAGAAAGTCATGTCAAGTGAAATAAGTCAGACACAGAAAGAGAAATATTGCATGTCCTTACTCATAAGGGGGAACTAAAAAATAAACAAGTAAATGTTTTAAAAAAGAAGGATACAACAATCACAATAATACATTGAAGTTTTAAAAGGAGAGAACAGAACTGAGGTTACCAGAGGTGTGAAAGGGGGAGTTGGGGCCGACCTCGTGGCTCACTCAGGAGAGTGCGGCGCTGGGAGCGCAGTGGCGCTTCTGCCGCAGGTTCGGATCCTATATAGGGATGGCTGGTGCGCTCACTGGCTGAGTGCAGTGCAGGTGACACCAAGCCAAGGGTTGCGATCCCCTTACCGGTCCCAAAAAGGAAAAATAAATAAATAAATAAATAAAAAAAGAAAAGAAAGAAAGGGGGAGTTGGAGGGGGGTAAAGGAAGAATTGGTCAAGGGACAGGGAAAACAATTACATTGTATAATGTTGAGTATACTAATTATCCTGATTTGAGCATCACATGTTACAGGTATTCATATTCAGTTCTGTACCCTACAGATGTGTACAATCAACTGTTTTACAATAAAAAATGAAATTTAAAAAAAAGGTATTTTACTCTATCCCCCATCCCCCACCCCCCAAAACAGAGGAAGAAACTTAACCTCCACTGTGACAGTGTTAAGAGGGTGGGAGATCCTATTATTGTAATTGAAAGATGGGGCCTTGAAAAGGTGATTAGATTGTGAAGACCATGCCCTAGTGAATGTATTAATCCATTGATGATTTAGTGGTGGTCATGGGAGTGGTTCTGAGAGCTTTAAAAGGAGAGCGTGAGAAGCTCTCTCTCTGCTCCTGCCATATTCTCTATATGATACCGTGCATTGCTGTAGAATGACCATCAAAGAAGGCCCTCACTAGATGTTTTCCCTGGGCTCTGGACTTCCCAGCCTCTGAAACTGTAAGCAATAAGTACTGTTTCTTTGCAGATTACCCAGTTTCATTTATTTCTGTTATAAGCAACAGAAATGGACTAATACAGAAATTTCTCTGATCAACTCTTTGGTTATCTGAGGTACAGCTTATATTTAAAAGGCAGGGTAAATGCTTGATTCTTCCCTTTTATTCATTAGTTTAAAAGATAGTTACTTGGTTTGCTTTGTTATTTTTTTCCACATGTGACCAACAAAATGGCTTCCATAGGCATCATTATAAATTTGGCTTATTTTACATATATTTGACATGATCCACTCTTGTTTTTGTGATGCTTAGATTTTCCTGTGTGTGGCCAGTGGAGGGCATCTTCAGCTTGACCCCACCACAGCTTTTGGATAGGAAAAGGCATTCCATTTGTAGTGGATTGAATTATGTCCCCTCAAAACTCACTGAAGCTTGAATTGTATCCCCCAAGTTTTATGTATTGGAAACTTAGCTCACACTTTGACTGTTAAGAGGGTGGAAAATCCTATTATTGTAATTGAAAGGTGGAGCCTTGAAGAGGTGATTAGGTTATAGGACCATGCTGTAGTGAATGGATTAAAAATGGTGGTCTGGGGTGTGGTTCTTAGGGCTTTAAAAGAAAAGTGCCTGAGGAACTGTCTCTCTCTATGCTCTCTCTGCTCCCATCATCTTGCAACGTGAGACTCCTGGGTCACTGTCACCACCACATATGTTCCTTGGACTTTGGACTTCCCAGACTCAGAAACTGTAAGCAATAGATTTTGTTTTCGTATAAATCACCCAGTTCAGGTATTTTTGTTATAAGCAACAGAAACGGACTAAAATACCATTCTCTTGCATATTTTCTGCCCCAGGCCTGGAATCAGCCCTTTCTCCATGAGTCTTGGCTTTTATTTTTACTTATTTATTTATTTTTCTTTCTTTCTTTTTTTTCTTTATGCTTTTTCTGGATCCTTTTAATGGGAAATATTTTTTAAAAGTATGATCTAGATATTGGGGATTTTATCAGTACTGGATGAGTCACTGTTTCTAGGTTATTTCAGTGAATACTTAGGATTTTTTTTTTTTAACATTTTATGAGTTAATACTGATATTTTTCACATTGGTGATTTAGGACTGAAGAATTTTTTATTTTGTTTTGATTTTGGCAGCTGGCGGCGGCACTGGAATTGAACCCTGGATTTTGGTGTTAGCAGTAGTATGCTCTTACCATTTGAGCTAAACAGCCAGCGTAGGTTACAGAGTTCTTGCTTAAGTTTGAAATTTCTATCTCTTGAACATTGAAAACATGTTCCTAACATGAATTTAATTAGCCATTTGCTCTCTCTCTATAGTTGTACAATACCAATTTTGTTACTATCCGTATTATTTCTGAAACAGTTTTAAGATTTTTTTGCAGTTATTTTTGTCTTTAAGGTATATTTCACTGGGATGGGCAGTCAATTTTTTTTTTTTTTTTTTTTTTTTTAAAGGAAGATGACCGGTAAGGTGATCTTAGCCCTTGACTTGGTGTTGTCAGCACAACGCTCTCCCAAGTGATCTAACCAGCCATCCCTATATAGGGATCTGAACCCGTGGCCTTGGTGTTATCAGCACCACACTCTCTCAAGTGAGCCACGGGCCAGTCCCAAATTATTTTAAAATCACTAGAAATAGTTCTGTGTGATTAGCCATCAACTTAATATGTAATTAAGTTTGTTTTATTATTATTTTTTAATGTTTTAGGTATAGTATATTTTTCCATTTCGATTTAATTTTGTGTTATAATTATATAAAACGTTAAGGTGGTTCCAAAATTAAATCTGTAAAACCAGGTATATTCGATACTTCTGGCTACTGTATACCTTTCTTCTACAACCTCTTTCTTTCCTTGCTTTATAGGTAAACATTTAGCTTAGTTTTTTTGTAATATAAGCAAATATATGCATGTATTTCTCACCATCAGCTTCTTCAGTAGCTGTATACTTCACATCTATCTTGCTGTTTTAACTTTTTTCAACAATATATTATGGCAGTCACACCACATTAATATGTAGATTATTTCCCATTCTTTTTTAAGCAGTCTGTTATCTTTCAAAGAACTTTTAAAATGAGAAAAATAAGTATTTTTATGTTTATTGACATATTTGGCATTTCCAGGGCTTTTATTTCTCTGTAAGGACCTCAGTTGTATCAGGCATCATTTTTTCTTCAGCCTGAAGAACCTCCTTTTAGCAGTTTTTTGGTAGTGTAGTTATGCTGATGCATTCTCTCAGCTTTTGTTAGTCTGAAAATAATTTTACTTTGCCTTTGTATTTGAACGATATTTTTACTGGGTATAGAATTCTAGTTTGAGAGTTTTCATGTTCAGGACATTCATCCTGTTGTCTCATTGTCTTTCAGCTTGCATGATTTCTGACAAGAATCTGCTGTCATTCTTGTCGTTTCTCTTACGCGAAGAGTCTTTTCTTTTTTGGGGGGAGGTTTAAGATTTTTTAATCTCTTTTCAGGCAGTTTTATTGTGGTGTGTCTAGATGAGGCTCCACTGTGTTTCTTTTCTTTTCTTTTTTTTTTTTTTTGTCTTTTTTCGTGACCAGCACTCAGCCAGTGAGTGCGCCGGCCATTCCTGTATAGGATCCGAACCCGCAGCGGGAGCGTCACCGTGCTCCCAGCGCCGCACTCTCCCGAGTGTGCCACGGGCTCGGCCTGCTCCACTGTGTTTTTACTGCCTGTGACTTGTTGACCTTCATGGAGCTGTGGGTTACATCAAATTTGGCCATTATTTTTTCAAATACATATATTTTTGTTGTTCCCTCTCATCTCACCCCCTCTTTGAATTCAAATATATATACCTTAGACTGTGAGTATTATCCCATAGGTCACTTGCTCTTTGAATATTTATTTATTTTTTTCCAGTCTGTCTCTCTGTGCTTCCTTTTAGATAGCTTCTGTTGCCATGCCTGCAAGTTCATGGCTCTTTTCTTCTGCAGTGTCTGTTATTAATGCACTGATTTCTTTTTGACTTATTTTTTGTTTGGATGTATCTTCCACTTCACTCCTCATTATATTTGTTTTCCTATAAGTACTTGTGTATTGTTATAATAGCTATTTTAATTTCCATGTCTGCCAATTTTATTATCCTAGTCATTTTGGAGTCTGTTTCCATTGACTGATTTTTTGTTCGGCTCTGGGTCACATTTTCCTCCTTCTTGGCATGTTTAATCATTTTGATTGGATACTAAACGTGAATTACATTGATGGAATGTCGATTTTTATTTTTTGGCTTTGTTTTGATATGCATTTAAATTTTTGTCTCCTCATTATTGATTTGCGGTTCCTTGTATCCTTCATGCTTGTAGGTCATTAGCTGTGCATACTGTGAATGTTTTTCCCCAGCCTTGCTGGCCTGTTTGTTTTCTTAATGATGTCTTGTGATAAACCAAAATTCTTAATTTTGATGAAGGAGAATTTATCAATTTTTCTTATAGTTAGTGCTTTAGGTGTCCTGTACAGAATTCTCTCCCAGCCCTGTGGCCATTAAAATGTTCTATGTCTTCATATTAAAGTTTTATTGGTCTTCTTTTTACATTTAAGTCTGTGATCCATCTCAAATTACTTTTTATGTATGGAGTACCGTACCATGTTTTTAGGACTGCAGTTTAGTTTTATTAGATTTTGAACTTTTTGTGAATAGAATAGTATGCATTTTTTGAGTCAGGACATTTTTATCCAGTGTCTTGTTTATGAGATTCATTCATGTGAAGAGCTGTAGTTTATTTGTCTTCTTCTTTTAATTTTAACAGTTTTGGTGCATGTGGAATGTATTTTAGTGGAGCGCAAGATTGATTCAACATTAAAATTGATGTGGTTCATTAGCAGACTAAAAGAAAAATAATATGGTTATCTTGGTTGATACAGAAAAAGCATATGTGTTTTCAGGAGAGCGACCTGTGACTTTCCTTTTTTGTAATTTCTTGTCAGGTTTACATTGAGGTTGTACTAGCCTCATCAGTGCCTGCGAGGGTCCTTTGTTCTGTGGACGAATTTGTGTAAGATGGTGAAACCATTTGGGACTGAAGTTTTCTTTGTGGGAAGACTTTTAATCATAGAATCAATTTATTTAATAGTTATCAGATTATTCAGTTGTGCTTTTTCTCAGAATTTGTCTAATTTTGAGCATCAAGTTATACGTAGGAATGTTTTCTTCTTGGTGTCTGTGATAGCAGACTTCTCATTTTTTAAAAGATGAGTATGTATGCTTTTTTTAAACTAGTCTTGCCACTGGTTAATCATCTTTATTATTCTTATCAGAGTATTAACTATTGCCTCTATTATTCTTCTATGTATTATGTTTCTTTAATTTGTGCTCTTACTGTATGTGATTTCTCACGTTCAGTTTTCTCTGGTATTAATTTGTTGTTTTTCTAACTTTTTGAGATAGATGCTTAGATCATTGATTCCCAGCCTTTTAAAATATGTAAAGTTAAGGGCCGCCCTGTGGCTCACTCTGGAGAGTGCGGTGCTGATAACACCAAGGCCCCGGGTTCGGATCCTATGTAGGGATGGCCGGTTAGCTCACTGGCTGAGCGTGGTGCTGACAACACCAAGCCAAGGGTTAAGATCCCCTTACCAGTCATCTTTTTTTTTTTTTTTTTTTTTTTTTTTTAAAAAATGCTCACTGGCTAAGGTATATATATATATATATATATATATATATATATATATATATATATATATATATATATATATATATTTTTTTTTTTTTTTTTTAAAAACCAGATGACTGGTAAGGGGATCTTAACCCTTGACTTGGTGTTGTCAGCACCACGCTCAGCCAGTGAGCTAACCGGCCATCCCTATATAGGATCCGAACCCGGGGCCTTGGTGTTATCAGCACCGCACTCTCCTGAGTGAGCCACGGGCTGGCCCTTACTGGTCATCTTTAAAAAAATAAATAAATAAAGTTAGGCGTGTTGGTTTTCCTCTGGACATGACTAGCAACATTCACAGTTTTTCAGATTTTTATTATTTTTTTCAGCATGAGTTATTTTAAAATTTACATTCTTAATTTACGTTTATTTAAAATTTACATGTGCATAGGTAAAATAAGTAGTAATATAGTATGACGCCATCATCTTCTTTCTGTTGTATTCTGAGTTATGAATTAAATTTCTTGATAGGACCATTTTATGTTATAATTATGCTATATTATAAGAAGCAGATATTTTATTGACTCATTATACAATTGTACATCATTAGTTCAGTCTAAAAAGGAGTTTTTCATATATGTTATAATTAATGACAATTGTTGAGAATTAATTTTGCTTTTAATTCAGTTATAGGTGCTAAAATGGGAATAATTTTGTGTTTAGAATAATGATCTTCTGAAAAGTAAAATTGCAGGAAGGAGGTCCCTATTACAGACCCAGCAACAGATGGCCATGTGGTGGAGTAAGGTACAAGGACAGAGTGCCCTGCTGCAGCCAAGCAGGACACAGTGGCCCCGGTAGCCCACTCTCAGGTGTCAGGTTGTGCTTTGTCAGCAGGTTGGGAATCCTTGAAGAGCCTTTATGTTGTATGTTGTGGTAGAGCTTTGACATTAATTAAAGGTGTATTTGTTTTATTTTACACATCTAGAAATTTTGAAAAGTTTGGCTAGCTTTTATGGGCAGTCTAATGAGCTTATTGAAGGAAGTGCTTTTTACAAGGGTATAGGGAAAATACAGCCAAAAAGTCAAGTTAAGAAACAAGGGGAACAGAGTCAAACAGGATATCTGTGGTTATGCACCTGGGCCCCGGCCCGAGGCAAAGGGCGGATAGTTCCCAGAAATAGACAAGTCAGTTAAAGTTTCAAGAGTGCCCCTCAGCTGTTTCAAGGACTCCCACTTGACCGAAGTTCACCCCTGGCTTGATTTAAACTAACCAATTACCTTGCTTCTCGCTTCTGTACCCGCGCTTTTTGCTATAAAAAGGACCCAGGAGCTCTACTCGGCGCGCCAGTCTTTCGAAAGACTGAGTCGCCCGGGTACCTGTGTGTTCAATAAACCTCTTGTTTTTGCATCCGAAGCCGTGGTCTCGCTGTTCCTTGGGAGGGTCTCCCTGAACTGACTGACTACCCACTGCGGGAGTCTTTCATTTGGGGGCTCGTCCGGGATCGGAGACCCCCACCCAGGGACCACCGACCCACCAACGGGAGGTAAGCTGGCCAGCAGTCGTTCTGTGTCTCGTTTCTGTGTCTCGTCTCTGTGTCTGACTCAGTGATTTCGACTGTCTTTTCTGAGCGCGCGCATTTTGGTTTCAGTTTGTTCCGGGTTAGTCGCTCTGGGAGCGAAGTGCGGGTAGCGAACAGACGTGTTCGGGGGCTCGCCACCCGGCAATCCTGGGAGACGTCCCAGGATCAGGGGAGGACCAGGGACGCCTGGTGGACCCCTTGGCAGAGGATTATTGTGTTTTGGTCTCACCGCGTCTCGGGAGGCGCGCTCTGCCATCGGACTCTTTCTTCTATTTCTACGGCACTCGGTCTCGTCGCCGTTTCTGGTTTCTTTTTGTCTTAGTTGTGATAGGTCTTTGCGTCGTCGTTCCCCTATTGGAAATTTTCGAGATGGGGCAAAGTGCCCTTACGCCCCTCTCCCTTACTCTAGATCATTGGAAAGATGTCAAAGCCAGGGCTCACAATCTGTCCATGGAGATCAAAAAAGGAAAATGGCAGACTTTCTGTTCGTCTGAGTGGCCCACATTCGGCGTAGGTTGGCCGCCAGAGGGAACCTTTGATCTTACTGTCATTTTTGCAGTTAAAAAGATTGTTTTTCAGGAGACCGGAGGACACCCGGACCAGGTTGCCTGTGTCGTGGTATGGCAAGACCTCGCCCAGAATCCCCCTCCCTGGGTGCCACCCTCCAGCAAAGTCGCTGTTGTTTCGGGATCAGAAAATACTCAAAGGCCACCTACAAGGAAGCCTTCCGCCCCTCCCCAACCCCCCGTCCTCCCGACACCAGATGACCTATTTTCTCTCTCTGAAACCCCACCTTACCCGGCGGCTCCGCTGCCCCCTCTGGCCCCTCAGGGAAACAGATCGGCACCAGGCCGAGCGCCCGGTGATCCTAGCCCTGAGGGACCGGCTGCGGGGACTAGGAGCCGCCAACCTCGCAGTCCGAGAGACGGCTCCGGTCCTGACTCCACCGTAGCTTTGCCCCTCCGAGCCATAGGGCCCCCAGCTGAGCCTGAGCCTAATGGCTTGGTCCCTCTACAGTATTGGCCTTTTTCCTCAGCAGATCTTTACAATTGGAAGTCTAACCACCCGTCTTTTTCTGAAAAACCAGCAGGACTCACGGGACTTCTTGAGTCCCTTATGTTCTCTCACCAGCCCACTTGGGACGATTGCCAACAGCTACTCCAGATCCTCTTCACCACTGAAGAGCGAGAAAGGATTCTTCTGGAGGCCCGCAAGAACGTTCTCGGGGACAACGGGGCCCCTACACAACTCGAGAACCTCATTAATGAGGCCTTCCCCCTCAATCGACCTCAATGGGATTACAACACGGCCGAAGGTAGGGAGCGTCTTCTGGTCTACCGCCGGACTCTAGTGGCAGGTCTCAAAGGGGCAGCCCGGCGCCCCACCAATTTGGCTAAGGTAAGAGAGGTCTTGCAGGGACCGGTAGAACCCCCCTCGGTTTTCTTGGAACGCCTGATGGAGGCATATAGGAGATACACTCCGTTTGACCCCTCTTCTGAGGGACAGCAGGCGGCAGTTGCAATGGCCTTCATCGGACAGGCAGCCCCAGATATCAAGAAAAAGTTGCAGAGGCTAGAGGGGCTCCAAGATTATTCCTTACAAGATTTAGTGAGAGAGGCAGAAAAGGTGTACCACAAGAGAGAGACAGAAGAGGAAAAACAAGAAAGAGAAAAAAGAGAGACAGAAGAGAGAGAGAGACGGCGCGATAGGCGCCAAAAAAAAAAAAAAAAAAAAAAAAAAAAAAAAAAAAAACTTGACTAGGATTTTGGCCGCAGTGGTAGGTGAAAGAGGGTCTAGAGATAGGCAGACAGGGAACCTGAGCAACCGGGCAAAGAAAACACCTAGGGATGGAAGACCCCCTCTAGACAAAGACCAATGCGCGTACTGTAAAGAGAAGGGTCACTGGGCAAGAGAATGTCCCCGGAAAAAGAACATCAGAGAAGCCAAGGTTCTATCCCTAGATGACTAGGGGAGTCGGGGTTCGGACCCCCTCCCCGAACCTAGGGTAACACTGACTGTGGAGGGGACCCCCATCGAGTTTCTGGTCGATACCGGGGCTGAACATTCGGTGTTGACCCAACCCATGGGGAAGGTAGGGTCCAGGCGGACAGTCGTAGTAGGAGCAACCGGCAGCAAAGTCTACCCCTGGACCACACAAAGACTTTTAAAGGTTGGACATAAACAAGTGACCTATTCCTTTTTGGTCATACCTGAGTGCCCTGCTCCTCTGTTGGGCCGGGACATTCTGACCAAACTAAAGGCCCAAATCCAGTTTTCTACAGAGGGCCCACAAGTAACATGGGGAGATCACTCTACCATGTGCTTGGTCCTAAACCTAGAAGAAGAATACCGGCTGTATGAAAAGCCGGCCTCTCCCTCCATCGACCCATCCTGGCTCCAACTTTTTCCCACCGTATGGGCAGAAAAGACAGGTATGGGACTGGCCAATAACGTCCCACCAGTAGTAGTAGAGCTGAAATCGGGTGCCTCACCGGTGGCCGTCCGACAGTATCCAATGACTAAAGAAGCCCGGGAAGGCATCAGACCCCACATCCAAAGGTTCTTAGACCTAGGGGTCTTAGTGCCCTGCCAGTCGCCCTGGAACACCCCTCTGCTACCAGTAAAAAAGCCAGGGACCAATGACTATCGGCCAGTCCAAGACTTGAGAGAAATTAACAAAAGGGTGCAAGACATTCATCCCTCAGTCCCAAACCCATACAGCCTCCTGAGTTCCCTTCCGCCTAGTCACACTTGGTACTCAGTCTTGGATCTCAAGGATGCCTTTTTTTGCCTCAAACTACACCCCAACAGCCAGCCACTGTTCGCGTTCGAGTGGAGAGACCCAGAAAAAGGTAACGCTGGTCAGCTGACCTGGACACGGCTGCCACAGGGGTTCAAGAACTCACCCACTCTCTTCGACGAGGCCCTCCACCGGGATTTAACTCCTTTTAGGGCTCTCAACCCCCAGGTCATATTACTCCAATATGTGGACGACCTCCTAGTGGCAGCTCCCACATATGAAGGCTGCAAAAGAGGGACACAAAAGCTCTTGCAGGAACTGAGTAAGTTGGGGTACCGGGTATCAGCTAAAAAGGCCCAGTTATGCCAGAAAGAGGTCACCTATTTGGGGTACCTGCTCAAGGAGGGAAAAAGATGGCTGACCCCGGCCCGGAAAGCTACAGTTATGAAGATCCCTACTCCCACAACCCCCAGGCAGGTCCGCGAATTTCTGGGTACTGCCGGATTCTGCAGGCTCTGGATTCCTGGGTTTGCTTCCCTGGCTGCACCCTTGTACCCCCTGACAAGGGAAAACATTCCTTTTACCTGGACTGAGGAGCATCAAAAGGCTTTTGACCACATAAAAAAAGCCTTGCTGTCTGCCCCCGCCTTGGCTCTCCCAGACCTCACCAAACCATTTACTCTATACGTAGATGAAAGAGCCGGTGTAGCCCGAGGAGTGCTTACTCAGACCCTAGGACCATGGCGACGGCCAGTAGCTTATCTATCAAAAAAACTGGATCCAGTGGCCAGTGGGTGGCCAACCTGCCTAAAAGCGGTTGCTGCAGTGGCACTCCTCCTCAAAGACGCTGATAAGTTAACCTTGGGGCAAAATGTGACTGTGATTGCTTCCCACAGCCTCGAAAGTATTGTGCGGCAGCCCCCCAATCGGTGGATGACCAATGCCAGAATGACTCATTACCAGAGTTTGCTGCTAAACGAAAGGATATCTTTCGCGCCCCCTGCTGTCCTGAACCCAGCTACCCTACTACCAGTCGAGTCAGAATCCACCCCAGTACACCAATGCTCAGAAATCCTTGCTGAAGAAGCTGGGACTCGACGGGACCTGAAGGACCAGCCATTGCCCGGAGTGCCTGCCTGGTATACAGACGGTAGCAGCTTCATTGTGGAAGGTAAGCGGAGAGCAGGGGCCGCCATCGTAGATGGCAAACGGACGGTATGGGCAAGCAGCCTGCCAGAAGGGACATCAGCCCAGAAGGCCGAGCTAATCGCCTTGACGCAGGCATTACGCCTAGCCGAAGGAAAAAACATCAACATCTACACGGACAGCAGGTCGCCATTATCCACTGCCCGGGCCACCAGAGAGGAAATAACCCTGTGGCGGCCGGGAACCGGAGGGCCGACGAGGCTGCAAAACAAGCCGCCCTGTCGGTCAGGGTGCTAGCAGAAACTATAAAGCTTCAAGAGCCAATCGAGCCTGCTCAAGCTAGGACCAAGCCAAGAGAGCTCACTCCTGACCAGGGAAAAGAATTCATTTAGCGGTTACATCAGCTAACACACTTAGGACCAGAAAAGCTCCTTCAACTAACGAGCCGCACCAGCCTCTCCATCCCGAATCTCCGGTCCACCGTTCAAGAAGTCGCCAATCGGTGTCCGGCTTGTGCCATGACTAATGCGACTACCACCTACCGAGAGACCGGAAAAAGACAACGGGGAGATCGACCCGGCGTATACTGGGAAGTAGACTTTACAGAGGTAAAGCCTGGCCGGTATGGGAACAGGTATCTGCTAGTATTTGTAGATACTTTCTCTGGATGGGTAGAAGCTTTCCCTACCAAAACTGAAACGGCCCTGACTGTATGTAAAAAGATACTAGAAGAAATCCTGCCCCGTTTCGGGATCCCTAAGGTGATCGGGTCAGATAATGGCCCAGCCTTTGTTGCTCAGGTAAGCCAGGGACTGGCCACACAACTGGGAATAAATTGGAAATTACATTGTGCGTATAGGCCCCAGAGCTCAGGTCAAGTAGAGAGAATGAATAGAACCATCAAAGAGACCTTAACTAAATTGGCCTTAGAGACCGGTGGAAAAGACTGGGTGGCCCTCCTTCCCTTAGCGCTGTTCAGAGCCAGGAATACCCCTGGCCAGCTTGGTCTGACCCCTTATGAAATCCTCCACGGGGGACCCCCCCCCATACTTGAGTTGGGAGGAACACTGGGTCCCGATGATAACTTTCTTCCTGTCTTATTTACTCACTTAAAGGCTTTAGAAGTTGTAAAAACCCAGATCTGGGATCAGATCAAGGAGGTATACGAGCCAGGTGCCGTGGCCATCCCTCATCCGTTCCAGGTCGGAGACCAAGTGCTGGTCAGACGCCATCGACCCAGCAACCTTGAGCCTCGGTGGAAAGGCCCGTATCTGGTATTGCTGACCACCCCGACCGCAGTAAAAGTTGATGGCATTGCAGCCTGGGTACATGCTTCTCACCTCAAGCCTGCGCCACCCTCCGTACCAGATGAATCCTGGGAGCTGGAGAGGACTGATAATCCTCTTAAGTTGCGCATTCGGCGGCGGCGGAGCAAGCCTACCAAGTAATAACCCTAACCAGCCCAACACCCTCACCTGGCAGGTACTGTCCCAAACTGGAAAGGTTGTCTGGTTCAAGACAGAAGTCCACCCCCTTTGGACTTGGTGGCCCTCCCTTACCCCTGATATATGTGCCCTGGCGGCGGGTCTCGAGGCTTGGGATATTCCAGAAATTGATGCACCGGCCTCTAAAAGAGTCAGGCCTCCTGACTCAAACTATGAAAATGCTTATAACCAGATCAAATAACTCCCCTTGGTTGACCACCCTACTGTCAACCATCGCCGGGCCCCTATTACTCCTCCTTCTGTTGTTCACCCTTGGGCCCTACGTCATCAATAGACTAGTCCAATTCATCAATGATAGGGTAAGTGCAGTTAAGATTCTGGTCCTTAGGCAAAAATACCAAACCTTAAATGGCGAAGATAACTTTTAATTCCGCTCTAAGATTAGAGCGATCCACAAGAGAAATGGGGGAATGAAGGAAGTGCTTTTTACAAGGGTATAGGGAAAATACAGCCAAAAAGTCAAGTTAAGAAACAAGGGGAACAGAGTCAAACAGGATATCTGTGGTTATGCACCTGGGCCCCGGCCCGAGGCAAAGGGCGGATAGTTCCCAGAAATAGACAAGTCAGTTAAAGTTTCAAGAGTGCCCCTCAGCTGTTTCAAGGACTCCCACTTGACCGAAGTTCACCCCTGGCTTGATTTAAACTAACCAATTACCTTGCTTCTCGCTTCTGTACCCGCGCTTTTTGCTATAAAAAGGACCCAGGAGCTCTACTCGGCGCGCCAGTCTTTCGAAAGACTGAGTCGCCCGGGTACCTGTGTGTTCAATAAACCTCTTGTTTTTGCATCCGAAGCCGTGGTCTCGCTGTTCCTTGGGAGGGTCTCCCTGAACTGACTGACTACCCACTGCGGGAGTCTTTCACTTATTGCATAGTGTAAGATGGTGTGTGTGTGTGTGTGTGTGTGTGTGTGTGTGTGTGTGTGTGTGTGTGTGTGTGTGTGTGTGTGTGTGTGTGAGAGAGAGAGAGAGAGAGAGAGAAATACTGCTTACAACCTATAATAAATTGCTTTCTTTGGTTTCAAAAGTATATTTTATTTGATATACTTGTTATTTTAATGACCATTAACTATTAGGTAAATACTAATGATTTCTAGCATGTCTAATAATTCCTTAATAATCTAATTGGAATGTTTGTGTACATTTGTAGGTTTCTGACTCCCTTTAGAAATAGGAACATAAGTGAAAAACCCACACCAGGAAAAAATAATCCCTGAAATTGAGAAAGTCCAGTTGGTTTTCTGGCTGAGTTTTCCTTGTGTGACCACTGCTGAGTCAGGCCCAAGATGTCAGCCCAGGGCAGTCTGGCCTCTTGTGGTAATGGAAATCTGAGTGGGTTTGATGTGTATTAAATCTGTTAAAGCTTGGTTCAGTATTTTGTTTTGAAGACCCAACGCTTAGAAAAATTAGAGATAGTAGCCTAAGTATACAATATAGCAACTGCAGGAAAATTCTGTAGCAAAAATTAATTTATACAAGTTCATATGATATCTTCATTTTGATGTGCCCTTTCAGTTAAAGACTCTCTAAAGTGTTATGGTTAAAAAAGTAAAGTGTTCCCTGATAGCAGAAAACAAAAATATATTTTTTAAAATTGTAAGAATATATAAATAAGGCATGTTTATAACCAACTTTGAGATCTGAATTTTTGTTTTTATAGGATGGTTCTAAGAGAATTTAGGATTGCAGGGAGACTTTATGGGAAATGTTCAGGATCTGGCCATCATCCCTTACAATTTGTTAAGTAAAGTGCATGATGAAAAACATTTTTCTTTAACCTGTGCAAGTAATCTCAGTTCTGGAAGTTAATTCAGGAATGGCAGAAAGCAGTACTTGACCTTTTAGTTATATGTCAGGAACAAAATAAGAAGGAGAGACCATGTCTTGTAAAGGGTCCATCCAAAAATTACTCAGAGGTCAAGAATTTCAGAAGAAAATCACCTTTACAAAAACTTTGGCTGAAGAAGATTTAACTAGTGCTGCAGAAGGTTTAGGAACTGGGGTTCCAAAACTTTTCCAACTCACATTTGTCTGGAGTACCAGGAAAAATAGTCATCACCGTTTCTCATCTAGGTCTCATGAGCCCTTTTTTGTGGTTTTAAATTGTTTTACAGATAATTTACTGAAGTAAGAATAAAACAAACTTTAAAACAACTTTATTAGAAATTTGATACAAACATCTCATTCCTAGGTTGACCAACTGGTTGAGACCACTGTGTCTCCTCTTTGTCTGAAGGCATTTATTGAGAGCATTGATCTAGGGCATTGTCACACAAGACTGTCTTCACTGTCAGAGTCACTGTTGCACAGGTTTGGAGGCTTTATGCTCTGCGCTTGTCTTCTGACTCATCTCATGACTGAAAAGTCTGTGCTATCCTCTTCTCTTTGCTACTTTGGGAGGAAATAAAGTTCTTGATGGATTGTCCTCTTGGAAGCAGGCTGTGCTGAGCGCTGTGGTCAGGAAGTCCCTTTTGCTTCGTCCTCATACTTTTCCTTGTTGTAGTGGTTGCTGGGTAACCGATGAGTCATGATAAGGCGATTGTGGGGATGATGGCATAGTGTCATGACATAAAGAAGAAAAGATTGCTGAGATCCTATTTGTAGTTCAGATATACAAAAGGTTCTTGTGGAGCTGTGAAGTAATTGCAACGTGAAATGTTTTATTCCATTTAAAAAAAAATTAATAAAATTTCTCATTGTTCTTTAGAAGACCCATAAGAATAAAATTTATGAAATGTCATTCTCTCAGATACTTATAACTGCCCATAAAAAAACTCAGCAGTTACAGTTGGGCCCGGCAGATCCTGACTGTGCACTCACGTGTAAAGCAAGTCCACACCAACCGGTTGGTGCCCGTGACATGAAACACAGGAGCAAAGCTGCCTTGGGCTTCACATCTCAAGTGCAAGCCCTCTTTGGGCATCTCCTAGCTTCTCTGCAGATGCAGTCATAGTTAGCTTGATTTGCACAGCAAATTAAAAGCCCAAAATTATTGTGAATTTATGGGTCAAAAAACTATTGGGGAAAAAATTCATTTGGAAAATTTGAAACAAGTTTGAGATGATTTATCCAAAAAGCTGGAAAAAAACTTTCTACAAATTATTAAGGAAAAAATTATCTAGCACGAAAATTCTTGAAGATGAAATATTTGAATTTATGTAAAATTAAGAGCTTAAAAAATAAGCATAGGTCTGAAAGATTAGAATTTGTTGAGAAGCTAAAATTTAGTAATTTAAGTGTTGAGCACACAGTGAAATAATTTTTTAAAAAGTAGACTTCATTAGGCAGCAACATCACTAGGGGAATGATTGCATAAAAAATGTTTTGAGCTTGAGAATTATTTATGGAGGAGTTACAGATTCCAAACAGGTGGAAGCAAGCTGTCCTTGCAAGATGGTCACACAGGCAGGTGGAGGTCTGGGAAGGCCTGAGGCTGCAGCCCTGGACCTTGCTTTGTGTGCCCCTCTCTTGCCCTTCCCTTCTGGCTGGAGGACCCTGCTGGAGAGAGGAAGGAGGACTCGGAACAGCTGTAGCCTGGGACCATCACAAAGGTGTTGCTCCTGCAAGCTCTCTGTTAGGTGTATTCTTTGTCAAAGGATTTCTCCACGCTGTGGTAGAAATCCAAACCAAAGGCAGGGCCTTCCTCTCTCTTTAAAAGTAGGAACTGAAGCATAGAAAGGTGGGGTAGAGGCCCCCCAGCCACCTGCCTGCATCTTCTTGGAGCTGCTAGTGGGGAAGGCTTTTTCTTTTCAGACCTTCTGGTTGAGCCTAAATCTGCCTTCCTGTGACCTTCCATCTTTTCACCTGGGAGGCTGAAGAGAGGACACCCTTCATAAATTTGAGGAATTTCATGCATTCCCTTTGTTTTAATTTTTAACCTCACAATCTACCTACCTACCTACCACCTATCTGTTGCTTTAAATAAACTTTCTGTTTTGGAATAATTAGACATTTACAGAAAAGGTGCGAAGGTAATACATATAGTTTCCATATTCCCTTCATCCAGCATGCCCTGATGTTAACATCTTACCACCACCATGGTCAAAACCATGGTCAGAACCAAAACTTCAACTTTGTTTTGTGACTATTCATGAAATACGTACGTTATTTGGATTTTTGAAGTTTATCTGCTGAGTCCTTTTCTGTCCAGCTTACCACCTATTTCCTTCAGTCTCTGTGTCTCCCTGGTCTCTGATAGTGTCTCAGCCTCTCCTTGTTTTTGATGACGTTGACAGTTTTGAAAAGTATTGGTCAGTCATTTTGTAGACTTCTCCTCACCCTGAGTTTGTTTGATGTTTTCTCATTATCAGACTCAAGCTAAGGATTTTCAAAAAGAACCCTGCAGAGGGGATGTGTGCTTTTTGTCACATTGCAGCAGGCAACGGCTGCCAAGCCCACCTGCAAACTATGATTTTCCTCCTTTCCAGACTCTCTTCTTGGGAAATGAATCCTTAAGTCCAGCCCACACTCAAGGGGAGGTAAGTTACATTCTGCCTCCTGGAGGGAAGAGTATCTGTGTTTACTTTGTGGCATTCTCCTGTAAGGAAGATTTGTCCCTTTTCCCCCACTAATTAACTTACTTAGTTGTATATTTATCTCAGCATGGGCTCGTGTATATTTATGTTATGCTTTGAGTTATAACCTCAAATGACATTATTTGTTTTGTTGCTCAAATTGTTCCAGATCTTTCAGGTTGGCTCCTGCATCCTCTGTTTTATTAGCATGTGCTGGGTTTCTGGCACTGCAAGGTGTTCCGGGCTCACTTTGTATTTTCCCTGTCTCAGTTCTACAATCAGCTATTTCTACAAGGAGTCTTGGTTCCTTTCATTGGAGAGTGGTGTTAGAAAACAAGGTCTGGGCCCTGAGTCTGTGTCAACACTGCTGAAGGCTGGAGTGGAGTCTGCAGCTTTTGTTTCTGGGCTTTTTAACTTTTACACTAAGCCACTTTTTAAAATTAGCTATAATTCACATAAAATAGAATTCACCTTTTTAAAGTATGTATTCTAGTAGATGTTAGTACATTCACAGTGTTGTGCTCCCACCCCCTCTGCTAGTTCCAAACATTTTCATCACCCCAAAAGAAAACCTGTACCCATTTAGCAGTCTCTTCTTTTCTTCTTTCCCTCAGCTGCCGTCAACTTCCAGTCCACTTTCTCTCTAAGGATTTGCCTGTTCTGGACATTTCACATAAATGCATCACACAACAAGTGGCCTTTTGTGTCTGGCTTCTCTCACTCAACAGTGTCTTCAATGTTCATGCACGTTGTAGCATGTGTCGGTGCTTCATTCCATGTTATGGCCGAATAGCATCCCGTTGTTTGAATTTACCACATTTTGTTTATCCATTCTTCCATCAGTGGGCATTTGGATTGTTTCCACCTTTTGGCTACAGTCAGCAATGGTGCTGTAAATATTTGTGTGAACATTTTCATGAGGACATGCATTTATGGTTTTCTTTGGTGTCTCACGATTATTTCTTAGTGACTGTTTTCTCACGTGAATTCTTGGGACCACATCATTTGCTTTCCTCCTCCAGGAACATGAACAAGAACGTGAACTTGTAACTGCTGAGCTGGTGAGCAGACATAACGATGAAACTGGCTGGCTGCTGCAGACTCAGGTGACAGGGTCCACAGGGTGCATGGCATGGGCCCTCAGCCCTCACATGTCCATGGTGCGTGCTCTGTAATTCACAGTAGGCGCAAGAGACCCGTCACAGAGTAGATGGGGTGGGCCGCCAGCTTGCTGTCTCCTCCTGTCTGCTTTGTTTGTTCCGAAGTTCTGTGTGGGGGGCCATCACAAGGGCCGGTGGAGGGTACACGCATGGATGTCCAGGTGGCTGGGAGTCTGGCCAGGTGCCAGGCTGCGTGAATGACACGCACTGCTTGGCTGGCTGCTCTACCCATCAGCTGCAAGTCCTATTCTTTAAAGACAAACAGTGCTGTTGCAGCAGTCAGGGAAGCCGTGAGAGGGGCGCCAGTGGGAGGCCCTAGGTGCAGCTGAGACTTGGAGACTGAAAGGCTGTGGGGTGGGGGGATATGTACTAGCAACTGCCAGGACTGCCTCTTCACAATGTCCTCATGCTCCCTCACAGAGTTTTCCTGCTTTTTTTGCGTCTGTGTTCTGTGTGTCCTTCTCCTTATTCATACTCATTCCGTGCTTTTCTATGTCTCCCTTGTGCGCCCTGGTTCCGAGCATGGTGCCTCATCAGAAATGCTTCTCTCTATTGCAGACAGTGCATAGCCTTGAGCTGGAAGCGCTGCGCCTGAGTCTGAGCAACATGCACACTGCACAGTTGGAGCTGACGCAGGCCAACCTCCAGAAGGAGAAGGAGACGGCGCTGACGGAGCTGCGGGAGATGCTGAACAGCCGGCGCGCCCAGGAGCTGGCCCTTCTGCAGAGCAGGCAGCAGTATGAGCTGGAGCTCATCAGAGAGCAGCACGCACATGAGAAGGAAGAGATGGTGCTCAGGTGTGGACAGGAAACAGGTACTGTACACGCTCAGGTGTGGACGGGAAAAAGGTCCTGCACACGCTCAGGTGTCGATGGGAAACAGGTCCTGCACATGCTCAGGTGTGGATGTCACCTACCCAGTCCTGCTTTTGTACTGCCCAGCCGCTAGTACAAAAAGAGTTTCTCTGGCACCTTTTTTTAAGTGCCAGTTTTATTGAGATGTACTTTACGTTCTGTACAGTTCTCCCATTTGAAGTGTACCGTTAGTGTATTCAGAGTATACACTCTGCTGGTGGTGGCCATTTGTATATTTAGAGTAGTATGATCATCACCACAGTCTAAGTTTAGCACATTCACCACCCCAAGAAGAAGCCTTGTACCCCTCTCAGTTGCTCCTCATTTCCCTGCTGGGTAATCTGCTTGCTCTTCTGCTTATTTAATTTTTCACTTGAAAAATAAAAGCTGCGAGTCCAGCTGTAGATGTGTTGAAAGTCTTTTCCCTCTCTGGGTTCTGCCCACCACCCTCTTCCCAAGGGACCGTTTTCTTAGTTTCTTGTGATGCCTTCCTGTGTTCCTTCATGCAGTTTCAAGCAAACACAAGTACGTGCTTTTATTTTCCTTCCTCTTTTTAAAAAATATAAAATGTGGTTTGCCTTTTGCCCATTTCTGTGCTTTTTTTTCCATGAGCTCCCTGGATGGCACCATCCCAGTCTGCAGAGGCCATGCCTCTCCTCTGGCCTCTGATCCTGCCTGTTGTTGGGCCTGGGGTGGCTAGCTGACCCTTGTGCCCTCAGAGGCAAAGTCTCTGGCCCTTTGGCTATTCTCATGGCAGTGCATTGTCCACTGTCACCTGTACTCCACACCCCCAATCCTGACTGTGCTCTTCCCTGTGGCCTCCTGCTGCTTCTGCCTGTCTTCCCGATCTCCAGCTGTGTGTTCACCTCTCAGGTCCATGCACTGTGTTCATACCTGCCCTTCCTCATCCTCTGATGCTGGTGTTCCTCAGGAGGCTCCACAGCACCTGAGTTGTTGCTTGTGCCAGTTTTCTTGTGCTGTTTCCATCTGGGGCTGGGAGTTGTTGGACCCTAGAGTGGTCTCCCCCACCTTGATTGCCAACACCTGGCCTGGATTCTGGCACACAGGACACTGAACTAAAGGCCAGGGCTCTTCCCTGAGGTTGGAGCACATTTTGAAGTGGTCATGACAAGTAGGAACCACAGGAGAAGACGTTCATCTGCTCTCCTAGATTGTCCTCATGGCTGGAAATCTCATGGTACTTTGTTTTGGCATGAATACAATTAGTTATTTAAACTAGACATCCTCAGAGATGTGTGCTGCTATCCTGTGAACGTTGGTGAGTGTCCATGGAGCCCCTCTCCTAGGTGATTGAGTTGTTGAAAAGGTTGAGACTCATTGGTCTGACCTACTTTTTGTATTTTTCTTGCAGCTAAGCTAAAGGAGAAGTTACAATCGGAAATGGAGAAAAATGCCCAGATAGTGGAGGTACGTATGATTGATTAGAAAACATAATTCTGTGTGTACATGCTTTTCCTTTTTCACACGCCCCATGAAAAAGCCAGTGAGCTGGCTGGTAGCTCATTCGGTTGGAGCGTGGTGTTATAACACCAAAGTCAGGGGTTCAAATCCCTGTAGCAGCTAGCTGTCAAAGAAAAAAAGAAAAGCCAAGCAAAATCCAGTCAGAGTCTCATTAGAATGCGCTGTCAGAAAGCAGACTGCATTCTTTTGCTTGCACAATTTGTATCTGTCAAAAAACTTGTTGTGCTCTTTCATGTTGATTTCTGTAGCATAAAGATGCTCATCCATCCCCTCTAGGCTGCTTTTCTGAGTGGCCCCATGGCCTGGCCCCAACCATGTCTGGGATGCAGCCTCTGACCTCAGGGACTTGTGTCCGGTGGAGGACATCAAATGTGGCAACTCAGTCAAATATTTGCTTGGAGTGTGGGTGCTGGGGGCCAGGCGCCTTGAGGAAGTCACATAGGGAAGAGGTTTCTGGCGGGGTGAGGCACACTTAGGTGTGGTGGTGTTATCAGGGACCTTGGACAGTGATGCCGAGTCTGTGCTGGGCCCTGTGCAGGAGGGGTGAGCCACCAACCGAGTCTGGTGTCCTGGCTGCCCTCTCTGGCTGCTGGCAAAGGTCGGGCATCAGTGCAGGGTTGGGGGTTGTGCGCCAGCCTTCTGCCCCTCTGACCTGGACAGTGAGGATTAGTTTCCTAGGGCACATGGGAAAGAGCCCAGCCTCTGGGCAGAGGTCAGTGGAGTTGCGGTTGGTGCCCTGGGCTTTGTGGAGAGATGGATTTGTGAGTGCATGGGTTGCATTTCATCTAAGAGCCTGGTTCTGTGTCTGGGATGGGCGGTCCTTGTCCTCTGTTCACCTCGTGGACGCTTCTGTTCTCTCAGCACTGGCACAGAGCCAGCACTGGCTGGCCACTGAAGACCCATTTCCAGTGGTGGCAGTCAAGTCTGGGGATGAGGACTGCCCACTCTTGGTTTTTGACTGTGTGGTTTAAATTTCTTACCACAGATAATCAACTATTGACCACAATTCCTTTTTCTTTTAAATTAGAACTTGAAGCAAGACTGGGAATCCGAAAGAGATTTATGTTTAGAAAATCTACGCAAAGAATTATCTGCAAAGCACCAGTCAGAAATGGAGAATTTACAAAACCAGTTTCAGAAAGAATCGGCAGAACAGAAAGCTGAGTTGGAGAAGATTTTTCAAGCCAAAAATGAGGCTGAACGTGAGCATCTAATTAAGATGAGCAAGTTTGGAAGGGGGGACTAAGTTTTCCTGTATAATAGGATAGACATCTGTGACTTGCCACGTGATGCCAGATCTTCAGTGCTTATGTTGTTGTCCCAGGCCTCTCAAGGTTGCTGGACCCTCCTGACATTTGTTTCAGAGATATTTTTTGCATGTTTAGTTACTAAATTACTACTGTAATAGGACTGTGATTGTTCACTTTTGATACTCTGGGGGTTCACATTCCACAGGGGACACTCAGGTGACGTGGGTCAGGGGATGCCATCTGCACTTGAGCATATGCGCCTCTTCCTCCTCCCAGGGGAGAACAAGATTGGTGAGATCAGGGTCTGGGCAGAGTCTGCTGGCCATGGCTCACCTGTGCCACACGGTTGAGGCATGTGTGAGGTTCAAATGAGGGATCTATGTGGGGTGCCCAGAATGGAGCCCAGGTGTGGCAGTGCTTTGAGTGTGAGCTGTTACTACTACAGTTGTGCATGGCTTACCCACGAACAGGGCTGCATTCCAATAAGTGCATCATTAGGCAATTTTGTTGTTGGGCAAACGTCACAGAGTGTACTTGCACACACCTAGGTGGTACAGCCTGTTGCTCTTAGGCTACAGATAAGGTACTGAATACGGTGGGCAATCACAACACAGTGGTAAGTATTTGTGCACCTAAACACACCTAAACATAGACAAGGTGCAGTAAAAGTATGCTCTTGTAGTCTTACGGGAATTCCTGTTGTATATGCAGCCCTTCGTTGACTGCAACATCATGATGTGATGCATGACTATAATTGTAACATGCTGGTTTGTTGGGGAGGAAAACGCTGTTTTGTCATAAACTAAGTGAGATGTGTGCTGCTTCCCAGTCACCCTGAAGAATCTGGAGACTCGACATGAAGCAGCCATTAAAAAGTTACGTGAAGATCTGCAGGCTGAGCATTGCCAGTATTTAGAAGACTTGGAGTTGAAATTCAGAGAGAAGGAGAAAAAAAAACAGTTAGAGGTAGGCAACAGCTCAGTTTTTTAATTACTTGGTATATTAGGGAAGTTTTAAAAGATTTTGGAATCGGGTCATTTCATATTTTGTTATTTGCTAAAGCTTAAGTACTAAATTTATTACTTAAGACTTTCAGTCTGGTCAATAAAAATGTAAGGATTTAGAGTCTGTGAAGTAAATTTAATAATTATGTTCCATCTTGTATTCAGAAAATGCATATTCTTTACTGGTGTCCCTGAGACATTTACAAACATTCCAAACACTGTAGTGTAAGGCTACACTCCCTGACTTTAATTCAGAAAACAAATTCCTGAGATAAGTAAACCAAACACATTTCTGCTGCTTATGTATTCAGGATGCCTTTCTAATGAGATACTATGCATCAAAACTTATGTGTGGCCAAATCCTACTTAGAGTCCTGAAGTACTTTTAGTTATGAAACCCGAGCATCAGTTCCAGAAATTAAAAAGAAAATAAAGCAGAAGCTGGAATTAGTAGTGGTGTGTGCATGTAGAGTCGAGGGATCTTCAGGAGGCATGTCCTGGGTCCTTGTGTCTCCCGGCCCTGGGACTCTGGCACTGGCATATCCTCCTCTCCTGCAGATGGAAGCCAGGCTGGGGCACAGGCCACCTCCCCTCTTCTCTCCTGGGCCCTTCAGGCTCTCCCTCTCGGATGCTAGTCCTCTTGCCCACTGTGAGGAAAAGCTGGCGTTCCATGAAGACAGGCCAGCCTCAGAGCCAGCATTGCCCTTGCTGCAGGCGGCCAGAGCTCGGGAAACTGTCCCTCAGGGGTTTCCTAACTTGCCAATGGGGCTGTGGCCCATGAAGAGGTGGACAGTATGTTTGTCCTTCAGCCCAAGACTCTTGGCCTTTGGCCCAGCATGGGAGCTGTCTCGATCGATGGTCGGAAGGACTCATCCTCATTCAGCGAGAGAAAGATGGTCTGTGCAGGAAACATGGTCCAGGGCCTGAGCAGATACCATGTAAAAGAAGAAATACAAGTTACTGAAAGGAAGAAGAACAAGACCAGCTCCCCAACAATCAGATAACGACACTTTTAAGAACGAGTTATGTTTTTTTTTCCTTTCATTGGTGTTTTGATAAATCCTGGTATTGGTGAAACTGCTGGGAAATGCCCCTTGGGTTCATGGTGGGGACAGCTCACCAGCCCTGTGTGGAGGGCCCAGGGCAGCGTGACAGACGCTGCAGAGAAGAGAGGCCAATCTGATCCAGTCTCCACCTTGGCTTTGGTGCTGGAAACACCATTGTGCCCGAAGGGTGTTCATCACCTTATATCCAAGAATTAGTTCCATCAACAGGCACAGGTCTTCACATTGGGCTATGTCGATTGTTGGCTCTAAGTGACGTGAGATAGAAATGTTCAGTGTCAAAGTGTAAGAGGTAACCTGCTGCTTCAATGTAAAAATATTAAAAATAAGAATCACATTTTGTGAGTGATGGGTACTGTGGCTGTGTTAGTCCATTTTGTGTTGCTATAACAGAATACCTGAGGCTGGGTAATTTATAAAGAACAGAGGTTTATTTGGCTTACGATTCTGGGATAGCTGTATCTGGTGTGGGCCTCAGGCTGCTTCTACTCATGGAGGAAAATGGCAGGCAGCTGGCAGGTACAAGCAGATCATAAGACGAGAGGGAGAAAGAGAAACAGGGAGAGAGAGGGAGGGGGATGGGCCAGGGTCTTTTAAATAACCAGCACTCACAGGAACTAATAGAGCGAAAACTCACTCACCACCCCCGCCAGGGCATTAATCTATTCATGAGGGATCTGCCTCCATAACCCAAACTGCTCCCAGCACTGCCAAGTTGGGATCAGATTTTGACATGAGCTTTGGGGGACAACACATCCAAGCTCTATCAGTGGCTAATGCTGTTTCCCAAGACTGTGTTTCTAGGTTAGTGTGCAGGTAGGACATGAGCGTAGTTAGGACTGTCCCTGAAATCTGCTTGGTGGTTTGTCCATGTGGCCTTGTTCTGTGCTAGGCAGAATGATGTAATTTCACAGATCGTGGGCACGCACAGACACCTGGTGCAGCTGTGGTGCCAGGCCAGGAGTGGGGGCCATGCCACTCCTCAAGGCACACCCTGTGCTGTCCGGCTCCTCAGCTAAACAGACAGACCCAGCAGTTACTCTTATTTTTAAAGTACTTAGCCTGGTGGAATAGCCAGTGAATACTAGCTCTGGCCTTGGCCCGTCTAACTTTGAGCCTTTGTGGGTGCTGCTGTTTGCAGACTTCTCGAGTTGCAGATGTGGCATGCCATTGCCTTGGGGGTTGATCTCGTAGGTTCTCACGTTGACACTGTCCTTTTTCACAGCTAGAGAATCTTCAGGCGTCATACGAAGACCTGAAGGCTCAGTCACAGGAAGAGATCAGGCACCTCTGGTCCCAGCTTGATTCTACGAGGACCAACAGACAGGAACTGAATGGTGAGAAATTTTATGTGGAAAATTCACATCCTCAAAAGCTGAAGCTGTGTTTTTAATTGTTGAAACCCCTAACTAGAATTTAACAATTGTAGCAAACATAAAAGAGTAATTTTGTAGTCTTACTTATTTTATAATCTTGAAGATTGATGTGTATAGTTTTAAGATGGAAACTTGTTGTTGGGATGCACGTTAATATGAGGTATTTTTCAAGTGTAAGATGGCTAAAGTTTACCCGTGGTTCTTAACTGTTAGCTAGGAACTGTGGTTGAGTGCTGTGGCAGTGCAGTGCTCCGCTGGCATCGGGGGTCCCAGTATTTCCCCACACACTGCCCCACGAGCTCACCTAACAGTGGGGGGTTGTCAGGCACCTGCGACCACTTTGGCTGAGGGCAGCTCCACTCCAGGTCCCCCCTTACAGCTGAGCTCCTCTGGAGACCCTGAGTCTTGGCCCCCACCCCCATGTCAGAAAGGTCTCTGCTCAGAAGTGAGGATGTGGCCATTGAGGGTGGGCGGAGCCACTGTTGCCTTTGGGCTGGACATGGTCAAGCCTGGTTCAGACCACATCATCCAGGACACAGGAGATGAAAATACACCTGGTGTTGTTTATCTACAGACAGAGGCTTTTAAACCTCCTGGTTGTCTCTGAGGGTGAATGTGATTTGGAACAAAGAGCGGTTACCAGCAAGAACCGGAAACAGTGCCATCTGTCACGTGGTGGCGAATGAGGCCTGGTCTCCACCCTTTAGCCAGATCCGTCTGTTTCCAGGCATGGTAGCGAGCTTGTCAGGTGTCTTTTCCTGGGGGTCTGTCTGTCACTGGAGGCTGGAGGAACTGATGGGGCCACAGGTGGAGCGGCTTTCTCTCTGGCTCTGGCACATTATGCCACGAGTCTTCATCCTGGGTCTGAGGACCCATACTGAGAGCTTTGATTTAGATCTCTGGGGTAGTCTCCAGCTCAAGTCCATGTTATTAGGTATTAATTACTGTAAAGCAGATGGCAGCATCCTCTTCACCACAGTAGTGACGCTGACAAGTTTTCTTATGGCCTGTGATGCTTTTCTGTTGCTACATAACAAATTATCATAGACTTGGCGGCCTAAAACAACACACAGTTATTAACTCACAGTAAGTCTGAGATGGCATGGCCGGGCTCTCAGCGCAGGGTCTCCCACGTCCGAGATCCAGGTGTTGCTGGTCATGTGCTAGCCTGAATCCACTCCCGGGCGCATCCAGGCTGCGGCAGACTCCAGTTGCTCATGGCTGTAGGGATGATCTCCTGTGTCCTTGCTGGCTGTTGGCTGGGGCCACGCTGCCGACTGTAGCAAGCACTGCTCTTGCTCCCAGCTTCTCTGGCCCTCATACCATCAGCTGGAGAAAGCTCTGCTCTTCAGGGGCTCGTGAGATGTGAGTTCGGCTGTGGCAGGGTCCCTTGTCCCACTCACAGCTCCTGGGGTGGGTTCTTTTCAGATTCTGCCCCACACACCACAGGGCTCACCCATCTCTTGGTTTTTGGTGTTTAATTTTAAGATGATTGCATAATTTCATCCTATTAAAGAGCTACAGAAGCAGCTTCTGCCTCAAGCATCTCACGTGGAAGAGTTGGAACACGTAAAGCAAGACTTTGTGCAGCAGTCGCAGCGAGAGAGAACTGAGCATGAGTCTGAACTGGAGCAACTGAGGATTTATTTTGAAAAGAAAAGGGATGCTGAAAAAACTTACCAAGAAGACCTGACTCTGTTACAGCAACGGCTGCAGGAGGTGAAGGAGGATTCTCTTCTGAAATCTGAGAAAATCAGGTAAATAAAAGTTTTCATCTTAAATATGTTTTTAAAACAGGAACCTCACACTGAATTCAGATCTGGATTTGTGTGTGATTTCATGCCCCTGAAGACCAGTAGCCTTTTTTGTTTTAGAAACACATTTTGTGGTTGGGACTCAAGACAAGGTGATGTTTACACTAGAACCTGAGTCTCTGATCTGCGTGTTTCTGTGCAGCCCCTGCACAGGGGCTGTGGCACAGTTGTCTGGGTAGGTCTCTCCTTCTGTGCCGTCACGTGGGCTGAGGCAAGTGCAGACATGGCCTTGGCCCTGGCCCTGCATCATCCTGTCCTAGGCACAGAGTGGAGCGCAGGTGGGAATGTGTGGAGTTCTAACATTGTGCTTTCTCTCTTAGTTCATCTTGTACGTTTTCAGAAGAGACATCTGAAAAAGAAGTAAAACACCACCTTGATCAACTTGACCTTCGGCTTGAGCAACCTAAGGTAGTAAGCCAATTTTTTTGTTTTTGTTTTTAATCACTGAAGAAAGGTTTAGTTTTATTGATCTGTAATTTAGGAGTGGGCTTTCATGTTATAAAATCAGCATTTCCATCCTTTTCACTAATGCCTTCCCTGACACTTAGAGCAGAGAAAAACTTGCTGCTGTACCGCCTGAGTTCCCTGGTGACGTCATACATGGAATAGCAATCCGTCTGTGTGTTTTTTTATCACGGGCATAAGTCAGGAAGGAGAAGGATGGCCTGGAGAGGGGGTGCCCATTCCTCAGTTCTGTGATGCTTGAAGCCCCCAAGGTCAGCGAGGCCTCCTGCTCCCGTACTGTGGTTGTCAGACTTGACTTTCTGGCAGGTTGAAGGATGTGAAACTGTTCTGCTTTGAGTTACCTGCTGAGTATCTTTTCATTGGCCCTTGTTTCTTCTTCCTTGAACTGCTCCGTGCTACTGATTTCTGTCACTTTTAATCTCTGGGGACAGTGCTGTCTGAACAGAACTTCCAGGGATGATGGAATGTTGGGATCCATGCAGCCAGCATGGTGGCCGCCAGTGCGGTGGCTGCCAGCGCAGTAGCTGCCAGTGCAGTAGCTGCCATTGCCTTCCGTGGCTGTGACCACACATGTGGTCTGCCTCATGTGAGCACCAAGTTTTGGTCTAAATGGCTACTGTTCTTGGTGATTTAAGTTTTGTCTTAGTCAGTTCGGGTCTGCCAAAACAGAGCACCACAGACTGGATAGCTTAAACAGAAATTCACTCTTTCACCGTTGTGGAGGCTGAAAGTCCAGGATGGGGGCTGGTTCCTCCTGAGGCCTTTCTCCTTGCCTGTAGATGGCGTCCTCTCCCTGTGGCCTCTCATGGTCGTCTCTCTGTGTCCTGACCTCCTCCTCTTATAGGGACACCAGGCTGATTGGATCAGGTTCTACTCTAAAGATGTCACTTTAACTTAATCACCTCTTTAGATCCTCCATCTCCACATTTAGGCACATTCTGAGGTCCTGGGGGTTATGGCTTCAACATAGGGATTTTGGGGGACACAACTCAGCCCATCCCAGGTGACCTCAGCTCCCCATGGCCCATGTACTCTCCCCTCAGCCCAGCGTGGAGTGTGATGTGCTTCCCACCTTCTCCCCTCACCACGATTGCTCAGGTTCCTGTGCCCGGCAGGTGTGACGGTGATGCAGCAGGCCCTCAGCTTCGCCTCTGGCTTCCCTAGTGCCCAGCACAGCTGTGCCTCTGGTCAGCGTGTGGTCTTTTCCTCTGAACGCTGTGGTGCTCCCCTGTCCTGTCTTGCCCTCTGGGTCTCCTGCTTATGGTCCTCCTGGAGTCTCCCGGCACTCTTATTCCCAGGGTCCCTCGCTCCGGCTGGCCCTGCATCTGCGTTGCGTGGAGCAGGTGTGTGCGTGTCAGTGTTTCCTCACCACTTTGCTGCAGCCCTTCCCTTCGCAGAGTGCCGAGGGCGGGTGGTGACGCTGTCTGTGTCCCCACACATCTGAGCTGGCTTTGTTCGCGCGCATTGGTTGAAGGTGGTTCTCTGTCGTCTCTCACCCAGTGCTGTCAGAGGGCTGTCCCCCTGCCCGCGTGATCCTCACTCCACATGCCGCCTGGCCTCCTGTGGACTCTTAATCCCGCAGTAGCGTCAGATGTTGCAGTCTCTGGCTTTGCACCTTTGTTCTCGGAACACAGTGGCCTGGACTCTCAGACTCTTCCTTCCCTTTTGGGAAGTCTTCTGTTGTTTACTTGGGTCGTTTATTCTCCTCTGTTCTTCCTCCCTTTGCATTCCTGTGAGACCCATGCTTGGCCTCCAGAGTGAAGTCACTGATTTTCTTAAGGATTTCTCTCTCATCTTTCTCTTTGTTCTGTTTTCTGGGTGGAAGATTTCCTCTTCTCTCTCCCCTGATTCCTCAGCTAAGTTTCTTATTTTTATTATCACTTTTAACTGGGGGCCTTGCTTTCTTGTTCTGTGTTTGTTTAGTTTTTTTCATGTCTTCCTGTTCCAGTTTCATGGATGCAGTGCTTTTGCTCCCCTCTCTGAAGACAGCTCTTAGTGTTTGGAGGTTTCTTTTGCCTCTTGTATTGCCTGCGTTCCATCTGTCTGAGTCTCTGTGTTTGGTATTGAAGGTGGGTGTTCCCTGCCCATGTTGGTGACCCGTGGCTGTGTGCCTTCACATTAGGTGTGAAGCCCCATTTAGTCTTGGGGAGATCTTTGTTCCAGCCATGGAGCCAGCTGTACTGGGGATGCCGCTGGGGGTTCCTGCCAGCCACTGGCCTCTGCCATGCGCAACATCCCCAGGTCCATGCTGGGAAAGAGTGCGGCACCCATCTTCCGCTTTCTCTCAAGCCCACCTGTGTCCCTGTTGCTGGCCTTCCTGGGTGTCTGTAGAGCCTGTGCTCTGCTGGTGGTCCTTGCGCTCTGCAGGCCTGGGAATGGTAGCCCTGTGCCTCTGTCTTCCAGCAGCAAGCGAACATGGCCTTGTTGAGTGCCTCTCCCTATTTCTGAGCCTCACAGGTTTATACGTTAAATTTTTCCATGTCATTTTTGTGATACTACAGGAAGGAGAGGCAACAAGAATGATGGATTGTATGTGTTTCATCAGAAGTTCTGTGTGTGTGTTTAAAGTTGTGACAGGCCACACTGCCCTCCCCACAGCTGGCCCACTGGTGCGCCCCTCAGCTGGGTGTGGAGCCCCCGTGGCCACTGCTGGGTCCTGCCAGGGTCTGTGTGCCTCGGCTGACAGGGGGGTCCACATCTTGTTTCACTTTCATTTCCTTGATTATGAGGTTGAGAATCTTTTCACTTATTTATTGATCATCATTTCTGTTCTGTGATTTGCTTCCCGCATCTTTGGCATCTTTGCTGTGATGTTATCTGTCCCTTTTCTCTTTGGTCTGCGTGGTCCACACACGGTTCATCCCTGGACTCAGTTGTGCTCATGATCATTAGACTGGCCAGCTCTCCTGGGATCTGGTGTGGCTTCCGTGCCGTCTTCCCTGGTCCTGGGCTCCTTGTCCCCATTCTCAGAGAGTAAAAGTCTTTTCCTATATTTACTTCGTTGTATGTTTCTGGACTGGATTTTATCAGTCAAGTTGTTTATCCTGTAACAATATGAGAATTTAGTCATGATTTAAAGGATAATCTGAGCTTATTAGAAGCTTGAAGTTTGTGTTGATATGATTCATCTGTGTTTTTTTTTTTTTTTTTTTTTTTTAAGAAAATGTAATTTTATTAATATTTTTTATGTGCCAGGAGTTTGTTGTGGAGCAGTTGGGAGGGAGAGGGGAAGGGGAAGGGGAAGGAAATGGGATGGAAGAAGGAAGGAGGAGGAGGGGCGGGATTGAGGCCTATGGCACCCCCCTCATTCCCACAGGGGGAGACCGGGGGGTTTCCAGCAGTGGCTTGGTCATTGCCATGCTGGGTGCCGATGTCGGGGGGTGTGGCAAAAGCCCTTGCCCCCCACCATCGCAGCGCAGGAACCCGGGGCCCTTCTTGCTGCAGCTTGGAGGCAGTCATCGGGCTGGTTGCATATGTTGGGAGGCGTGGCCAAGGCCCTCAGCCCCCCATCACCCTGGTTGGCAGAACCCAGGGTGCTTCTTGTGGGGGCTTGGTGGTCGTGGCTGGGCTGGCTGCATGTGTTGGGGGGGGCGTGGCCGAGGCCTTTGTCCCCCACCCTCAGGATTGGTTGCGGGTGTTGGGGCATTGCTGAGGCCCTTGACCCTCCCCCCTTTCTGGCTTGGTAGCCCAGGGGACTTCCGTTCTTTCTAGGCGTTACAGGTGTTCTTTGGTGAAATGAGACCTTTACTCGTTAATGTGAAACTTTTTCTCTGGTCGTGGGTACTTTGTTTTTTGTTTAAGTTCTGTGTTGGATTATTGTTCTTCCCACCACTTAAACTCTGCACTAGAATAATTCATTGTCCTTTGCTTACTTTTAAAATGGGGGAACTTCCTGTGGGGAAGTACTTGAGCTGTGTGGTTTAGCTAAATTGTTGCTTTGCTGCTGATTCCCTGGGGAAGGCTTTTTGTGCAGCTCAGGTTTTAATGGTTGACTTTATAGTTACTTCTGGCTCTTGAGAGATCCGGTGCACCTGGGTTGTATAGAAACTCTGGTCTGGGCCTGAGTCTTTTCATCAAATTGCACCCCATGCAATTCTGTATTCCTGACCAGTCTCCTCTGAGTGGTCCTTTGCTGATTGGGGTGCAGATCAGTTGTCCTTGCTGTGCCCCAGTGTTCTCCTGGTGGGCCTGTCTCCCCTACCACATGTGCGCCAAACACTTCCCATAGAATGGGCCATGCTCTGGTCCCTTACAATGACTCACCAGCCTCTGAGTTGCTCCTTTTTTTCAGTTGTTGTGGTTCCTCGCTCCTATTTGGGCCCATGGGAACCCTATTAGTGGTCTTGCTGTCCTGGGGCCACCAAGGTCCTCTTCTCCTCTGCCACCTCCAAGCAACTCCATCTGAAGGGCACAGCTGCGGCTTTTGCCAGCCCCTGCTCTGTGTGCTCAGCAGCTCCAGCCTGGATGCAGCCAGGATTCCAAATGGTCAGGGTGGTTTTTTCTTTCTCTCATTGTGGCTTCTCCTGCCTTCGTACACTTTGTACGTCTCTCTTCCTCTTCCCCTGAGCTCTAGTGGCCCCTGCTTGGCTGTCATTGGTTTTTTATAGTTGGAAGTTGATTGATCTGTGGAAGAGAGTGATGCTGGGGGCCGTCTCTTCCACCATGTTGCCTGAAGTCCCTCCTCTGTGGTTTTTGATGAAAATGGGTTCACAGGTTACGTTTTAAGGGGAAGGGGAAGAGTTCAAATTTATACCGAGTGCCTCGTTCATTCATTCATTTTTCAAGAGCACACTGAGGGCACTGGGCATGGCGCTGTTCTCAGGGCTGGGACTCAGCACCGACCAGAGACCTTCCCTTGGGGAAGCTTCCTCTTAGTGGGGGAGAAAGAACATGTCACTTGTCGTGAGCCTGGCATGGGACTTGGGAGTGGGACGTGCCACAGGAGAAAGGAGTGCGGGAGAGGAGTGAGTTGATTCGGCTGGTCTGATGTCTGTATGGCTTCAAGTGTGTTGGGGCAGTGGCTGGGAGACCTCACCCGGGAACAGGTCCCGTGGGCTGAGGCCTCTGGCTTGTTGGGGTGGCAGCGTCGTGCATTGGTTTGCATTTTCTGAAAAGCAGGTCAGATCTGAGACAGGATCTGATGCATAAGAGCTATGCATCAAATGCCTGACAAGAACAAAAGGGGTCCTGCGGGTGTAGTCGGTAGGAGCGTTTTGGTCTGGGAATGGCCTGCGTGGTGTCCCTACCATGTTGTCTGGGCCTCCGAGAGCTGATGTTGGGCATGGTTGTGGCAAGGACACACCTGCTAGTGGGCAGCAGGTCTTAGGAGTCTGGGTTCAGGAGAGAGTCCAGGCTTGAGTGAGGGGGGACCACCCAGGGTGGGCTGGCCATGGCAGGTGGCAACACTGAGGTTGGAAGAGGAGGGGCCAACCACATGGCCGACAGAGGAAAGGGTGATGAAGAAGGTGCCTCCAACACTGCCGGGGATAAGGGGTGCCTATCCCACGGCCGGACCAGCAGTATAGCAGCCACCAGTGACCTGGATGAGAGACTTCACATCCATGCCCCCTAGTGCAATGTCCTGTCCTCCTCATTCCATGACTTCTTCCCGCCTGTCCGGAGGTGACATCAATGGTGGTGCAAGGGAGAGCTGGCGTGGGCGTGCAGTGTTGTCGGGCTGGAGTGTGTTCCTTGAGCTCAGTAGGAGACACCTCCCAGGGCAGTGACAGTGAGTGGGGGGGGTTCAGCTCATTAACACATCTGTCACTTTTGTGAGGTTTTTCCACAGAAGAGCCTGACGTGTTCACAGATGGAGTTAGCGGAAAACCACAGGCACAAGTTAGAAGTGTTGACGTCTTCCCTCCATGTACAGCATGAGGAGCATGCCTCGGACAGCCGCCCCTCAGGGACTATGGTGTGGGACCAGGAGCCAAAGTGGGAGCTGGAGTGGCTTTGGGCCGCTCTCTCAGAGAAGCACAGCCAAGGTGGGTGCCCTCCCCCTGCCCTGGCCTCCTGTCCCCGTCTCTGCCACATCGGGGCCCTGGCCCATGGGCTGCTCTGGGTGAAGAATGGTACTTTGGTTGTGATTAGGCGCCTATGTGGAGCACTGGAAGACTTTGCCCTCTTCTGCTGGAGCTGGTGCTGGCGGCCTCCCCAAAATGGGTCCCAACATGACAGATGTGGGGTTAGGGGCAGGGGTGGAGCCCCAAGTGAGAGCACGTGTTCCTAGTGGGCGGCAGGGGCAGGGCCAGGTCTGAGTGAGAGCAGGTGTTCTGAGTGGGAAGCGGCTCTGCTGCAGCCTTTTGTTCTCCAGGCAGTGTTGGTCTGACATGGTGACAGCCCTGAGGTCATAGGGATTGCTAGGAGTGGTGGCTGCTGCTTCTCTGGAGGGAAGAAATGCAATGGTGGCTCTGGGTGAGACTCTTCTAGGATCCTTCTCTGCTCCCGTCAGGCCCAGGGCAAGCAGATGGTCAGGCTTGGTCCATCTGGCTCTTTGGTCAGACCAAGGCTGAGGGACGTCCAGGTAGAGCACAGGGGAGGGGCTTTAGGTGGTTGGGTGTTACACTTTCCTCTGTGTAACTGAGACGGAGAAAAGAGAAAGAAAGAATTCACTGAAAGTACCATCAGTGAGGCCTGGAGGGACTGCCACCCATCAGGGGAGCAGCCCCGATCCAAAATCAGCCTTCCTTTTTATTGACAAGACAAGGAAGTTTCACAAGGAAAATCGGTTGAGTCAATCATCAAAGAAGGACATAAGGACAAGGGTAATGTTACAAAAGTATAGCTTAACAATGGAAACTAGTAACATCCGTAAAATAAAGTGATGTTCCAAGGTACAATTAGTAAAAAGCTAAGTTGGTCAAACCGGCTCATTATCTAAAGTATGACCTCTCCTTAAGCAAAAGTTACATTCTTATGATAAAATCTAAATACAATTATTTCTAAAGTTTCCCCCAACAGACAGCTTGCCCCTAGAGACTTTATAGCTTGGGGAAAATTTCCTGTCCTTTGCAAGGTCAATATTTGAAACTGCAAGGCTTTGGAAAACCAGGCCCTATGAAGTACATATGCTTTTATGCATATTCCACAGTTGGGTGGTGGCAGGATAGAGAAATAATGTCGTCCTAGGGGCATGGTCTGAGGAGAGAGGTGGACAGCCAGGCAGGCTGGTGGGAAATGTGGTTACTGGGGGCTGCACTTCCCAGTGCTTGGGCCTAAGCTGAGCACAGCCCAGGAGCTGGCACTGGGGCCATCCTGTCAGGAAGGTGAGGAGGCCAAGGTCTCACCCTGAGGGAGAGTGGGGACTGGGCTCCTCACTGAGCGCTGTGGTACGGGAGCCTATCTTTTGGCTAAGGGCCATGCAGGGGTGATGGGTGGGTTGAGAGAAGCACGGCCCCTCCCAGGAGCTGAGGGGCTGACATGCAGTAGTGCTGGGGTCGTCTGCTCCTTCTTGTCCTTCCTGCACTGGAGGCACTGTCTCAGCCACCTCGCAGTCATCAGGCTCTGCAGACACACCAAGCACCCTGCACCTGTGCCTCGACTTGTCCCCACTCAGGTTCCAGGGCTCAGCCTTTGTTTCCTCTTCTGCAGAAGAAAGGGGCCTGGAGCAGGCAGTTGCCCAGCTCACAGCCAGCATTGAGGTGGGATGTTAGCCCTTGGCACTTGACATCACGCCCTCAGGTCCAGTCCTCGTGCAGCTGCCCTGCAGATGCCAAGCATCATACATCTGCCCACATCTGATGATAGGTGTGAGGTTC